>NC_092086.1:8314414-8633581 GCF_045679555.1 Salvelinus alpinus | reverse complement strand
TCTCGAGTGACGGTGAAAAAATCAGGATATCGTCAAGGTAAACGAAAACAAAAATGTTCAGCATGTCTCTCAGTACATCATTAACTAATGCCTGAAAGACAGCTGGAGCATTAGCGAGACCGAACGGCAGAACCCGGTATTCAAAATGCCCTAACGGAGTGTTAAACGCCGTTTTCCACTCGTCCCCCTCTCTGATGCGTACGAGATGGTAAGCGTTACGAAGGTCCAACTTAGTAAAGCACCTGGCTCCCTGCAAAATCTCGAAGGCTGACGACATAAGGGGAAGCGGATAACGATTCTTAACCGTTATGTCATTCAGCCCTCGATAATCCACGCAGGGGCGCAGAGTACCGTCCTTCTTCTTAACAAAGAAAAATCCCGCTCCGGCGGGAGAGGAAGAAGGCACCACGGTACCGGCGTCGAGAGAAACAGACAGATAATCCTCGAGAGCCTTACGTTCGGGAGCCGACAGAGAGTATAGTCTACCCCGAGGGGGAGTGGTCCCCGGAAGGAGATCAATACAACAATCATACGACCGGTGAGGAGGAAGGGAGCTGGCTCTGGACCGACTGAAGACCGTGCGCAGATCATGATATTCCTCCGGCACTCCTGTCAAATCACCAGGTTCCTCCTGAGTAGAGGGGACAGAAGACACAGGAGGGATAGCAGACATTAAACACTTCACATGACAAGAAACGTTCCAGGATAGAATAGAATTACTAGACCAATTAATAGAAGGATTATGACAAACTAGCCAGGGATGACCCAAAACAACAGGTGTAAAAGGTGAACGAAAAATCAAAAAGGAAATGGTCTCACTGTGGTTACCAGATACTGTGAGGGTTAAAGGTAGTGTCTCACATCTGATACTGGGGAGAAGACTACCATCTAAGGCGAACATGGGCGTGGGCTTCCCTAACTGTCTGAGAGGAATGTCATGTTTCCGAGCCCATGCTTCGTCCATAAAACAACCCTCAGCCCCTGAGTCTATCAAAGCACTGCAGGAAGCAGCCGAACCGGTCCAGCGTAGATGGACCGACAAGGTAGTACAGGATCTTGATGGAGAGACCTGAGTAGTAGCGCTCACCAGTAGCCCTCCGCTTACTGATGAGCTCTGGCTTTTACTGGACATGACATGACAAAATGTCCAGCAGAACCGCAATAGAGGCAAAGGCGGTTGGTGATTCTCCGTTCCCTCTCCTTAGTCGAGATGCGAATACCTCCCAGCTGCATGGGCTCAGTCTCTGAGCCGGTGGGAGGAGATGGTTGAGATGCGGAGAGGGGAAGCACCGTTAACGCGAGCTCTCTTCCACGAGCTCGATGACGAAGATCTATCCGTCGTTCTATGCGGATGGCGAGTGCAATCAAAGAGTCCACGCTGGAAGGAACCTCCCGGGAGAGAATCTCATCCTTAACCTCAGCGTGAAGTCCCTCCAGAAAACGAGCGAGCAACGCCGGCTCGTTCCAGTCACTGGAGGCAGCAAGAGTGCGAAACTCTATAGAGTAATCCGTTATGGATCGATCACCTTGACATAGGGAAGCCAGGGCCCTGGAAGCCTCCTTCCCAAAAACTGAACGATCAAAAACCCGTATCATCTCCTCTTTAAAGTTCTGATAATCGTTAGAACACTCAGCCCTTGCCTCCCAGATAGCTGTGCCCCACTCCCGAGCCCGACCAGTAAGGAGTGATATGACGTAAGCGATCCGAGCTCTCTCTCTTGAGTACGTGTTGGGCTGGAGAGAGAACACAATATCACACTGGGTGAGAAAGGAGCGACACTCAGTGGGCTGCCCAGAGTAACATGGTGGGTTATTAACCCTAGGTTCCGGAGACTCGGAAGACCAGGAAGTAGCTGGTGGCACGAGACGAAGACTCTGAAACTGTCCAGAGAGATCGGAGACCTGAGCGGCCAGGGTCTCAACGGCATGACGAGCAGCAAACAATTCCTGCTCGTGTCTGCCGAGCATAGCTCCCTGGAACTCGACGGCAGTGTTGAGAGAATCCGTAGTCGCTGGGTCCATTCTTGGTTCGGATTCTTCTGTTATGCAGATGAATGAGGACCCAAAAGCGACGTAATAGTAACAGAGTCTTTATTCCAGTATAAAACAAATAATGATACTCCTGGATATAAATCAATGGAAATCCAAAACAGGAAACTGAAATCCTCTCGTCAATAGAGAGGAACGACTGGAGACGCGACCACAGACTGCAGGTCGCTTCAGGAAGGCACAGGCCGTAGCTGACATAGACACCTGCTCACACGCAGCATCTGAAGAAGGCAAAAGAACACGACAGGGCGGAACAAGACACAGGAACTGCAAACATCAAACAAGAATCCGACAAGGACAGGAGCGGAAAACAGAGGGAGAAATAGGGACTCTAATCAGAGGGCAAAATAGGGGACAGGTGTGAAAGAGTAAATGAGGTCGTAGGGAGAATGAGAAACAGCTGGGAGCATGAACGGAACGATAGAGAGAGAGAAAGAGAAAGAACCTAATAAGACCAGCAGAGGGAAGCACAGGGACAAGACATGATCAAAGACAAAACATGACAGATATAGACTGTAGGTTTGTTCATTTAGTAGACTAGATACTGTATGTTATCTGGCTATGCTCCATGATATAGACTGTAGGCTTGTTCATTTAGCTGACTAGATACTGTATGTTAACTGGCTCCATGATATAGACTGTAGGCTTGTTCATTTAGTAGACTAGATACTGTATGTTAACTGGCTCCATGATATAGACTGTAGGCTTGTTCATTTACCAGACTAGATACTGTATGTTATCTGTCTAGATACTGTATGTTATCTGACTAGATACTGTATGTTATCTGGCTAGATACTGTATGTTATCTGACTAGATACTGTATGTTATCTGACTAGATACTGTATGTTATCTGGCTATGCTCCATGTCATAGGATGTAGGCTTGTTCATTTAGCAGACAAGACAGACCTATGGTTATAAGTCATGTGCCAATCTTTTATATTATATGATTTTATAGAAAGAAGAATATAATTGTAATTAGCTGAATAAAATAGAAAGGATATTTTTCTCATTCCAGAGCGAGTGATCATTTGAAGTGTCTATTTTGAGTGTAAAAGTGATCATTTGAAGTGTCTATTTTGAGTGTAAAAGTGATCATTTGAAGTGTCTATTTTGAGTGTAAAAGTGATCATTTGAAACAGTTATTTGGCAACTTTAGAAATGATTGATACAAATTTTAGTAAAGCCAATTCTAAAGTGTAGTTTCACCAGGACATCTACTGAGGCATTTCAACAGTGATACAGCAACAGGTAGTCAGGGAGACATGCACTTAAACACATCCCCTCATTCATCTAGAAATATAACAGACTTTATTATAGTTTCACCAGGACATCTAACTGAGGCATTTCAACAGTGATACAGCAACAGGTAGTCAGGGAGACATGCACTTAAACACATCCCCTCATTCATCTAGAAATATAACAGACTTTATTCTAAAAATTTAATGTAGAGTTTATTCTCTCAATACTGCCACTTTATTCTCAAAGTATTGCCACGGAGACAACAGAATAATAGGATATGATGGAAAGAGACACCAGACAAGACATAGAGACAGCAACAGAAGAACTGTATATGATGGAGAGAGACACCAGACAAGACATAGAGACAGCAACAGAAGAATAGGATATGATGGAAAGAGACACCAGACAAGACATAGAGACAGCAACAGAAGAATAGGATATGATGGAAAGAGACACCAGACAAGACATAGAGACAGCAACAGAAGAATAGGATATGATGGAAAGAGACACCAGACAAGACATAGAGACAGCAACAGAATAATATGATATGATGGAGAGAGACACCAGACAAGACACAGAGACAGCAACAGAAGAATAGGATATGATGGAAAGAGACACCAGACAAGACATAGAGACAGCAACAGAAGAATAGGATATGATGGAAAGAGACACCAGACAAGACACAGAGACAGCAACAGAAGAATAGGATATGATGGAAAGAGACACCAGACAAGACATAGAGACAGCAACAGAAGAATAGGATATGATGGAAAGAGACACCAGACAAGACATAGAGACAGCAACAGAAGAATAGGATATGATGGAAAGAGACACCAGACAAGACATAGAGACAGCAACAGAATAATATGATATGATGGAGAGAGACACTAGACAAGACATAGAGACAGCAACAGAAGAATAGGATATGATGGAAAGAGACACCAGACAAGACATAGAGACAGCAGCAGAAGAATAGGATATGATGGAAAGAGACACCAGACAAGACATAGAGACAGCAACAGAAGAATAGGATATGATGGAAAGAGACACCAGACAAGACACAGAGACAGCAACAGAAGAATAGGATATGATGGAAAGAGACACCAGACAAGACACAGAGACAGCAACAGAAGAATAGGATATGATGGAGAGAGACACCAGACAAGACATAGAGACAGCAACAGAAGAATAGGACATGATGGAGAGAGACACCAGACAAGACATAGAGACAGCAACAGAATAATATGATATGATGGAGAGAGACACCAGACAAGACACAGAGACAGCAACAGAAGAATAGGATATGATGGAGAGAGACACCAGACAAGACATAGAGACAGCAACAGAAGAATAGGATATGATGGAAAGAGACACCAGACAAGACATAGAGACAGCAACAGAAGAATAGGATATGATGGAAAGAGACACCAGACAAGACATAGAGACAGCAACAGAATAATATGATATGATGGAGAGAGACACTAGACAAGACATAGAGACAGCAACAGAAGAATAGGATATGATGGAAAGAGACACCAGACAAGACATAGAGACAGCAGCAGAAGAATAGGATATGATGGAAAGAGACACCAGACAAGACATAGAGACAGCAACAGAAGAATAGGATATGATGGAAAGAGACACCAGACAAGACACAGAGACAGCAACAGAAGAATAGGATATGATGGAAAGAGACACCAGACAAGACATAGAGACAGCAACAGAATAATAGGATATGATGGAGAGAGACACCAGACAAGACATAGAGACAGCAACAGAAGAATAGGATATGATGGAAAGAGACACCAGACAAGACACAGAGACAGCAACAGAAGAATAGGATATGATGGAGAGAGACACCAGACAAGACATAGAGACAGCAACAGAAGAATAGGACATGATGGAGAGAGACACCAGACAAGACATAGAGACAGCAACAGAATAATATGATATGATGGAGAGAGACACCAGACAAGACACAGAGACAGCAACAGAAGAATAGGATATGATGGAAAGAGACACCAGACAAGACATAGAGACAGCAACAGAATAATATGATATGATGGAGAGAGACACCAGACAAGACATAGAGACAGCAGCAGAAGAATAGGATATGATGGAGAGAGACAGATTGGCTCAATGGCAAGGTCAGAGTTTATGTTTTAAGTTTGAGTGGTTTTTGGAAATACACTGTTGTTATATTCATGGATTTAACTGTTGAAATTCCTTCCCGGACCCCCGTACTGGCTATGGGCTAGGGCAACAATGTCTTCAAATCCTAGGGGAGAATCCTAGGGGTACGTTTGGCAGGATCTTCAGTGATGAAGACTGCTGAACTTGCTGATGTTTCACAATATGCCATGTTTCAGTCACCAGGTCTCAACACAATTGAACACCACCATCAACAAAACACCAAATGATGGAATTTCTTGTGGAAGAATGATGTCACATCCCTCCAATAGACTTCAAGACAGTTGTAGAATGTATGCCAAGGCACATTGTAAGAGCTATAAAGAGAGAGGGAGGGGAGAGAGAACAGGCAGAACCTGATATGTAATGATCAGAGCAAACGAAAGCAACTTTCAACGACCTAATGATCATTTCAGACTCTGTTTCTATTGAGAGAGAGATTTAATTAAGGTAAGACGACGATTGTTATGTGTGTTAATATAGTTGATGATATTGTTATGTGTATTAATATAGTTGATGATATGTGTATTCATATAGTTAATTATATTTATAAAGGACAGTGTTGTAATAGTCCTTAAATGTTTGAAATAAATTAGACAGATTGGAACAGAACGAGTTCAACCCATGCGTCTGCCCCCAGGATGATCACTCCAACACTATCTAGAATCTGAAAGGGTTTTTTGGCTGTCCCCATAGGTTAACCCTTTGTAGAACCCTTTTTGGTACTAGGTAGAACACTTTTGGGTTCCATACAGAACCCTTTCCACAGAGGGTTCTACATGGAAGCCAGAAGGGTTCTACCTGGAACCCAAAAGCGTTCTCCTATGGGGACAGCCGGAGGACCCGTTTGGAACCCTTTATTCTAAGAGTGTACTGGATCATAGGTCTATAGACTTGTCTTCTCAAAACAGGCTTTTAAACACAACAAGCAACAAACAAACATTTTCTCTTTCTAATCTACTGTTTATGCTTTTCACTCAGGAAGGTATGTTGTGTGAAAGAGACAATTATTGTGGAAAGCCTAGGAACGTACACTTCCTCAAAACAGGTTGTGTGTATTCATTAGTGCCCACCATAGCAAAACATTTGGCAACAGAAACCAATTAGGTAGTGTTGTACAGTGTTTGGAGTAAACTGTTTATGCAACATTTTAAAACTGTTGGCTGTGAAGTAAATTAATGAATACAGTCTATGTAGTTGCCTACGGCTCGGCTGTTTATGCCTGCCTGATGCTGAACCCTGAACGTAGCCTGAGGGGTATTTATTATTATTTAACTATGCAAGTCAGTAAACCTGTCCTGGAACGGAGTTCCGCTAGCGGAAAGTGAAATTGCAGTGCGCCAAATTTAAACAGAAATCTCATAAATCAAATTTCTCAAACATTCAAGTATTAGGCACCATTTTAAAGATACACTTCTCGTTAATCCAGCCACCGTGTCTGATTTCAAAAAGGCTTTACAGCGAAAGCTCCACAAACGATTATGTTAGGTCACCACCAAGTCACAGAAAAACAGCCATTTTTCCAGCCAAAGAGAGGAGTCACAAAAAGCACAAATAGAGATAAAATTAATCACTAACCTTTGATGATCTTCATCAGATGACACTCATAGGACTTCATGTTACACAATACATGTATGTTTGTTCGATAAAGTGCATATTTATCAAAAAAAATCTCATTTTACATTGACAGTAGTTCAGTAGTTCCAAAACATGCAGTGATTTTGCAGAGAGCCACATCAATTTACAGAAATACTCATTATAAATGTTGATGAAAATACAAGTGTTATGCATGGAACTTAATGCAACCGCTGTGTCAGATTTCAAAAAAACTTTACAGAAAAAGCATTCCATGCAATAATCTGAGTACGGCGCTCAGAGCCCAAATCAGCCAAATAAATATCCGCCATATTGTGGAGTCAACAGAAGTCAGAAATAGCATTATAAATATTCACTTACCTTTGATGTTTTTCATCAGAATACAGGAATGCCAGTTCCACAATAAATGTTTGATTTGTTTGATAAAGTTCATAATTTATGTCCATATACCTCCTTTTGTTAGGGCGTTTGGTAAACAATTTCAAATGCGTGTGCAAGTCCAGCGGAAAGGTCGGACGAAAATTCCAAAAAGTTATACTACTGGTCGTAGAAACATTTCAAAATGAAGTATAGAATCAATCTTTAGGATGTTTTTAACAGACCTCATCCATCAGAATATACAGAGCGCTAGTCATCAGGAAGGTGCTCTCTCAGCAGAACGGAAAATATCTCAATGACTTGACATGTTCTGGTTGTGAATTCAGGCTACAAGGTGAGAATTCTGCCAAGGATTATTGTAAAGTGGGTAGAGAAATTAAATGTATGGTGTAATGTTAGTATAGTGAAGTTAAACACTCCTAACAGTAGTGAAGTAAAACACTCCTAACAGTCGATAAATTAAATGTATGGTGTAATGTTAGTATAGTGAATGGAAGTAAAACACTCCTAACAGTAGATAAATTAAATGTATGGTGTAATGTTAGTATAGTGAATGGAAGTAAAACACTCCTAACAGTAGATAAATTAAATGTATGGTGTAATGTTAGTATAGTGAAGTAAAACACTCCTAACAGTAGATAAATTAAATGTATGGTGTAATGTTAGTATAGTGAAGTAAAACACTCCTAACAGTAGATAAATTAAATGTATGGTGTAATGTTAGTATAGTGAAGTAAAACACTCCTAACAGTCTACTTCTACTGAGACAGGTTGGTGTCAGTTTAATCATACAACATGGAGCTGACTGGACCTGGTCAAGTCAAATTCAATATATCAATATTCAGATATTATAGTTCTACATTTAACTTTTCATATGATAATGTAATTGTATCATAGTTCCTCTAGTGTAGTGATCCTCTACATTTCATATGATAATGTAATTGTACCATAGTTCCACTATCGTGTAGTGATCCTCTACATTTCATATGATAATGTAATTGTATCATATTTCCTCTATAGTGTAGTGATCCTCTACATTTCATATGATAATGTAATTGTACCATAGTTCCACTATAGTGTAGTGATCCTCTACATTTCATATGATAATGTAATTGTACCATATTTCCTCTATAGTGTAGTGATTATCATATCATAATGTAATTGTATCATAGTTCCTCTATCGTGTTCTGACCTTCTCTATTTGAGCCACGTCACAATTCCAACCAAGTAACCCAATTGGTGCCAATTGGCGCGATGCGTAACTTGTTGGCCTTTTACAGGTGCGACCTGGGTTCACTTCCCCGCTGTTTGCTACAATGTTAATACCATAGACTACCTGATGAACAAAGAGAAACAATAATACGAGTCAAAGGATTTTAGGATAATATCAGTAAGTGTTGATTTAGAGTTGTCTTCTGGGTTCAGCCTTGTAGCTGCCTTTATCAATTGGGTGAAATGTAACTAATGACATGTCCTCAGAGTTGGGAGATAACCAGTCCCAGAGTTGGGAGATAACCAGTCCCAGAGTTGGGAGATAACCAGTCCCAGAGTTGGGAGATAACCAGTCCCAGTCTCAGAGTTGGGAGATAACCAGTCCCAGTCTCAGAGTTGGGAGATAACCAGTCCCAGTCTCAGAGTTGGGAGATAACCAGTCCCAGTCTCAGAGTTGGGAGATAACCAGTCCCAGTCTCAGAGTGGGGAGATAACCAGTCCCAGTCTCAGAGTTGGGAGATAACCAGTCCCAGTTTAAATCACTATGAGAACCATTTCATTATTTATCCAGAGCAGCAAGGGAATCTAGAGACTCAACCTTTGTAGAATCACAATCACCTTTATTCACCAAGTACATTTACACATACAGATGTAGGATCTTAATTTGAGTCAGTTTACTACAGTAAGAAAATATTCCTGCAGCAACAGGAAATGTGAATCATTATGTAAATTATAATTAATGGACATTATTGTAGGTTGATACATGTTTCGTAAGGAAAACAGAAGTCTGAAATTTCTAAGTGGAATTACAAACTTCAGAAGTCTTTTTCAAACTCAAATACAAGTTGATATGGTGCTGCTGGTGATACACAACATTTAGAGACAGAATACAGACAGATTAGTTTACACAAAGTTTCCCTTACAACATTATACACAACTAGGTAGAGTGAGCATAGAGCTATAAGAGAATAAACAGTGGCTATACAGTGGCTATACAGTACAGTGGCTATACAGTAGACTACAGTACAGTGGCTATACAGTAGACTAACAGTACAGTGGCTATACAGTCGACTAACAGTACAGTGGCTATACAGTAGACTAACAGTACAGTGGCTATACAGTAGACTAACAGTACAGTGGCTATACAGTAGACTAACAGTACAGTGGATATACAGTACAGTGGATATACAGTAGACTAACAGTACAGTGGCTATACAGTAGACTAACAGTACAGTGGATATACAGTACAGTGGATATACAGTAGACTAACAGTACAGTAGACTAACAGTACAGTGGCTATACAGTAGACTAACAGTACAGTGGCTATACAGTAGACTAACAGTACAGTAGATATACAGTACAGTGGATATACAGTAGACTAACAGTACAGTGGATATACAGTACAGTGGCTATACAGTAGACTAACAGTACAGTGGCTATACAGTAGACTAACAGTACAGTGGATATACAGTACAGTGGATATACAGTAGACTAACAGTACAGTAGACTAACAGTACAGTAGACTAACAGTACAGTGGCTATACAGTAGACTAACAGTACAGTGGCTATACAGTAGACTAACAGTACAGTAGATATACAGTACAGTGGATATACAGTAGACTAACAGTACAGTGGATATACAGTTGATATACAGTACAGTTGATATACAGTAGTGGATATACAGTAGACTAACAGTACAGTAGACTAACAGTACAGTAGACTAACAGTACAGTAGACTAACAGTACAGTAGACTCACAGTACAGTGGCTATACAGTAGACTAACAGTACAGTGGCTATACAGTAGACTAACAGTACAGTAGATATACAGTACAGTGGATATACAGTAGACTAACAGTACAGTGGATATACAGTTGATATACAGTACAGTTGATATACAGTAGTGGATATACAGTAGACTAACAGTACAGTAGACTAACAGTACAGTAGACTAACAGTACAGTAGACTAACAGTACAGTGGCTATACAATAGACATACAGTACAGTGGCTATACAGTTGATAAACAGTACAGTGGCTATACAGTTGATATACAGTACAGTGGCTATACAGTTGATAAACAGTACAGTGGCTATACAGTTGATAAACAGTACAGTGGCTATACAGTTGATATACAGTACAGTGGATATACAGTACAGTGGATATACAGTACAGTGGATATACAGTACAGTGGATATACAGTTGATAAACAGTACAGTGGCTATACAGTTGATAAACAGTACAGTGACTATACAGTTGATATACAGTACAGTGGATATACAGTACAGTGGCTATACTGTTGATATATAGTACAGTGGCTATACAGTACAGTAGATATACAGTACAGTGGCTATACAGTAGACACACAGTACAGTGGCTATACAGTAGACACACAGTACAGTGGCTATACAGTACAGTGGATATACAGTAGACATACAGTACAGTGGCTATACAGTACAGTGGCTATACAGTGGCTATACAGTAGACATACAGTACAGTGGCTATACAGTGGCTATACAGTAGACATACAGTACAGTGGCTATACAGTAGACATACAGTGGCTATACAGTAGCCATACAGTACAGTGGCTATACAGTAGACATACAGTGGCTATACAGTAGACTAACAGTACAGTGGCTATACAGTAGACATACAGTGGCTATACAGTAGACATACAGTGGCTATACAGTTGATATACAGTACAGTGGCTATACAGTAGACATACAGTACAGTGGCTATACAGTAGACATACAGTACAGTGGCTATACAGTAGACATACAGTGGCTATACAGTAGACATACAGTGGCTATACAGTAGACATACAGTGGCTATACAGTAGACATACAGTGGCTATACAGTAGACATACAGTGGCTATACAGTAGACTAACAGTACAGTGGATATACAATAGACACAGTACAGTGGATATACAATAGACATACAGTACAGTGGATATACAGTACAGTGGATATACAGTTGATAAACAGTACAGTGGCTATACAGTTGATAAACAGTACAGTGGCTATACAGTTGATAAACAGTACAGTGGCTATACAGTTGATATACAGTACAGTGGCTATACTGTTGATATACAGTACAGTGGCTATACAGTACAGTGGATATAGAGTACAGTGGATATACAGTTGATATAGAGTACAGTGGATATACAGTTGATATACAGTACAGTGGATATACAGTTGATATACAGTACAGTGGATATACAGTTGCTATACAGTACAGTGGATATACAGTTAATATACAGTACAGTGGATATACAGTTAATATACAGTACAGTGGATATACAGTTAATATACAGTACAGTGGATATACAGTTAATATACAGTTGATATACAGTACAGTGGATATACAGTTGATATACAGTACAGTGGATATACAGTTGATATACAGTACAGTGGATATACAGTTGATATACAGTACAGTGGATATACAGTTGATATACAGTACAGTGGATATACAGTTAATATACAGTACAGTTGATATACAGTACAGTGGATATACAGTTGATATACAGTACAGTGGATATACAGTTGATATACAGTTGATATACAGTTGACAAACAGTACAGTGGATATACAGTTGATAAACAGTACATTGGATATACAGTACAGTGGATATACAGTTGATATACAGTACAGTTGATAAACAGTACAGTGGATATACAGTACAGTTGATATACAGTACAGTGGATAAACAGTTGACATACAGTACAGTGGACATACAGTTGAAAAACAGTGCATTGGCTATACAGTTGATAAACAGTACAGTGGATATACAGTACAGTGGATATACAGTTGATATACAGTGGATATACAGTTGATATACAGTACAGTGGATATACAGTTGATATACAGTTGATATACAGTACAGTTGATATACAGTACAGTTGATATACAGTACAGTGGATATACAGTTGATATACAGTACAGTGGCTATACAGTTGATATACAGTACAGTGGATATACAGTTGATAAGTTGATAAACAGTACAGTGGATATACAGTTGATAAACAGTACAGTGGATATACAGTTGACATACAGTAGTGGATACATGGATACAGTCTCTATGGGCATCTGGCCCTCACGGGGCGGCAGGGTAGCCTAGTGGTTAGACCGTTGGACTAGTAACCGAAAGGTTGCAAGTTCAAATCCCCGAGCTGACAAGGTACATATCTGTCATTCTGCCCCTGAAAAGGCAGTTAACCCACTGTTCCTAGGCTGTCATTGAAAATAAGAATTTGTTCTTAATTAACTTATGGCTGCAGTTAAATGGTGCCCATTTCAAACGGCCTCGTACTCAATTCATGTGCAATTGCTCGTACAATATGCATATTATTATTATTATTGGATAGAAAACACTCTCTAGTTTCTAAAACCGTTTGAATTATTTCTCTGAGTGAAACAGAACTCATTCTGCAGCACTTTTCCTGACCCGGAAGTTGAAAGTCTGAAATCAATGCTCTCTTCCTCTTCCTGCCTATACATGGGCATGATACGTAAGAGTCTACGTACACTTCATACACCTTCCCCTTGTTGTCAAGAGGCGGTGAGAGAAGAAATTTCGTGTTTATCTGGGTCTGAGGTGGAATTAAAGCTCTTTGTATGACGTGACCGTCCATATCCTGTTTCTGGAGCGCGCGAAAGGGGACATGGATTTGCCTTCTGTTTAGCTGTCGTTATGGACGACTAACATCTCCGGTTTGGATTTTATTTGATACATGTGACCATATCATCGTAAAGTATGTTTTTTCAATATAGTTTAATCAGATTATTGACTTTGTTGACGTTGGAGAGATCCGTGCCACTTGGCAAGTGCCCATGCTAAATGATCAGGGAAATTTGCCATTCCAGATCCAAACAACGACTATTCTGGACAAAGGACACCTTGTCCAACATTCTGACGGAAGATCACCAAAAGTAAGAAACATTTTATGATGCTATTTCTAATATCTGTCGTGCATGTGAACTAGTCGTCGGCGCCCAAGTGTTTCTGGCTATTGTGGCTACGCTAATATAACGCTACATTTTGTTTGCTGTAAAACATTTAATAAATCGGAAATATTGTCTGGAATCACAAGATGCCTGTCTTTCAATTGCTGTACACTATGTATTTTTCAGAAATGTTTTATGATGAGTAATTAGGTATTTGACGTTGATGTCTGTAAATATTATGGCTGCTTTCGGTGCAATTTCTGATTGTAGCTGAAATGTGAACTATGATTTATACCTGAAATATGCTAATTTTTCGAACAAAACATATGCAATACAATAAATATGTTATCAGACTGTCATCTGATGAAGTTGTTTCTTGGTTAGTGGCTATTTATATCTTTATTTGGTCGAATTTGTGATAGCTACTGATGGAGAAAAAACTGATGGAGTAAGAAAAGTGGTGTCTTTTACTAACGTGGTTAGCTAATAGATTTACATATTGTGTCTTCCCTGTAACACATTTTAAAAATAGGACATGTTGGCTGGATTCACAAGATGTGTACCTTTCATCTTGTGTCTTGGACTTGTTAATGTGTGAAAGTTAAATATTTAAAAAAAATATCTTTTGAATTTCGCGCCCTGCACTTGAGCTGGATGTTGTCATAAGTGTACCGGTGTCGGGCTGCAGCCCAAACAGGTTAACTGACTTGCCTAGTTTTTATGTCGCTCTGGATAAGAGCGTCTGCTAAATGACTTAAATGTAAATGTCTATGGACCAGGTGGCCAGTTGGTGAGGGCCACAGCATAGTCCTTTAGTCTCTATGGGCCAGGTGGCCAGTTGGTGAGGGCCACAGCATAGTCATTTAGTCTCTATGGACCAGGTGGCCAGTTGGTGAGGGCCACAGCATAGTCATTTAGTCTCTATGGGCCAGTCGGTGAGGGCCACAGCATAGTCCTTTAGTCTCTATGGGCCAGGTGGCCAGTTGGTGAGGGCCACAGCATAGTCATTTAGTCTCTATGGACCAGGTGGCCAGTTGGTGAGGGCCACAGCATAGTCCTTTAGTCTCTATGGGCCAGTCGGTGAGGGCCACAGCATAGTCCTCTAGTCTCTATGAGTCAGTTGGTGAGGGCAACATCAAGGGGAAAGAAACTGTTCAGATGGGGGTCTATAACATCCAATCACAGAGGTTTACAGCAGCTGACAGTTACAACTTCATCGCTTCTAACTCAATGTCTTTTTCAGATAGACATAATCTCTGTACAGATGACAAACTTTTACAAGGCTTATCACTTATCATGCTGACAAACCTGATTGTCACTGAACTGATCCGAACAGGTTTAGACTGGTCATCTATGATATGTAGGCTATAGCCGAGGTATAGACCTTGATCTGCATATCACTAACAAACCACTATTATACATTATAACCTAGTCTACTTTACATAATATAACATCTACATATCACTACCAACCCACTACTATACATTATAACCTAGTCTACTTTACATAATATAACACCTGTTACTTGTTGAAAATAAACTTTCTGAATGGATCAATAGGGGGGCACTGTTTTCGCTTTGTAAAAAATCGTGCCCAAATTAAACTGCCTCGTACAATATGCATATTATTATTACTATTGGATAGAAAACACTCTAGTTTCTAAAACCGTTTGAATTATATCTGTGAGTAAAACAGAACTCATTTTGCAGCAAACTTCCTGTCAGAAAGTGAAAAATCTGAAATCGAGGCTCTGTTCCAGGGCCTTCCTATTAATTTGCCTGAAATATATGGCTCTACATGCACTGCATACGCCTTCCACTAGATGTCAACAGGCAGTGAGAGGTGGAATTGGGTGTCTAGCTTGATCTGAGGCCGAACAAGAGCTTTTGGAATGACGTGTCTGGAATTTTCATTGTCTTGGAAGGCGCGAGAAGGAACCCCAGATTGCGTTCTGAAAAGCTTTCGGTATAGACGTTAGATATCTCCGGCTCTGATTTTATTTGATATATGTGATAAAAACATCATAAAGTAATTATTTTAAACCGAGTTATATCAGTTTATTGAACATTTATTGCGATTTTCGGAATTCTTTTCTTTGCGTTATGTGAAGTTGGGCACGTTTGCGCCACATGGCTAGCTTTGGTTGCTAATTCGACAGGAGAAGAGGACATTCTACAACCAAACAACGATTATTCTGGACAAGGACTCCTTGTACAACATTCTGATGGAAGTTCAAAAGTAGGAACCATTTATGTTATTTCATATTTCTGTTGAAAATTTTTAGTCATATTTTCCACCCTTATTTTGGGCGCTGTCTCGTTATAACGTAAGCTGTATGTCGTACTAAAGTTACTTTTAAAAATCTAACACAGCGGTTGCATTAACCTGTTGATAGGGGGCGCTATTTACACTTTGGGGAAAAATCGTTCACAATTTAAACGGCCTCGTACTCAATTCTTGCTCGTACAATATGCATATTATTATTACTATTGGATAGAAAACACTCTAGTTTCTAAAACCGTTTGAATTATTTCTCTGAGTGAAACAGAACTCCTTCTGCAGCACTTTTCCTGTCAGGGAGTGAGATTTCAGAAATCCAGGTCCCTGTTCTGAGATCAGTTTATAAGTCCCCATGCAAGCTATGAGGGTACATGCACTGCATACGCCTTCCTCTAGATGTCAGTAAGCGGTGAGACTTTGAATGGAGTCGATTGCGCAATCTGGGACCTTATATTAGCCTTGGAACAGGAAGTACCGTTCTTTTCAACAGTGCGCTTGGCGCATGAAGACATCAGAATGGCGTCCTGCAAACGCTTTCGTTTAGTATTTCTATATCTCCAGTCATGTTTTTATTCGTTATAGGTGTTAAAGACATCATAAGGTAGTTAATTTAAACCGACTTATAGCAGTTTATAGCAGTTTATTGCGAATTTCTGGGATTTCTTTGTCATGCGCATTCACGAGTTGGACACCACTCCAGTTGGCGGCTAACGTTTAGCGGCTAATTCGACCGGACAAGAGGACATCTTTCAACCCAAAGACGATTGTTTTGAAGAAATGACACCTTGCCCAAGATTCTGATGGAAGCTCAGCTAATAGTAAGCAGTCTTTATGCTGTTAATTCGTACTTATGTTGACAAATGTCAGATAATAATTCCGCCATGAATTATGGTGCGGTCTCGCTTTAGCGCGCGCTGTATGCTTGAAGTAATGTTAATTTTAAAAATGTAACCCAGCGATTGCATTAAGAACTAATTTCTTTCAATTGCTGTCCAACCTGTATTTTTTAGTCAAGTTTTGGAATAGTTACTGATTAGAATAGGTGCCTTTTCAAAGTATTCTCCTGCCATTTTCTGGGCAGCTTTGCTACTTTTCTCATTGTATAACACGATTTGTGCAGCTAAATATGCACATTTTCGAACAAACTCTATATGCGTTGTGTAATATGATGTTATAGGACTGTCATCTGAAGAATTCTGAGAAGGTTAGTGAAAAAATTAATATCTTTTGGTGGTTTATACGTAATGGCTATGTTTGGCTTGAATCAATGCTATTGTGAGCTATTGTGATGTTTGCTATTGTGCTAAGTTAATATAACGTTATATTGTGGTTGCTGTAAAACACTTAGAACATCTGAAATATTGTCTGGATTCACAAGATCTGTGTCTTTCAATTGCTGTACGCTGTGTATTTTTAAGAAATGTTTTATGATGAGTAATTAGGTAATACACGTTGGTCTCTATAATTGCTCTGGCTGCTTCGGTGCTATTTTTGACGGTAGCTCTGATGGTAGCTGCAATGTAAAACTGATTTATACCTCAAATACGCAAATTTTTCTAACAAAACATAGATTTATTGTGTAACATGTTATAAGACTGTCATCTGATGAAGTTGTTTCTTGGTTAGTTAGGTTGGCTTTGTGCATGGTACCTGTGCTGTGAAAAATGTCTGTCCTTCGTATTTGGTGGTGAGCTACCATAAATATACGTGCTGTTTTCGCTGTAAAACATTTTAAAAATCGGACATGTTGACTGGATTCACAAGATGTGTATCTTTCATTTGCTGTATTGGATTTGTTAATGTGTGAAAGTTAAATATTTCAAAAAAATATTTTTTGAACTTCGTGCTCTGCCTTTTCAGTGGAATGTGGGAGGAGTTCCGCTAGCGGAACGCAGGGGCTAGACAGGTTAAGAACTAATGTATCTTTCATTTGCTGTACAACATGTATTTTTTAGTAAAGTTTATGATGAGTTATTTGATTAAATTAGGTAACTGTCCAAGATTTCTCCGGACAATTTTGTGCATTTTGACTACGTATTCACATTGTAAAACCACGATTTGTACCGCTAATATATGCACATTTTCGAACAAAACATATATGTATTGTGTAATATGATGTTATAGGACTGTCATCTGATGAAGTTTGTCAAGGTTAGTGAATAATTTTATATATTTTGCTGTTTTTTTGCGATCGCTACCTTTGCGGTGAATGAATGCGGTTGTGTGGTTAGCTATTGTAGTAAGCTAATATAATGCTATATTGTGTTTGCTGTAAAACACTTAAAAAATCTGAAATATTGTCTGGATTCACAAGATGTTTGTCTTTAATTTGCTAATAGTAATAAGCGAATGAAAGATACACATCTTGTGAATCCAGCCATCATTTCTGATTTTTAAAATGTTTTACAGGGAAGACACAATATGTAAATCTATTAGCTAACCACATTAGCAAAAAACAACACTTTTTTTACTCCACCATTTTTTTCCTGCATATCACAAATTCGACCAAATAAAGATATAAATAATCACTAACCAAGAAACAACTTCATCAGATGACAGTCTGATAACACATTTATTGTATAGCATATGTTTTGTTCGAAAAATGTGCATATTTCAGGTATAAATCATAGTTTTACATTGCAGCCACCATCACAACTCACCAAAGTAACTAGAATAACTACAGAGAGCAACGTGAATTACCTATATACTCATCATAAAAATGTATGAAAAATACAGTGTACAGCAAATGAAAGACAAAGATCTTGTGAATCCAGCCAATATCAGATTTTTTAAGTGTTTTACAGCGAACACAATATAGCATTATATTAGCTTACTACAATAGCCAACACAGCAGCATTGATTCATGCACGTTAGCGATAGCGAATAAACCAGCAAAAGATATTATATTTTTCACTAACCTTCTCAACTTCAGATGACAGTCGTATAACATCATATTACACAATACATATGGTTTGTTCGAAAATGTGCATATTTAGCGGCACAAATCGTGGTTATACAATGAGAATAGTAGCCAAGCTGCAAACAAAATGTCAGGAGAAATCTTGGGAGAGGCACCTAATCTAATCAATAACTAATCATAAACTTGACTAAAAAATACAGGTTGGACAGCAAATGAAAGATACATTAGTTCTTAATGCAACCGCTGTGTTAGATTTTTAAAATTAACGTTACTACGACATACAGCGTGCGTTAAAGCGAGACCGCACCGAAATTAATGGCGGAATAATAGTTTAACATTTTAACAGAACAACGAATTAACATCATAAATAGTTCTTACTATTTGATGAGCTTCCATCAGAATCTTGTGCAAGGTGTCCTTTGTCCAAAATAATCGTTGCTCGGTTGTAGATTGTCTTCTTCAACTTTGGAATTAGCAGCAAACATTAGCCATGTGGCGAAGACGTGTCCAACTCACTATAACGCAGCACAAATGAAATACCGAAAATCGCAATATACTGATTTAAAAACTGATATAATTCAGTTTAAAATAACTACATTATGATGTTTTTAACACCTATATCAAATAAAATCAGAGCCGGATATATCTAACGCCTATAACGAGAGCTTTTCAGAATGCAATCCCGAGGTCCGTCTTGCGTCATGAAGAACGTTGAAAAGACTGTACACCCGGTTCCAAGAGCTTTTATACGGCCCCAGATATACCTAGACACCCCATTCCAATTCTCACTGCTTACTGACATCTAGGGGAAGGCGTATGCAGTGCATGTAGACCCATAGATTACATGCAAATTAATTAACTGACCCTGGAACAGAGGCCCCGATTTCAGATTTCTCACTTTCTGACAGGAAGTTTGCTGCAAAATGAGTTCTGTTTTACTCACAGGTATAATTCAAACGGTTTTAGAAACTAGAGTGTTTTCTATCCAATAGTAATAATAATATGCATATTGTACGAGCAAGAATTGAGTACGAGGCAGTTTAAGTCGAAATGGCGCCCCCCTATTAATAAATGATGACAACTGACATTCAAGAATTACTGTGTTAACCACAACCACGATGTTGTTTCTCTGTTTAGGGGCCAGTTCTCTAAAATGACTCACTCTGGGGAACATGACACCAACGCTAACCGGTGAGATGACAGTTTTGTTTAAGAATTATTAAGAGTTTATTTCCAAAATGCTATTTCCAAAAATATTTACATTTGTTTTTTAATCAGAAATGGTAAATATTACCCCCGAGATACCTTCAATTGCCACATTTATAGCCATGCCCAATTTAGGATTATTATTTAACAATGTGATGTTGCGCTCCAAAGGGACAACTTGAAATAACATGATGTAGATAATTAAATAATCAAAAGAAAAACATGTTTATTTTACTCTTAGAAAAGAAGGCTCCTTATAGAACCAAAAAGGCTTCTATCACTTCCTTAATATATATGGAACCACTAAAAGTTATATACAGTGGGGAGAACAAGTATTTGATACACTGCCGATTTTGCAGGTTTTCCTAATTACAAAGCATGTAGAGGTCTGTAATTTTTATCATAGGTACACTTCAACTGTGAGAGACGGAATCTAAAACAAAATAAGAAAATCACATTGTATGATTTAAGTAATTAATTTGCATTTTATTGCATGACATAAGTATTTGATCACCTACCAACCAGTAAGAATTCCGGCTCTCA
This sequence comes from Salvelinus alpinus, assembly GCF_045679555.1. Taxonomy (NCBI): domain Eukaryota; kingdom Metazoa; phylum Chordata; class Actinopteri; order Salmoniformes; family Salmonidae; genus Salvelinus; species Salvelinus alpinus. The sequence continues at coordinate 8,613,023 of NC_092086.1, read as the reverse complement.
CAGACCTGTTAGTTTTTCTTTAAGAAGGCCTCCTGTTCTCCACTCATTACCTGTATTAACTGCACCTGCTTGAACTAGTTACCTGTATAAAAGACACCTGTCCACAACCTCAATCAAACAGACTCCAACCTCTCCACAATGGCCAAGACCAGAGAGCTCTGTAAGGACATAAGGGATAAAATTGTAGACCTGCACAAGGCTGGGATGGACTACACGACAATAGGCAAGCAGCTTGGTGAGAAGGCAACAACTGTTGGCACAATTAGAAAATGGAAGAAGTTCAAGATGATGGTCAATCACCCTCGGTCTGGGGCTCCATGCAAGCAGCAATGATCATGAGGAAGGTGAGGGATCAGCCCAGAACTACACGGCAGGACCTGGTCAATGACCTGAAGAGAGCTGGGACCACAGTCTCAAAGAAAACCATTAGTAACACACTACGCCGTCATGGATTAAAATCCTGCAGCGCACGCAAGGTCCCCCTGCTCAAGCCAGCGCATGTCCAGGCCCGTCTGAAGTTTGCCAATGACCATCTGGATGATCCAGAGGAGGAATGGGAGAAGGTCATGTGGTCTGATGAGACAAAAATAGAGCTTTTTGGTCTAAACTCCACTCGCCGTGTTTGGAGGAAGAAGAAGGATGAGTACAACCCCAAGAACACCATCCCAACCGTGAAGCATGGAGGTGGTAACATCATTCTTTGGGGATGCTTTTCTGCAAAGGGGACAGGACGACTGCACCGTATTGAGGGGAGGATGGATGGGGCCATGTATCGCGAGATCTTGGCCAACAACCTCCTTCCCTCAGTAAGAGCATTGAAGATGGGTCGTGGCTGGGTCTTCCAGCATGACAACGACCCGAAACACACAGCCAGGGCAACTAAGGAGTGGCTCCGTAAGAAGCATCTCAAGGTCCTGGAGTGGCCTAGCCAGTCTCCAGAGCTGAACCCAATAGAAAATCTTTGGAGGGAGCTGAAAGTCCGTATAGCCCAGCGACAGCCCCGAAACCTGAAGGATCTGGAGAAGGTCTGTATGGAGGAGTGGGCCAAAATCCCTGCTGCAGTGTGTGCAAACCTGGTCAAGAACTACAGGAAACGTATGATCTCTGTAATTGCAAACAAAGGTTTCTGTACCAAATATTAAGTTCTGCTTTTCTGATGTATCAAATACTTATGTCATGCAATAAAATGCATATTAATTACTTAAAAATCATACAATGTGATTTTCTGGATTTTTGTTTTAGATTCCGTCTCTCACAGTTGAAGTGTACCTATGATAAAAATTACAGACCTCTACATGCTTTGTAAGTAGGAAAACCTGCAAAATCGGAAGTGTATCAAATACTTGTTCTCCCCACTGTGTATATATATATATGGGTTCAGTGAAGAACCTCTTGAGTTCTGATCAACAAAAGGTTAATGTTTTGAAACACGAAGAACGCACGAACAGGTACAGACTACAACAAACGAAATAACGAACAAACAAACCGAAACAGTCCCGTGTAGTGCATAGACAGACACGGAAGACAATCACCCACAAACAAACATTGTGAACAGCCAACCTTTATATGGTTCTCAATCAGAGAAACGTCAAACGTCCCTGATCGAGAACCATATAAGGCTAATTACCAGTGACCTAAACATAGAAACACAAAACATAGAATGCCCACCCCAACTAAACACATACAAAATAACAGAAAACAGGTCAGGAACGTGACAGAAATATCAAAACATTATTTTTAACTAATCCAAAGCATTTACATGTGGCTCAGGAACCACTGACTCACTGCATTATTCTATAGTATTATCAAGACACCTGCTGTGAACTCTTAACTACTTAGGACAGCTCACGAGGTGTCCTAAATATCTGCTGACTAGGTGGAACTAACGACTTCATGCATAGCTTTAATTTATACCCATAAGAGTAAAATGTCTTTATTCTCAGCACTTATACGACCAATTTTGTACTCTGAGTCACTTTGTGGATATGGGCCCAGATCGCAACACATTGTTATAAAAAAAGTTGAATGCTTTTTTTTACATAATACAAAAATATGAATATTAGTAATGTAACCCACTGTAAAGACTGGGTTTAGTTGATTGTGCCACTGTTCTGGAACTTTCCGCGTTCCGTGTCCACATACGATGTGGTGCCAAGGATACTGTCCGGTTACGCGCAGAGTGGACTGAGGTGATCTTGGGGAATAACGAGACACAGTTTATCATTAAATTAAGCTGAGGTTTATAGTTAAATTATCTTTTTGCTTTACAGTCAGGGACAGTATGAGTGTAGCCAGATCATTTTCACTCTCTATCGTCGTTTCATTTTGTGGTTCACCGGATTCATCATCGAGACGAGGGACAGACGAACGACCTGCTAGCTAGCTAAGCTAGTTGGAACAGCTAGATAAGCTAGCTAGCTACTCTACCAGCAGCATCCTAGTAATCCTAGCTAGTCGGTACAGCAATGTAAGTTAGCTAGCTACTCTACCAGCAGCATCCTAGTAATCCTAGCTAGTCGGTACAGCAATGTAAGCTAGCTAGCTACTCTACCAGCAGCATCCTAGTAATCCTAGCTAGTCGGTACAGCAATGTAAGTTAGCTAGCTACTCTACCAGCAGCATCCTAGTTTTATTTACCTTTATTTAACTACGCAAGTCAGTTAAGAACAAATTCTTATTTTCGGTTGTTTCTTCCACCTGTTAAATTCCGTGGGGGCTTCTCCCTCTCTCGTTGACGGATGCTGTCTACCTCTGTCCGTTTTTCCTCTCTTCACTAGATGGACGGTTACTTTAGTGTTCAATCCATCTAAAGGTTGGACTTTTTTAATATTGTTTTCGGGGCGCCTTAAGTAGGCGGGACACATTACATTTTTTTCTAATAAAAACATGGCATGGGATTTAGCTTTTTTTGTTTTGTTATTTTATTATATGTATTATTGCATGGCAGAACACTTGATAAACAAGCCGCATTAGTTTCATTTTTCAAATGTGGTTTGAACTGGGTGAATTAATAACTTTTGTGAAAGCCCAGCAATTGGCATGGTATAGGTGGGGCAGGTTTGAGACTGATCTAAGGAATTAATGAGAAAAATACATTTTATTTCTCAGCTGCCTCACCAATGTCTGTACGTGAATTAATACATTTTAATTACTAAATATTTCCAATAGAAGGCAGCATAAGACCATGAAGCATCAGTTATAGGCTACAAGCAGCAATATGATTGACATAAAATAGCATGCAACCACAGACTATATGTCCCATGATTTTCTAAAATGGTCACTCATTACTTTGCAGTTAACTTTAGCTATATATCTTTTTAGGGCTGTGTTGCTTTTGGGAAAACAACAAAGATAGCAAATATAGCAGGTATTGAACAACCCTATACATATACTGCCACATAATCCCTAGTCAGCTCTAACCTCAACTCCAGTATACATACATTATAAACAAGTTTCTTAATATCTCATATTGGAACTAAACAGGAATAGAAAAGACGAGTGCATCTAAAAAATCCAATAAATAAATTATATCAACCAGTTAGCAAATGTACCTCAACATGCCCCTCATTTGCTCGAGAGTGACGGCACAAGCTTTCTGGCGGGGCTGAGTTGTGGGACTACTTGTGCGAGAAGGCAGAATGGATCGATGCTGGTTGACGAATTTGACATTGAATGTACTACTAGAATTTTTTTTTTTTTAATCGACTAAAGTAGGGGGAGTGATGATGTTTCCAGGGAGAAAACTAAACTAATCTTCTGAAATATCATTAGTGGTCTTATGCTTCCATCTATTGGAGCAACTGCAGTAGTACTGAATAATGTGTAATTCCTTACTAAAGTAGTATTTACTCAGAATAGCAAAACATAACATTTTCTAGTTCATTTTACCACTTACAACCATAAAATAACAATTTATAGCATAACAAATAATGAAACTGACATAAACCAAAAACATCATACATTTAGGTAATTATATACATATTGTAATGACCCGGCTGGGTCATTAAAGAGAAAAGAGACGGACTCCAGGTGTACAGGTTAGAACACAGGTTTATTCCTAAACTGGGCTATTGTTCAGGCCACAGCCCACGCCGCTAAATGCCGAACGTACACAATTATACATGTCGAGTTAAGGTCACACTCATAGGAACAGATCAAGGCCCGAACAGAAGAGAGAGATATGAGACACTCATCCCTCTTTATGCATTTCCAAATCCCGCGGGATTACCCATCATACCCCCCCAACCTTTCCATCTGTCCTGACATATTTAACCCCTGCTAGTAGCCATGAGAACCATAACACACCCACAAACACAGAACACAATACCGGGTCGTTACAATATATATAAATTATACAAAACCGTTCAAAAGTTTGGGGTCACTTAGAAATGTGCATGTGTGTCCAGTTTATGTGTGAGTGAGTTTAGGTGTATCACTCTGTTCTTCTGCTTACCGCTACAGTGTGGAACATGGTGGAGAGAACACAATGAATCCTGGGCCTAGAAATTGTGAGTGTTGACTGCTGTGAAGAATATGACTAAGAATAAGTCTTAATTCAAGTTAAGTCAAAGTCAAAGACCACCATCATTACTGACTTGGTCATATTAAATATCAGCTGTAGTTCTACAGAAGCAGAAATCAGGGATATCTGTAACGGCAGCCTTCCCTCTCTTCACGAGAAGAGAGGGTGTAACAGGGATCGGACCAACACGCAGCGTAGCCAGTGCTCAACATGTTTAATAAAACAATAAACAGTGAACACTTAACACGATACAAAATAACAAAATGTGGCAAACCGATATAGTCCTAGCTGGTGCAGAGAAAACACAGAGACAGGAAACAACCACCCACAATCCCCAACACAAAACAAGCCACCTATATATGATTCCCAATCAGAGACAACACAAAACATCTGCCTCTGATTGAGAACCATATTAGGCCAAACATAGAAACAGACAAACTAGACACACAACATAGAATGCCCACCCAACTCACGTCCTGACCAACACTAAAACAAGCAAAACACATAAGAACTATGGTCAGAACGTGACAAAGAGTTGCTTTGACAATGTGTGTGACTCTGTGTGTTTGTGTGTGTGGCATGTTCATGTTACGTAAGAAATGTGTATTTGTGTTCATGATGCAAACAGGTGTGTGTGTGTGTGTGTGTGTGTGTGTGTGTGTGTGTGTGTGTGTGTGTGTGTGTGTGTGTGTGTGTGTGTGTGTGTGTGTAATTAATGGGATTAAGTGTGTTTTATATTACCAGACAGTATAACATATGATCATTCAACAAGTCTCAAGTTACCTTAACTTCTCCTTTTGATACCTAGAAACATCTACATTAAATGAATTAGTGAAAAGTGAGTTAACATTCTAATGTGAATGATGATGATTTCTAATATTGTGTCTGGTTTCATCCATCAGATGTCTGTGATCTCACACTGGACCCAAACACAGTAGACAGACTCCTCTCTCTGTCTGAGGAGAACAGAAAGGTGACACGTAGGAGAGAGAAGCAGCCGTATCCTGATCACCCAGAGAGATTTGAGGGCTGTGGACAGGTGCTGTGTAGAGAGGGTCTGACTGGGCGCTGTTACTGGGAGGTAGAGTGGAGTGGGAGAGGGGCTTTTATAGGAGTGACATATAAAGGAATCAACAAGAGAGGAGAGGTTGATGACTGTTGTCTTGGATACAATCTGTTGCAAGACTGTTGGCTTGGAGCCAATGACAAGTCCTGGAGTCTGACCTGCTCTGACAACAGTTACACTGCCTGTCACAATAATAATCTCACTACCATAGACGTCCCCTCCTCCAGCTCCCACAGAGTAGGAGTGTATCTGGACTGGCCAGCCGGCACTCTGTCCTTCTATAGAGCCTCCTCTGACACACTGACCCACCTGTACACATTCACCTCCACATTCACTGAGCCCCTCTATCCAGGGTTTGGGGTTTGGTATGACTCCTCAGTGTCCCTGAAATAATAACCTGACACACACACACACACACACACACACACACACACACACACACACACACACACACACACACACACACACACTGGACACACACACACTGGACACACACACACACACACTGGACACACACACACACACACACTGGACAAATATACACACACACACACTGGACAGATACATACACACACACTGGACACACGCACACTGGACACACACACACACACACACACTGGACACACTGGACACACACACACACTGGACACACACACACTGGACACACACACACAGAGACTGGACACACACACTCACACTGGACACACACACACTGGACACACTGGACACACACACACATACTGGACACACACACACTGGACACACACACACACACTCACACTGGACACACACACACACACACTGGACACACACACACACTGGACACACTGGACACACACTGGACACACACACACAGACACACTGGACACACACACACACACACACACACACACACACTGGACACACACACACTGGACACACACACACACACACTGGACAGACACACACACACTGGACACACACACACACTGGAGAAACACACACACACACACACACAGTGGACACACGGGACACACACACACACACACACACACACACACACACACACACACACAACACACACACATGCGTGTCTTCCTATAATTGTGACAATAACACTGTTAAAATACCAATGTGATCATTTGTTGTATATCTTTATGTTGAAAACAAATTGTACAATTATATATGGACATACGATACATAGTTTTACAAGTATACAAGGATATATTGTACTTTTCATAATAAAACATACTTGAAACAAGAAAAGCATGTTAATTGTGAAAACAGTTTGGTTATTGATGTTACGTTTCCTCTGTCAGGTTGACGTTAACCTGCGACTGGTTGAAACATGAAACTAATATGAAATGAAATACAAACAATTAAATATGTGAAATTGAATTAAACAAATTGTACAACAGAGTGTTGTGATGCAGGGTTACTATAGCAACAGAGTTCTCTCTCTCTGTTCTCTCTGCCCTCTCTGTTCCCTCTGCTCTTTCTGCTGTCTCTCTGCGCTCTGCTCTCTGCTTTCCCTCTCTGCTCTCTCTTTGCTCCCTCTTCTCTCTGCTCTCTCTCTCTCCCTCTGCTCTCTGCTCTCTCTCTCTCTGCTCTCTTTCTCTCTTTTCTCTGCTCTATCTCTCACTCTCTGCTATCTCTCTCTGCTCTCTCCCTCCCTGCTCTCTCTCGCTCTCTCTTCTCTCTGCTCTCTCTCCCTCTCTCTGTTCGCTCTCTGCTCTCTCTCTGCTCTCTGTTCCTCTCTGCTCTCTCTCGCTCTCTGCTCTCTCTTCTCTCTCAGCCTGCTCTCTCTCTGCTCTGCTGTTCTCTCTTTTCTCTGCTCTCTTTCTGCTCTCTGCTCTCTCTGCTATCTCACTCTCTGCTCTCTCTGCTCTGCTGTTCTCTCTTTTCTCTGCTCCCTCTGCTCTCTCTCTCTCTGCTATCTCACTCTTTGCTCTCTCTCTTTCCTCTCTGCTCTCTCTCACTCTCTCTTTGCTTTCTCAGCCTGCTCTCTGCTCTATCGGCTCTCTCTCTGCTCTCTCACTCTGCCCTCTCTCCTCTCTCTACTCTCTCTCTCTCCATCTGCTCTCTCTCTCCCTCTGCTCTCTCTTCTCTCTATGCTCTCTCTCTGCTCTCTCTCTCTCTGCTCTCTCTCTGTTCTCTGCTCTCTCTCTCCCTCTGCTCTGCTGTTCTCTCTTTTCTCTGCTCTCTCTCTGCTCTCTCTTGCTCTCTCTGTTTGCTCTCTGCTCTCTGCTTTCCCTCTCTTCTCTCTCTCTCTCTCTCTCTCTCTCTCTCTGCTCTGCTCTCTCTGCTCTCTCTTTTCTCTGCTCTCTCTGCTCTGCTCTCTCTGCTCTCTCTCTCTCTCTCTCTCCCTCTCTGCTCTCTCTCTGCTCTCTGCTCTGCTGTTCTCTCTTTTCTTGGCTCTATCTCTCACTCTCTGCTCTCTCTCTCTGCTCTCTCCCTCCCTTCTCTCTCTGCCCTCTCTGCTCTCTTCCTCTCTGCTCTCTCAGCCTGCTCTCTCTGCTCTGCTGTTCTCTCTTTTCTCTGCTCTATCTCTCACTCTCTGCTCTCTCCCTCCCTGCTCTCTCTCTCTCTTCTCTCTCTCTCTCTCTCTCTCTGCTCTCTCTAATCTGCTCTCTCTCTCTCTCTCTGCTCTCTCTGCCATATCTCTCACTTTCTGCTCTCTCTCTGCTCTCTTCCTCTCTGCTCTCTCAGCCTGCTCTCTCTCAGCCTGCTCTCTCTCTCTTCTCTCTCAGCCTGCTCTCTATGCTCTCTCTCTGCTCTCTCTGCCCTCTCTCGTCTCTCTCTCTCTGCTCTCTCTCTCTGCTCTCTCTTCTCTCTCTCTATGCTCTCTCCTGCTCTCTCTCTGCTCTCTCTGCTCTGCTGTTCTCTCTTTTCTCTGCTCTCTCTCTGCTCTCTCTCTCTGCTCTCTCTCTCTGCTCTCTCTCTCTCTCTCTCTCTCTCTGCTCTCTCTCGCTCTCTCTGCTCTCTCTCTGCTCTCTCTTGCTCTCTCTGCCCTCTCTCTTCTCTCTGCTATATCTCTCACTCTCTGCTCTCTCTCTGCTCTCTCCCTCCCTGCTCTCTCTCGCTCTCTGCTCTCTCTGCTCTGCTGTTCTCTCTTTTCTCTGCTCTCTCTCTCTGCTCTCTCCCTCCCTGCTCTCTCTCTGCTCTCTCTCGCTCTCTATTGCTCTCTCTACTCTCTGCTCTCTCATGCTCTATCTGCTTTCTCTCTCTGCTCTCTTTCTCTGCCCTCTCTGTTCTCTCTCACTCTGCTCTCTGCTCTCTCTCTGCTCTCTCTCTCTGCTCTCTCTCTCTCTCTCTCTCTGCTCTCTCTGCTCTCTCTCTCTGCTCTCTCCCTCCCTGCTCTCTCTCGCTCTCTGCTCTCTCTTCTCAAATCAAATCAAATTTTATTTGTCACATACACATGGTTAGCAGATGTTAATGCGAGTGTAGCGAAATGCTTGTGCTTCTAGTTCCGACAATGCAGTAATAACCAACAAGTAATCTAACCTAACAATTCCACAACTACTACCTTATACACACAAGTGTAAAGGGATAAAGAATATGTACATAAAGACATATGAATGAGTGATGGTACAGAACGGCATAGGCAAGATGCAGTAGATGGTATAGAATACAGTATGTACATATGAGATGAGTAATGTAGGGTATGTAAACATAAAGTGGCATAGTTTAAAGTGGTTAGTGATACATGTATTACATAAAGATGGCAAGATGCAGTGGATGATATAGAGTACAGTATATACATATACATATGAGATGGGTAATGTAGGGTATGTAAACATTATATTAAGTGGCATTGTTTAAAGTGGCTAGTGATACATCTTTACATAATTTCCATCAATTCCCATTATTAAAGTGGCTGGAGTTGAGTCAGTATGTTGGCAGCGGCCGCTAAATGTTAGTGGTGGCTGTTTAACAGTCTGATGGCCTTGAGATAGAAGATGTTTTTCAGTCTCTTGGTCCCAGCTTTGATGCACCTGTACTGACGTCGCCTTCTGGATGATAGCGGGGTGAACAGGCAGTGGCTTGGGTGGTTGTTGTCCTTGATGATCTTTATGGCCTTCCTGTGACATCGGGTGGTGTAGGTGTCCTGGAGGGCAGGTAGTTTGCCCCCGGTGATGCGTTGTGCAGACCTCACTACCCTCTGGAGAGCCTTACGGTTGTGGGCGGAGCAGTTGCCGTACCAGGCGGTGATACAGCCCGACAGGATGCTCTCGATTGTGCACCTGTAGAAGTTTGTGAGAGCTTTTGGTGACAAGACTAATTTCTTCAGCCTCCTGAGGTTGAAGAGGCGCTGCTGCGCCTTCTTCACAACGCTGTCTGTGTGGGTGGAACAACACTGGACGATTCTGTGCTTCCGTCTTTGTGGTAACAGTTTGGTGCACAAAGCGAGGTCCATACAGAAATGGATTGTTGAGATTGGTGTGGATGAACTTGACTGTCCTGCACAGAGCCCTGACCTCAACCCCATCGAACACCTTTGGGATGAAATTGAACGTCGACTGCGAGCCAGGCCTAATCACCCAGCATCAGTGCCCGACCTCCCTAATGCTATTGTGGCTGAATGGAAGCAAGTCCCCGCAGCAATGTTCCAACATCTAGTGGAAAGCCTTCCCAGAAGAGTGGAGGCTGTTATAGCAGCAAAGGGGGGGACCATCTTCATATGAATGGACATGATTTTGGAATGAGATGTTCGACTAGAAGGTGTCCACATACTTTTGGTCATGTAGTGTATATCGCCTAATCTAAATCAAATCAAATCAAATGTTATTGGTCACTATGTCTGAGCGGCATAGACTAAGATACAGTAGAATAGTATAGAATACAGTATATACATATGAGATGAGTAATACATAGACTAAGATACAGTAGAATAGTATAGAATACAGTATATACATATGAGATGAGTAATGCATAGACTAAGATACAGTAGAATAGTATAGAATACAGTATATACATATGAGATGAGTAATACATAGACTAAGATACAGTAGAATAGTATAGAATACAGTATATACATGAGATGAGTAATGCATAGACTAAGATACAGTAGAATAGTATAGAATACAGTATAAACATATGAGATGAGTAATACATAGACTAAGATACAGTAGAATAGTATAGAATACAGTATAAACATATGAGATGAGTAATACATAGACTAAGATACAGTAGAATAGTATAGAATACAGTATATACATGAGATGAGTAATGCATAGACTAAGATACAGTAGAATAGTATAGAATACAGTATAAACATATGAGATGAGTAATACATAGACTAAGATACAGTAGAATAGTATAGAATACAGTATATACATATGAGATGAGTAATGCATAGACTAAGATACAGTAGAATAGGATAGAATACAGTATATACATATGAGATGAGTAATACATAGACTAAGATACAGTAGAATAGTATAGAATACAGTATATACATATGAGATGAGTAATGCCAGATATTTATAGCCGAGGACAGATACTTTTCACAACATTTCCAACAGAGACCATCAGGTTGGTCGGCATGATTAGTGATCATACTGTAGCTCAAACCTACTGTGACTGTTGAATGTCTGACGACGACCTAACCTTATAATAGTTCGTAGCCTACCTACCAGAATCTGCCCGTCTTTCCTTCAAATCAACACATGTATCTGTCTTCTAATGTAGTGGTGTAAAGTACTTCATTAAGTAAAAATACTTTAAAATAGTACTTAAGTAGTTTTGAGGTGTCTGTCCTTTACTTTACTATTTATATTTTTAACAACTTTTACTTTTACTTCACTACATTCATAAAGAAAATGATGTACTTTTTACTCCATACATTTTCCCTGACACCCAAAAGTACTCGTTACATTTTGAATGCTTAGCAGGACAGGAAAATGGTCTAATTCACACATCCCTGGTCATCTCTACTGCCTCTGATCTGGCAAACTCACTCACTAAACACAAATGCTTTGTTTTTAAATTATGTCTGAGTGTTGGAGTGTGACCCTGGCTATCCATAAATTAAAATAACAAGAAAATTGTGCTGCCTGGTTTTCTTAATATAAGGAATTTTTTATTATTACTACTTTACTTTTACTTTTGATGCTTAAGTATATTTTAGCAATTACATTTACTTTTGATACTTAATTATATTTAAACCAAATACTTTTAGACTTTTCCTGAAGTAGTATTTTACTGGGTGACTTTCACTTTTACTTGAGTCATGTTCTATGAAGGAATCTTTCCTTTTACTCCAGTTTGAGAACTGAGTTCTGTTTCCACCACTGTTCTAACGTTCCATATGAGACACAGTTTCAACAGACATTCTGGAACTGCGTCGGCTACAAAGTTACTTTACATTTCATATCAGGAAATAAAGTAACGGTCACTGGGGGAATTTGTTGTGCATTGCCCGGCTCCCCGGGTGAGCAGAGTTTAGGCATTTTAGACCATTCCATTGGTCCTTAAAATAAATGTCCACTCACCTGTAGCACCGGGCCATGCAAAACGAACTTCCCACTGTCGCAGCGCACTGAGACACAGAGTTCTAAACCCAGACGCGTTTCTTCAAGACATCTCTCTTACATTATTTTTGATAAACATATAATTTACTGGAAACCAAGTTTAGCTGTGTTTTTCTCCTCCAAAATGTGAGTTACTGTCGGACTTTAATAACTGTAAGCAGGCCTGAACACCCAAAAGGTTTTAATTTGAGAATGTTCATTTGTATGCCTCAAATATTAAACTGTCTTAAAATATGTGATGATTAGTTGAATCAGGTGTGTAAGTGCTGGTAAGAACAAAAGGATTGAGAAACCCTGAGATAAACATAAAACCATATATTGAAAAGCTCCTCCACCATCTTTACCAGACGTTTTACTGATAACATGTCGGCCTACTGATTAGTTTACACTTTGAAAACTGCTGTCTGTCAGCAACTCAGCTCAAGTAGCAGTTCTACTAACTAGTAATATCTCGATCCAGGTATTCATTCTCTTACTCTGTCCATTATAATAGATTATTGTTCAGAAATACTTACTTTATTTTTCAGTTCTCTCCGTGTAGTGTTTTCTGCTCTGTCGTCTCAAAATGGATCCTGAACAAAAGAACAACTTTACTTTCTGTTTCAGCTTAGCCATCTCCCCACCCTGATAATAAAGTGTTTTATTGGTATCTTCCACTAGATGGCAGTAAACACCTGCTGTAACTAGACTTTACAACTATGTGTTCGGTTTCATACAAGCAGTGTCCCAGAGTTGGAGTGCTGATCTAGGATCAGGTCCCTCCTCTCCATGTAATCTGATTCATTATGATCTAGGATTAGGTCTCCCTCTTCATGTAATCTGATGCATTATGATCTAGGATCAGGTCCCCCTCTCCATGTAATCTGATTCATTATGATCTAGGATCAGGTCCCCCCCTCTCCATGTAATCTGATTCATTATGATCTAGGATCAGGTCCCCCCTCTCCATGTAATCTGATTCATTATGATCTAGGATCAGGTCTCCCTCTCCATGTAATCTGATTCATTATGATCTAGGATCAGGTCCCCCTCTCCATGTAATCTGATTCATTATGATCTAGGATCAGGTCCCTCCTCTCCATGTAATCTGATTCATTATGATCTAGGATCAGATCCCTCCTCTCCATGTAATCTGATTCATTATGATCTAGGATCAGGTCCCCCTCTCCATGTAATCTGATTCATTATGATCTAGGATCAGGTCCCTCCTCTCCATGTAATCTGATTCATTATGATCTAGGATCAGGTCCCTCCTCTCCATGTAATCTGATTCATTATGATCTAGGATCAGGTCCCCCTCTCCATGTAATCTGATTCATTATGATCTAGGATCAGGTCCCCCGTCTCCATGTGATCTGAATCATTATGATCTAGGATCAGGTCCTCCTCTCCATGTAATCTGATTCATTAGGATCTAGGATCAGGTCCCCCGTCTCCATGTAATCTGAATCATTATGATCTAGGATCAGGTCCCCCTCTTCATGTAATCTGATTCATTATGATCTAGGATCAGGTCTCCCCTCTTCATGTAATCTGATTCATCATGATCTAGGATCAAGTGCCCCTCTCCATGTAATCTGATTCATTATGATCTAGCATCAGGTCCCCCTCTCCCCGTAATCTGATTCATTATGATCTAGGATCAGGTACCCCTGTGCAGGTAATCTTTGAACTTTGAATTTATTACATTCAACAGGTCCATTGTTTTGTCTCATGTCTCTTTATATTCATGTAGCCTGGGGGCCATGTAATCTGATTCATTATGATTGTTTTGTCTCATGTCTCTTTATATTCATGTAGCCTGGGGGCCATGTAATCTGATTCATTATGATTGTTTCGTATCATGTCTCTTTATATTCATGTAGCCTGGGGGCCATGTAATCTGATTCATTATGATTGTTTTGTCTCATGTCTCTTTATATTCATGTAGCCTGGGGGCCATGTAATCTGATTCATTATGATTGTTTTGTCTCATGTCTCTTTATATTCATGTAGCCTGGGGGCCATGTAATCTGATTCATTATGATTGTTTTGTCTCATGTCTCTTTATATTCATGTAGCCTGGGGGCCATGTAATCTGATTCATTATGATTGTTTTGTCTCATGTCTCTTTATATTCTTGTAGCCTGGGGGCCATGTAATCTGATTCATTATGATTGTTTCGTATCATGTCTCTTTATATTCATGTAGCCTGGGGGCCATGTAATCTGATTCATTATGATTGTTTTGTCTCATGTCTCTTTATATTCATGTAGCCTGGGGGAAATGTAGCTGTATTGAAATGACCTTGTTTTATAACCTTCTTTGTTGCTCAGTGGTACTTCAATTGTCCTGACCACGTCCAATTCTTTCACACAGTAATGCTCCAGCATCCACTCAGAGATTATGCATCTAATGCATTCCTCAAATACTGCAGAGTTGTTAAGCAAGTCCCTGAGATGGTCCTGTTCAACCACATTTATTAGTTTATTTGTCAGATGGAACCTGAGGGGATCACTGTAGTGTCATAATGCATCAACAATGGTTCTGAGGTCCTCAACAATGTTATTCTGTACCGTAGCTGGGATGCAGTGTTCTTTCCTGATTTACTAAATAAAAAGACAGATATTGTTTTTGAGACCTTCAATTAGCTGCTCAGTGTTGATCTCTGTGGCTTGAACATATTCAGCCTCTGGCAGACTCTCTACATCGCTCATGTCATCTTCAATGGGATCAGTCCCAGTCTTAAAGTCATCATGAGGACAATTCTCATCTAAGTTGTCTCTTAAAAGCTCTCTGTGGTTTTGGTAGATGTGTGACCGATAGACGCTGAAACATCTATTTGTTTTCCCACACCCATTAACTCCACAGGTAATTAGAACATGTGGTTCATGCTGGTGATAGAGGACAATATGTGTGAGTCGTCTGGACACAGAGAAAGTTTGCTCGTTGCAAAGTGGACTATTGAATAGAGTTGGCATTCTTCAGAAAGATTGTGAACCTTGGAATGATGGGATGGAATCATGGAGATCATTGGTACTCAGCCACTTGCAGACATCATCAAGGGACCAGTCTTCCACAGCCACACTCTAATTCAAGTTGACACTAAAAGCCAAAAGTGAAATGTATTAGTGTTGAGGCTAAAACAAAACCTATCCCACTCTTTCCAGACAACCACCTTTCCTCCTAATTTGTATTTCTGGTTGTTCCATAACGAAGCAGAGCTTGTCAGGAAAGGTGAAGATGTCTGTCTCTTATTTATCTGACTCCATATTTCTTAGTTTGGGACATTATGGGATTCTGCAGTCCCACATTTAAGTGTTGACTCAGATAATATGATGCTCCAAATGGGGCATTAAGTTCTTCTTCCATGTCGACCCAAATTGTCCTATTAGAGTTGTCAATAAAGAGCCTATCAGGGCAGTTATAAAGTCTTCTTGATATAATTGTCCTATTAGAGTTGTCAATAAAGAGCCTATCAGGGCAGTTATAAAGTCTTCTTGATATAATTGTCCTATTAGAGTTGTCAATAAAGAGTCTATCTGAGCAGTTATAAAGACTTCTTGATATAATTACATGTTAGACCTCCCGGGTGGGGCAGTGGTCTAGGGCACTGCATCGCAGTGCTAGCTGCGCCACCAGAGTCTCTGGGTTCACGCCCAGGCTCTGTCGCAGCCGGCCGCAACCGGGAGGTCCGTGGGGCGACGCACAATTGGCATAGCGTCGTCCGGGTTAGGGAGGGTTTGGCCGGTAGGGATATCCTTGTCTCAGTATGTAAAATGTAATAAAATGTATGCACTCTACTGTCAGTCGCTCTGGATAAGAGCATCTGCTAAATGACTAAAATGTAAATGTAATGTTGGGGAGCTTTAATCCTCCCTTCTAAGTCTTTGCCTGTAAATCTAGCTTGGTTCATCCTTGCCCTTTTAATAGTCCAGATGAATCATGTTGTCTCTGCTGTTAAAGGTGTAGGCAGGTATGGACAGTGGGAACATGAATCATGTTGTCTCTGGTGTTAAAGGTGTAGGCAGGTATGGACAGTGGAAACATGAATCATGTTTCTGGTGTTAAAGGTGTAGGCAGGTATGGACAGTGGAAAAATTAATCATTTTGTCTCTGGTGTTAAAGGTGTAGGCAGGTATGGACAGTGGAAACATGAATCATGTTGTCTCTGGTGTTAAAGGTGTAGGCAGGTATGGACAGTGGAAACATGAATCATGTTGTCTCTGGTGTTAAAGGTGTAGGCAGGTTTGGACAGTGGAAACATGAATCATGTTGTCTCTGGTGTTAAAGGTGTAGACAGGTATGGACAGTGGAAACATGAATCATGTTGTCTCTGGTGTTAAAGGTGGAGGCAGGTATGGACAGTGGAAACATGACTCATGTTGTCTCTGGTGTTAAAGGTGTAGGCAGGTATGGACAGTGGAAACATGCTGATGATCCTCCTTGAGGACGGTCATAGACTGATAGTCAACATACCTAGTTATCTACCTCTGATGTGAGCAGATCTCACTCCCAGACTGTAACTGATAGTCAACATACCTAGTTATCTACCTCTGATGTGAGCAGATCTCACTCCCAGACTGTAACTGATAGTCAACATACCTAGTTATCTACCTCTGATGTGAGCAGATCTCACTCCCAGACTGTAACTGATAGTCAACATACCTAGTTATCTACCTCTGATGTGAGCAGATCTCACTCCCAGACTGTAACTGATAGTCAACATACCTAGTTATCTACCTCTGATGTGAGCAGATCTCACTCCCAGACTGTAACTGATAGTCAACATACCTAGTTATCTACCTCTGATGTGAGCAGATCTCACTCCCAGACTGTAACTGATAGTCAACATACCTAGTTATCTACCTCTGATGTGAGCAGATCTCACTCCCAGACTGTAACTGATAGTCAACATACCTAGTTATCTACCTCTGATGTGAGCAGATCTCACTCCCAGACTGTAACTGATAGTCAACATACCTAGTTATCTACCTCTGATGTGAGCAGATCTCACTCCCAGACTGTAACTGATAGTCAACATACCTAGTTATCTACCTCTGATGTGAGCAGATCTCACTCCCAGACTGTAACTGATAGTCAACATACCTAGTTATCTACCTCTGATGTGAGCAGATCTCACTCCCAGACTGTAACTGATAGTCAACATACCTAGTTATCTACCTCTGATGTGAGCAGATCTCACAGTTATCTATGTTATGCTCCACTATTCTCACTCAGTCATTTAAATCTATATGGAGGTCTGACAGTTATCTTTGTTATGCTCCACTATTCTCACTCAGTCATTTAAATCTATATGGAGGTCTGACAGTTATCTTGTTATGCTCCACTATTCTCACTCAGTCATTTAAATCTATATGGAGGTCTGACAGTTATCTTTGTTATGCTTCACTATTCTCACTCAATCATTTAAATCTATATGGAGGTCTGACAGTTATCTTTGTTATGCTCCACTATTCTCACTCAGTCATTTAAATCTATATGGAGGTCTGACAGTTATCTTTGTTATGCTCCACTATTCTCACTCAACCATTTAAATCTATATGGAGGTCTGACAGTTATCTTTGTTATGCTCCACTATTCTCACTCAATCATTTAAATCTATATGGAGGTCTGACAGTTATCTTTGTTATGCTTCACTATTCTCACTCAATCATTTAAATCTATATGGAGGTCTGACAGTTATCTTTGTTATGCTCCACTATTCTCACTCAATCATTTAAATCTATATGGAGGTCTGACAGTTATCTTTGTTATGCTCCACTATTCTCACTCAGTCATTTAAATCTATATGGAGGTCTGACAGTTATCTTTGTTATGCTCCACTATTCTCACTCAGTCATTTAAATCTATATGGAGGTCTGACAGTTATCTTTGTTATGCTCCACTATTCTCACTCAACCATTTAAATCTATATGGAGGTCTGACAGTTATCTTTGTTATGCTCCACTATTCTCACTCAGTCATTTAAATCTATATGGAGGTCTGACAGTTATCTTTGTTATGCTCCACTATTCTCACTCAACCATTTAAATCTATATGGAGGTCTGACAGTTATCTTTGTTATGCTCCACTATTCTCACTCAATCATTTAAATCTATATGGAGGTCTGACAGTTATCTTTGTTATGCTTCACTATTCTCACTCAATCATTTAAATCTATATGGAGGTCTGACAGTTATCTTTGTTATGCTCCACTATTCTCACTCAATCATTTAAATCTATATGGAGGTCTGACAGTTATCTTTGTTATGCTCCACTATTCTCACTCAGTCATTTAAATCTATATGGAGGTCTGACAGTTATCTTTGTTATGCTCCACTATTCTCACTCAGTCATTTAAATCTATATGGAGGTCTGACAGTTATCTTTGTTATGCTCCACTATTCTCACTCAATCATTTAAATCTATATGGAGGTCTGACAGTTATCTTTGTTATGCTCCACTATTCTCACTCAGTCATTTAAATCTATATGGAGGTCTGACAGTTATCTTTGTTATGCTCCACTATTCTCACTCAATCATTTAAATCTATATGTTGTGCAGCTCTGGTTTCTTCTCAGTTTTACTAGAGTTTGTAATTGTTGTTTATCTCGTAGTACTTTCTGTTCTATATTCCACTTTGTCGTTGTCTATAGTTTCACTCAATGCCGGGGGGTTAAGAAATCATGTAAAGCACAAAGCCTTATTTTTATATTGCCAAACAGCTTAAAACAGATTTAGGTCAACTTCTACAGATCTCAGTGGGGAAATGATTTGTGTCTCTCTCCTGGTTCTGAACTCTCTGCTGGAGTCACCACTCTAATGAATCATTTCAATGGAAGTATTTTACACTCAGACTGGGACCCTATTGGTCACTTCCTTTGTCTTGTCATCAACTGTAACATCATCATCATTATTACCAACATTTATTGGTTCAATTCCAAACTTGAAAATGATCAGTGACTTGAATCTTTGGAAAAGCGTATTCTCCATTGGCTAACCAAGTTCCCTAATGCTTTACTTATAGTAGGTGGGGATTTCAATATTTCTCAGAATAATTTAATTGAAAGATGAGAGTCCATTTCTATGAATATTAGTGTGAGGCAGTTTATGGAAAGGTTTGATATGATAGATATTTGGAGAGTAAAGTTTCCTAATGACTAGTCTTCCACTTGGAGTAATAAGACCCGCTCCAGACAATCACCACAGATCTTTGGTTGGTGTCTCAATGTTTTGATAAACAGGCTATTTCTGTTAACATCCTGGACACTCCCCTTACTGACCATAGAGCTGTTTATATTGACATTACACTGTTTATCTCTGATAATGGCCCTTACTGACCATAGAGATATTTATATTGACATTACACTGTTGATATCTGATAATGGCCCTTACTGATCATAGAGCTGTTTATATTGACATTACACTGTTTATCTCTGATAATGGCCCTTACTGATCATAGAGCTGTTTATATTGACATTACACTGTTTATCTCTGATAATGGCCCTTACTGACCATAGAGCTGTTTATATTGACATTACACTGTTTATCTCTGATAATGGCCCTAACTGACCATAGAGCTGTTTATATTGACATTACACTGTTTATCTCTGATAATGGCCCTGACTGACCATAGAGCTGTTTATATTGACATTACACTGTTTATCTCTGATAATGGCCCTTACTGACCATAGAGCTGTTTATATTGACATTACACTGTTTATCTCTGATAATGGCCCTTACTGATCATAGAGCTATTTATATTGACATTACACTGTTTATCTCTGATAATGGCCCTGACTGATCATAGAGCTGTTTATATTGACATTAAACTGTTTATCTCTGATAATGGCCCTTACTGACCATAAAGCTGTTTATATTGACATTACACTGTTTATCTCTGATAATGGCCCTTACTGACCATAGAGCTGTTTATATTGACATTACACTGTTTATCTCTGATAATGGCCCTGGCAGAGCATCCTATTGGAAGCTTAATAGCTCTATTAAAACATGAGTTGGTCCAGATGGAGATAAACAATGTAATTACAGACTTCTGGAACAACGCTATAAATAACAATTCATACAGTAATAACTGGGAGCTTTTTAAGGTTGGAAAATATGCCAGAAAACATGGGAGTTTTGTTGCCAAGACCAGGAGACCAGAAGAAGAAAGTGTCATTACAAAGATCACCTGTCTTGTTCAAAAGCCTGTTGAAAGTCTTTCAGAGGAGGATACATCTGTTCTGTTTGATCTATAACACCAGTTGGATGATATGTATAGACTGAAAGCATTCTGTTTGATCTACAACACCAGTTGGATGATATGTATAGACTGAAAGCATTCTGTTTGATCTATAACACCAGGTGGATGATATGTATAGACTGAAAGCATTCTGTTTGATCTACAACACCAGTTGGATGACATGTATAGACTGAAAGCATTCTGTTTGATCTACAACACCAGTTGGATGACATGTATAGACTGAAAGCATTCTGTTTGATCTACAACACCAGTTGGATGATATGTATAGACTGAAAGCATTCTGTTTGGTCTACAACACCAGTTGGATGATATGTATAGACTGAAAGCATTCTGTTTGATCTACAACACCAGTTGGATGATATGTATAGACTGAAAGCATTCTGTTTGATCTACAACACCAGGTGGATGATATGTATAGACTGAAAGCAGAAGCATGGGGTTTGTCTATCTACATTATCACCTGTATCAACTGATGCAGCATAGTGTCTATAAATACATAGGCTGAAGCATGGGGTTTGTCTATCTACATTATCACCTGTATCAACTGATGCAGCATAGTGGCTATAAATACATAGGCTGAAGCATGGGGTTTGTCTGTCTACATTATCACCTGTATCAACTGATGCAGCATAGTGTCTATAAATACATAGGCTGAAGCATGGGGTTTGTCTGTCTACATTATCACCTGTATCAACTGATGCAGCATAGTGTCTATAAATACATAGGCTGAAGCATGGGGTTTGTCTATCTACATTATCACCTGTATCAACTGATGCAGCATAGTGTCTATAAATACATAGGCTGGAGCATGGGGTTTGTCTATCTACATTATCACCTGTATCAACAGATGCAGCAGTGTCCACATGGTCTGATAAACACTCCTAACAACCCCACCACTAGGAGGTGTCCACATGGTCTGATAAACACTCCTAACAACCCCACCACTAGGAGGTGTCCACATGGTCTGATAAACACTCCTAACAACCCCACCACTAGGAGGTGTCCACATGGTCTGATAAACACTCCTAACAACCCCACCACTAGGAGGTGTCCACATGGTCTGATAAACACTCCTAACAACCCCACCACTAGGAGGTGTCCACATGGTCTGATAAACACTCCTAACAACCCCACCACTAGGAGGTGTCCACATGGTCTGATAAACACTCCTAACAACCAGACCACTAGGAGGTGTCCACATGGTCTGATAAACACTCCTAACAACCAGACCACTAGGAGGTGTCCACATGGTCTGATAAACACTCCTAACAACCCCACCACTAGGAGG
This sequence comes from Salvelinus alpinus, assembly GCF_045679555.1. Classification (NCBI taxonomy): domain Eukaryota; kingdom Metazoa; phylum Chordata; class Actinopteri; order Salmoniformes; family Salmonidae; genus Salvelinus; species Salvelinus alpinus. The sequence continues at coordinate 8,591,387 of NC_092086.1, read as the reverse complement.
TGTCCACATGGTCTGATAAACACTCCTAACAACCCCACCACTAGGAGGTGTCCACATGGTCTGATAAACACTCCTAACAACCAGACCACTAGGAGGTGTCCACATGGTCTGATAAACACTCCTAACAACCCCACCACTAGGAGGTGTCCACATGGTCTGATAAACACTCCTAACAACCCACCACTAGGAGGTGTCCACATGGTCTGATAAACACTCCTAACAACCCCACCACTAGGAGGTGTCCACATGGTCTGATAAACACTCCTAACAACCAGACCACTAGGAGGTGTCCACATGGTCTGATAAACACTCCTAACAACCCCACCACTAGGAGGTGTCCACATGGTCTGATAAACACTCCTAACAACCCCACCACTAGGAGGTGTCCACATGGTCTGATAAACACTCCTAACAACCAGACCACTAGGAGGTGTCCACATGGTCTGATAAACACTCCTAACAACCCCACCACTAGGAGGTGTCCACATGGTCTGATAAACACTCCTAACAACCCCACCACTAGGAGGTGTCCACATGGTCTGATAAACACTCCTAACAACCCCACCACTAGGAGGTGTCCACATGGTCTGATAAACACTCCTAACAACCCCACCACTAGGAGGTGTCCACATGGTCTGATAAACACTCCTAACAACCCCACCACTAGGAGGTGTCCACATGGTCTGATAAACACTCCTAACAACCCCACCACTAGGAGGTGTCCACATGGTCTGATAAACACTCCTAACAACCCCACCACTAGGAGGTGTCCACATGGTCTGATAAACACTCCTAACAACCACACCACTAGGAGGTGTCCACATGGTCTGATAAACACTCCTAACAACCCCACCACTAGGAGGTGTCCACATGGTCTGATAAACACTCCTAACAACCACACCACTAGGAGGTGTCCACATGGTCTGATTAACACTCCTAACAACCCCACCACTAGGAGGTGTCCACATGGTCTGAAAAACACTCCTAACAACCCCACCACTAGGAGGTATCCACATGGTTTGATAAACACTCCTAACAACCCCACCACTAGGAGGTGTCCACATGGTCTGAAAAACACTCCTAACAACCCCACCACTAGGAGGTGTCCACATGGTCTGATAAACACTCCTAACAACCCCACCACTAGGAGGTGTCCACATGGTCTGATAAACACTCCTAACAACCCCACCACTAGGAGGTGTCCACATGGTCTGATAAACACTCCTAACAACCCCACCACTAGGAGGTGTCCACATGGTCTGATAAACACTCCTAACAACCCCACCACTAGGAGGTGTCCACATGGTCTGATTAACACTCCTAACAACCCCACCACTAGGAGGTGTCCACATGGTCTGATAAACACTCCTAACAACCAGACCACTAGGAGGTGTCCACATGGTCTGATAAACACTCCTAACAACCCCACCACTAGAAGGTGTCCACATGGTCTGATAAACACTCCTAACAACCCCACCACTAGGAGGTGTCCACATGGTCTGATAAACACTCCTAACAACCCACCACTAGGAGGTGTCCACATGGTCTGATTAACACTCCTAACAACCCCACCACTAGGAGGTGTCCACATGGTCTGATAAACACTCCTAACAACCCCACCACTAGGAGGTGTCCACATGGTCTGATAAACACTCCTAACAACCCCACCACTAGGAGGTGTCCACATGGTCTGATAAACACTCCTAACAACCCCACCACTAAGAGGTGTTCACATGGTCTGATAAACACTCCTAACAACCCCACCACTAGGAGGTGTCCACATGGTCTGATAAACACTCCTAACAACCCCACCACTAGGAGGTGTCCACATGGTCTGATAAACACTCCTAACAACCCACCACTAGGAGGTGTCCACATGGTCTGATAAACACTCCTAACAACCCCACCACTAGGAGGTGTCCACATGGTCTGATAAACACTCCTAACAACCAGACCACTAGGAGGTGTCCACATGGTCTGATAAACACTCCTAACAACCCCACCACTAGGAGGTGTCCACATGGTCTGATAAACACTCCTAACAACCCCACCACTAGGAGGTGTCCACATGGTCTGATAAACACTCCTAACAACCAGACCACTAGGAGGTGTCCACATGGTCTGATAAACACTCCTAACAACCCCACCACTAGGAGGTGTCCACATGGTCTGATAAACACTCCTAACAACCCCACCACTAGGAGGTGTCCACATGGTCTGATAAACACTCCTAACAACCCCACCACTAGGAGGTGTCCACATGGTCTGATAAACACTCCTAACAACCCCACCACTAGGAGGTGTCCACATGGTCTGATAAACACTCCTAACAACCCCACCACTAGGAGGTGTCCACATGGTCTGATAAACACTCCTAACAACCCCACCACTAGGAGGTGTCCACATGGTCTGATAAACACTCCTAACAACCCCACCACTAGGAGGTGTCCACATGGTCTGATAAACACTCCTAACAACCACACCACTAGGAGGTGTCCACATGGTCTGATAAACACTCCTAACAACCCCACCACTAGGAGGTGTCCACATGGTCTGATAAACACTCCTAACAACCACACCACTAGGAGGTGTCCACATGGTCTGATTAACACTCCTAACAACCCCACCACTAGGAGGTGTCCACATGGTCTGAAAAACACTCCTAACAACCCCACCACTAGGAGGTATCCACATGGTTTGATAAACACTCCTAACAACCCCACCACTAGGAGGTGTCCACATGGTCTGAAAAACACTCCTAACAACCCCACCACTAGGAGGTGTCCACATGGTCTGATAAACACTCCTAACAACCCCACCACTAGGAGGTGTCCACATGGTCTGATAAACACTCCTAACAACCCCACCACTAGGAGGTGTCCACATGGTCTGATAAACACTCCTAACAACCCCACCACTAGGAGGTGTCCACATGGTCTGATAAACACTCCTAACAACCCCACCACTAGGAGGTGTCCACATGGTCTGATTAACACTCCTAACAACCCCACCACTAGGAGGTGTCCACATGGTCTGATAAACACTCCTAACAACCAGACCACTAGGAGGTGTCCACATGGTCTGATAAACACTCCTAACAACCCCACCACTAGAAGGTGTCCACATGGTCTGATAAACACTCCTAACAACCCCACCACTAGGAGGTGTCCACATGGTCTGATAAACACTCCTAACAACCCACCACTAGGAGGTGTCCACATGGTCTGATTAACACTCCTAACAACCCCACCACTAGGAGGTGTCCACATGGTCTGATAAACACTCCTAACAACCCCACCACTAGGAGGTGTCCACATGGTCTGATAAACACTCCTAACAACCCCACCACTAGGAGGTGTCCACATGGTCTGATAAACACTCCTAACAACCCCACCACTAAGAGGTGTTCACATGGTCTGATAAACACTCCTAACAACCCCACCACTAGGAGGTGTCCACATGGTCTGATAAACACTCCTAACAACCCCACCACTAGGAGGTGTCCACATGGTCTGATAAACACTCCTAACAACCAGACCACTAGGAGGTGTCCACATGGTCTGATAAACACTCCTAACAACCCCACCACTAGGAGGTGTCCACATGGTCTGATTAACACTCCTAACAACCCCACCACTAGGAGGTGTCCACATGGTCTGATAAACACTCCTAACAACCCCACCACTAGGAGGTGTCCACATGGTCTGATAAACACTCCTAACAACCCCACCACTAGGAGGTGTCCACATGGTCTGATAAACACTCCTAACAACCCCACCACTAGGAGGTGTCCACATGGTCTGATAAACACTCCTAACAACCCCACCACTAGGAGGTGTCCACATGGTCTGATAAACACTCCTAACAACCAGACCACTAGGAGGTGTCCACATGGTCTGATAAACACTCCTAACAACCCCACCACTAGGAGGTGTCCACATGGTCTGATAAACACTCCTAACAACCCCACCACTAGGAGGTGTCCACATGGTCTGATAAACACTCCTAACAACCCCACCACTAGGAGGTGTCCACATGGTCTGATAAACACTCCTAACAACCAGACCACTAGGAGGTGTCCACATGGTCTGATAAACACTCCTAACAACCCCACCACTAGGAGGTGTCCACATGGTCTGATAAACACTCCTAACAACCCACCACTAGGAGGTGTCCACATGGTCTGATAAACACTCCTAACAACCCCACCACTAGGAGGTGTCCACATGGTCTGATAAACACTCCTAACAACCACACCACTAGGAGGTGTCCACATGGTCTGATAAACACTCCTAACAACCCCACCACTAGGAGGTGTACACATGGTCTGATAAACACTCCTAACAACCACACCACTAGGAGGTGTCCACATGGTTTGATAAACACTCCTAACAACCCCACCACTAGGAGGTGTCCACATGGTCTGAAAAACACTCCTAACAACCCCACCACTAGGAGGTGTCCACATGGTCTGATAAACACTCCTAACAACCCCACCACTAGGAGGTGTCCACATGGTCTGATAAACACTCATAACAACCAGACCACTAGGAGGTGTCCACATGGTCTGATAAACACTCCTAACAACCCCACCACTAGGAGGTGTCCACATGGTCTGATTAACACTCCTAACAACCCCACCACTAGGAGGTGTCCACATGGTCTGATAAACACTCCTAACAACCAGACCACTAGGAGGTGTCCACATGGTCTGATAAACACTCCTAACAACACCACCACTAGAAGGTGTCCACATGGTCTGATAAACACTCCTAACAACCCCACCACTAGGAGGTGTCCACATGGTCTGATAAACACTCCTAACAACCCCACCACTAGGAGGTGTCCACATGGTCTGATAAACACTCCTAACAACCCCACCACTAGGAGGTGTCCACATGGTCTGATTAACACTCCTAACAACCCCACCACTAGGAGGTGTCCACATGGTCTGATTAACACTCCTAACAACCCCACCACTAGGAGGTGTCCACATGGTCTGATAAACACTCCTAACAACCAGACCACTAGGAGGTGTCCACATGGTCTGATAAACACTCCTAACAACCCCACCACTAGAAGGTGTCCACATGGTCTGATAAACACTCCTAACAACCCCACCACTAGGAGGTGTCCACATGGTCTGATAAACACTCCTAACAACCCACCACTAGGAGGTGTCCACATGGTCTGATTAACACTCCTAACAACCCCACCACTAGGAGGTGTCCACATGGTCTGATAAACACTCCTAACAACCCCACCACTAGGAGGTGTCCACATGGTCTGATAAACACTCCTAACAACCCCACCACTAGGAGGTGTCCACATGGTCTGATAAACACTCCTAACAACCAGACCACTAGGAGGTGTCCACATGGTCTGATAAACACTCCTAACAACCCCACCACTAGGAGGTGTCCACATGGTCTGATAAACACTCCTAACAACCCCACCACTAAGAGGTGTTCACATGGTCTGATAAACACTCCTAACAACCCCACCACTAGGAGGTGTCCACATGGTCTGATAAACACTCCTAACAACCCCACCACTAGGAGGTGTCCACATGGTCTGATAAACACTCCTAACAACCAGACCACTAGGAGGTGTCCACATGGTCTGATAAACACTCCTAACAACCCCACCACTAGGAGGTGTCCACATGGTCTGATTAACACTCCTAACAACCCCACCACTAGGAGGTGTCCACATGGTCTGATAAACACTCCTAACAACCCCACCACTAGGAGGTGTCCACATGGTCTGATAAACACTCCTAACAACCCCACCACTAGGAGGTGTCCACATGGTCTGATAAACACTCCTAACAACCCCACCACTAGGAGGTGTCCACATGGTCTGATAAACACTCCTAACAACCCCACCACTAGGAGGTGTCCACATGGTCTGATAAACACTCCTAACAACCAGACCACTAGGAGGTGTCCACATGGTCTGATAAACACTCCTAACAACCCCACCACTAGGAGGTGTCCACATGGTCTGATAAACACTCCTAACAACCCCACCACTAGGAGGTGTCCACATGGTCTGATAAACACTCCTAACAACCCCACCACTAGGAGGTGTCCACATGGTCTGATAAACACTCCTAACAACCCCACCACTAGGAGGTGTCCACATGGTCTGATAAACACTCCTAACAACCCCACCACTAGGAGGTGTCCACATGGTCTGATAAACACTCCTAACAACCCACCACTAGGAGGTGTCCACATGGTCTGATAAACACTCCTAACAACCCCACCACTAGGAGGTGTCCACATGGTCTGATAAACACTCCTAACAACCACACCACTAGGAGGTGTCCACATGGTCTGATAAACACTCCTAACAACCCCACCACTAGGAGGTGTACACATGGTCTGATAAACACTCCTAACAACCACACCACTAGGAGGTGTCCACATGGTTTGATAAACACTCCTAACAACCCCACCACTAGGAGGTGTCCACATGGTCTGAAAAACACTCCTAACAACCCCACCACTAGGAGGTGTCCACATGGTCTGATAAACACTCCTAACAACCCCACCACTAGGAGGTGTCCACATGGTCTGATAAACACTCATAACAACCAGACCACTAGGAGGTGTCCACATGGTCTGATAAACACTCCTAACAACCCCACCACTAGGAGGTGTCCACATGGTCTGATAAACACTCCTAACAACCCCACCACTAGGAGGTGTCCACATGGTCTGATAAACACTCCTAACAACCCCACCACTAGGAGGTGTCCACATGGTCTGATAAACACTCCTAACAACCCCACCACTAGGAGGTGTCCACATGGTCTGATAAACACTCCTAACAACCCCACCACTAGGAGGTGTCCACATGGTCTGATAAACACTCCTAACAACCCCACCACTAGGAGGTGTCCACATGGTCTGATAAACACTCCTAACAACCCCACCACTAGGAGGTGTCCACATGGTCTGATAAACACTCCTAACAACCCCACCACTAGGAGGTGTCCACATGGTCTGAAAAACACTCCTAACAACCCACCACTAGGAGGTGTCCACATGGTCTGATAAACACTCCTAACAACCCCACCACTAGGAGGTGTCCACATGGTCTGATAAACACTCCTAACAACCACACCACTAGGAGGTGTCCACATGGTCTGATAAACACTCCTAACAACCCCACCACTAGGAGGTGTCCACATGGTCTGATAAACACTCCTAACAACCACACCACTAGGAGGTGTCCACATGGTCTGATTAACACTCCTAACAACCCCACCACTAGGAGGTGTCCACATGGTCTGAAAAACACTCCTAACAACCCCACCACTAGGAGGTATCCACATGGTTTGATAAACACTCCTAACAACCCCACCACTAGGAGGTGTCCACATGGTCTGAAAAACACTCCTAACAACCCCACCACTAGGAGGTGTCCACATGGTCTGATAAACACTCCTAACAACCCCACCACTAGGAGGTGTCCACATGGTCTGATAAACACTCATAACAACCAGACCACTAGGAGGTGTCCACATGGTCTGATAAACACTCCTAACAACCCCACCACTAGGAGGTGTCCACATGGTCTGATTAACACTCCTTACAACCCCACCACTAGGAGGTGTCCACATGGTCTGATAAACACTCCTAACAACCAGACCACTAGGAGGTGTCCACATGGTCTGATAAACACTCCTAACAACCCCACCACTAGAAGGTGTCCACATGGTCTGATAAACACTCCTAACAACCCCACCACTAGGAGGTGTCCACATGGTCTGATTAACACTCCTAACAACCCCACCACTAGGAGGTGTCCACATGGTCTGAAAAACACTCCTAACAACCCCACCACTAGGAGGTGTCCACGTGGTCTGATAAACACTCCTAACAACCCCACCACTAGAAGGTGTCCACATGGTCTGATTAACACTCCTAACAACCCCACCACTAGGAGGTGTCCACATGGTCTGATAAACACTCCTAACAACCCCACCACTAGGAGGTGTCCACATGGTCTGATAAACACTCCTAACAACCCCACCACTAGGAGGTGTCCACATGGTCTGATAAACACTCCTAACAACCCCACCACTAGGAGGTGTCCACATGGTCTGATAAACACTCCTAACAACCCCACCACTAGGAGGTGTCCACATGGTCTGATAAACACTCCTAACAACCCCACCACTAGGAGGTGTCCACATGGTCCTAAAGAACACCGTTGCTTCGTTTTTTTTATCACATTCTAATAATCAAACTGGGGGAGACAAATATGAACTGGTATAGTATGGTCAGATTGCGGGTCGGGCCAGTAACCGAAAGGTCACTGGTTCGAATGCCCAAGCCGTCAAGGTGAAAATCTGTCTATATGCCGTTAAGCAAGGCACTTAACCCTATTTTGCTCTAGGGGAAATGTACTACTATGGTTGACCCTGTAAAACAACACTTTTTCACAGCATGTGACAATAAAACGTTATAATTCTTTCTCAATTACAACATTTAGTTTAATAACAATGTTGGTTATAAACCTTGTTGACATTCATCCAATGACACGTTGACTTGCATTACATTCTCACTGCAGAAAAACATTCTCTGTTATTGACGAACCAGAAATGTAACATATCTGTTTGACCGTCACCCTGGTTGAGGAATGTGTGAACTATCTTGTCATCTCTTTGGGTAACCACAATGGAACATTCTAGTCTTTAAGGACATGAACTGGCAGAACAGGTTTCAGCAAAGTATGGAGTCAATGTTTTCAGGAAGGTGTAACCATGACAATAGGAGAGACAGGAGGCAGACTAAGCTGCAAGGGAAGCCACCTGAACTACTGTCCTACAAAGACAAACAGCCACCTGAACTACTGTCCTACAAAGACAAACAGCATCTACACAAACAGCCACCTGAACTACTGTCCTACAAAGACAAACAGCATCTACACAAACAGCCACCTGAACTACTGTCCTACAAAGACAAACAGCCACCTGAACTACTGTCCTACAAAGACAAACAGCATCTACACAAACAGCCACCTGAACTACTGTCCTACAAAGACAAACAGCATCTACACAAACAGCCACCTGAACTACTGTCCTACAAAGACAAACAGCATCTACACAAACAGCCACCTGAACTACTGTCCTACAAAGACAAAGAGCATCTACACAAACAGCCACCTGAACTACTGTCCTACAAAGACAAACAGCATCTACACAAACAGCCACCTGAACTACTGTCCTACAAAGACAAAGAGCATCTACACAAACAGCCACCTGAAATACTGTCCTACAAAGACAAACAGCCACCTGAACTACTGTCCTACAAAGACAAACAGCATCTACACAAACAGCCACCTGAACTACTGTCCTACAAAGACAAACAGCATCTACACAAACAGCCACCTGAAATACTGTCCTACAAAGACAAACAGCCACCTGAACTACTGTCCTACAAAGACAAACAGCATCTACACAAACAGCCACATGAACTACTGTCCTACAAAGACAAACAGCCACCTGAACTACTGTCCTACAAAGACAAACAGCATCTACACAAACAGCCACCTGAAATACTGTCCTACAAAGACAAACAGCATTTACACAAACAGCCCCCTGAACTACTGTCCTACAAAGACAAACAGACACCCGAACTACTGTCCTACAGAGACAAACAGCATCTACACAAACAGCCACCTGAACTACTGTCCTACAAAGACAAACAGCATCTACACAAACAGCCACCTGAACTACTGTCCTACAAAGACAAACAGCCACCTGAACTACTGTCCTACAAAGACAAACAGCATCTATACAAACAGCCACCTGAACTACTGTCCTACAAAGACAAACAGCATCTACACAAACAGCCACCTGAACTACTGTCCTACAAAGACAAACAGCATCTATACAAACAGCCACCTGATCTACTGTCCTACCAAGACAAACAGCATCTACACAAACAGCCACCTGAACTACTGTCCTACCAAGACAAACAGCATCTATACAAACAGCCTCCTGAACTACTGTCCTACCAAGACAAACAGCATCTATACAAACAGCCAGCTGAACTACTGTCCTACAAAGACAAATAGCCACCTGAACTACTGTCCTACAAAGACAAACAGCATCTACACAAACAGCCACCTGAACTACTGTCCTACATAAACAAACAGCATCTACACAAACAGCCACCTGAACTACTGTCCTACAAAGACAAACAGCCACCTGATCTACTGTCCTACAAAGACAAACAGCATCTACACAAACAGCCACCTGAACTACTGTCCTACAGAGACAAACAGCATCTACACAAACAGCCACCTGAACTACTGTCCTACAAAGACAAACAGCATCTACACAAACAGCCACCTGATCTACTGTCCTACAAAGACAAACAGCATCTACACAAACAGCCACCTGATCTACTGTCCTACAAAGACAAACAGAATCTACACAAACAGCCACCTGAACTACTGTCCTACAAAGACAAACAGCCACCTGAACTACTGTCCTACAAAGACAAAGAGCATCTACACAAACAGCCACCTGAACTACTGTCCTACAAAGACAAACAGAATCTACACAAACAGCCACCTGAACTACTGTCCTACAAAGACAAACAGCCACCTGAACTACTGTCCTACAAAGACAATCAGCATCTACACAAACAGCCACCTGAACTACTGTCCTACAGAGACAAACAGCATCTACACAAACAGCCACCTGAACTACTGTCCTACAAAGACAAACAGCATCTACACAAACAGCCACCTGAACTACTGTCCTACAGAGACAAACAGCATCTACACAAACAGCCACCTGAACTACTGTCCTACAAAGACAAACAGCATCTACACAAACAGCCACCTGAACTACTGTCCTACAAAGACAAACAGCATCTACACAAACAGCCACCTGAACTACTGTCCTACAGAGACAAACAGCATCTACACAAACAGCCACCTGAACTACTGTCCTACAGAGACAAACAGCATATACACAAACAGCCACCTGAACTTCTGTCCTACAAAGACAAACAGCATCTACACAAACAGCCACCTGAACTACTGTCCTACAAAGACAAACAGGATCTACACAAACAGCCACCTGAACTACTGTCCTACAAAGACAAACAGCCACCTGAACTACTGTCCTACAAAGACAAACAGCCACCTGAACTACTGTCCTACAAAGACAAACAGCATCTACACAAACAGCCACCTGAACTACTGCCCTACAAAGACAAACAGCATCTACACAAACAGCCACCTGAACTACTGTCCTACAAAGACAAACAGCATCTACACAAACAGCCACCTGAACTACTGCCCTACAAAGACAAACAGCATCTACACAAACAGCCACCTGAACTACTGTCCTACAAGACAAACAGCCACCTGAACTACTGTCCTACAAAGACAAACAGCATCTACAAAAAACAGCCACCTGAACTACTGTCCTACAAAGACAAACAGCATCTACACAAACAGCCACCTGAACTACTGTCCTACAGAGACAAACAGCATCTACACAAACAGCCACCTGAACTACTGTCCTACAAAGATAAACAGCATCTACACAAACAGCCACCTGAACTACTGTCCTACAAAGACAAACAGCATCTACACAAACAGCCACCTGAACTACTGTACTACAGAGACAAACAGCATCTACACAAACAGCCACATGAACTACTGTCCTACAAAGACAAACAGCCACCTGAACTACTGTCCTACAAAGACAAACAGCATCTACACAAACAGCCACCTGAAATACTGTCCTACAAAGACAAACAGCATTTACACAAACAGCCCCCTGAACTACTGTCCTACAAAGACAAACAGACACCCGAACTACTGTCCTACAGAGACAAACAGCATCTACACAAACAGCCACCTGAACTACTGTCCTACAAAGACAAACAGCATCTACACAAACAGCCACCTGAACTACTGTCCTACAAAGACAAACAGCCACCTGAACTACTGTCCTACAAAGACAAACAGCATCTACACAAACAGCCACCTGAACTACTGCCCTACAAAGACAAACAGCATCTACACAAACAGCCACCTGAACTACTGTCCTACAAAGACAAACAGCATCTACACAAACAGCCACCTGAACTACTGTCCTACAAAGACAAAGAATGTTGTATTGTAGTAACCCTCAACTGTATTTAATGGTGTGATGTAGTTGTGTTGTCATGTTGTGAATGTTGTATTGTAGTAACCCTCAACTGTATTTAATGGTGTTATGTAGTTGTGTTGTCATGTTGTGAATGTTGTATTGTAGTAGGCCTCAACTGTATTTAATGGTGTTATGTAGTTGTGTTGTCATGTTGTGAATGTTGTATTGTAGTAACCCTCAACTGTATTTAATGGTGTTATGTAGTTGTGTTGTCATGTTGTGAATGTTGTATTGTAGTAACCCTCAACTGTATTTAATGGTGTTATGTAGTTGTGTTGTCATGTTGTGAATGTTGTATTGTAGTAACCAACTGTATTTAATGGTGTTATGTAGTTGTGTTGTCATGTTGTGAATGTTGTATTGTAGTAACCCTCAACTGTATTTAATGGTGTTATGTAGTTGTGTTGTCATGTTGTGAATGTTGTATTGTAGTAACCAACTGTATTTAATGGTGTTATGTAGTTGTGTTGTCATGTTGTGAATGTTGTATTGTAGTAACCAACTGTATTTAATGGTGTTATGTAGTTGTGTTGTCATGTTGTGAATGTTGTATTGTAGCAACCCTCAACTGTATTTAATGGTGTTATATAGTTGTGTTGTCATGTTGTGAATGTTGTATTGTAGAAACCAACTGTATTTAATGGTGTTATGTAGTTGTGTTGTCATGTTGTGAATGTTGTATTGTAGTAACCCTCAACTGTATTTAATGGTGTTATGTAGTTGTGTTGTCATGTTGTGAATGTTGTATTGTAGTAACCCTCAACTGTATTTAATGGTGTTATGTAGTTGTGTTTTCATGTTGTGAATGTTGTATTGTAGTAGGCCTAACCCTCGCCAATTTTTTCGGTGATGGAGAGAGACACCGGACAAGACACAGAGACAGCAACAGAAGAATAGGATATGATGGAGAGAGACACCAGACAAGACACAGAGACAGCATAAGAAGAATAGGATATGATGGAGAGAGACACCAGACAAGACACAGAGACAGCAACAGAATAATAGAATATGATGGAGAGAGACACCAGACAAGACACAGAGACAGCAACAGAAGAATAGAATATGATGGAGAGAGACACCAGACAAGACACAGAGACAGCAAGAGAATAATAGAATATGATGGAGAGAGACACCAGACAAGACACAGAGACAGCAACAGAATAATAGGATATGATGGAGAGAGACACCAGACAAGACACAGAGACAGCAACAGAATAATAGAATATGATGGAGAGAGACACCAGACAAGACACAGAGACAGCAACAGATGATACAGAGAAAGTGATGGAGAGAGGCAGAGGAGGGGAGAGCGTGTGTGTGTGTGTGTGTGTGTGTGTGTGTGTGTGTGTGTGTGTGTGTGTGTGTGTGTGTGTGTGTGTGTGTGTGTGTGTGTGTGTGTGTGTGTGTGTGTGTGTGTGTGTGTGTGTGTGTGTGTGTGTGAGAGTGTGGTTAGGTACTGTAGGATTCTTTAAATCAGTGTGGTTCATTGGACAGGTCAGAGTCTATGTTTGAAGTTGTGGAGTGGACCCCCCTACTGGCTATGGGCTAAGCCACCAATGTCTTCAAATCCTAGGGGAGAGAGGAGCTGCTACCCCTGGGGAGAGAGGAGCTGTTACCCCTGGGAGAGAGGAGCTGTTACCCCTGGGAGAGAGAGGAGCTGCTACCCCTGGGGAGAGAGGAGCTGCTACCCCTGGGGAGAGAGGAGCTGCTACCCCTGGGGAGAGAGGAGCTGCTACCCCTGGGGAGAGAGGAGCTGCTACCCCTGGGGAGAGAGGAGCTGCTACCCCTGGGGAGAGAGGAGCTGCTACCCCTGGGGAGAGAGGAGCTGCTACCCCTGAGGAGACAGGAGCTGCTACCCCTGGAGAGAGAGGAGCTGTTACCTCTGGGGAGAGAGAGAGGAGCTGCTACCCCTGGGGAGAGAGGAGCTGCTACCCCTGAGGAGAGAGGAGCTGCTACCCCTGGGGAGAGAGGAGCTGATACCCCTGTGGAGAGAGGAGCTGCTACCCCTGGAGAGAGAGGAGCTGCTACCCCTGGGGTGAGAGAGGAGCTGCTACCCCTGGGGAGGAAGGAGCTGCTACCCCTGGAGAGAGAGGAGCTGCTACCCCTGGGGTGAGAGAGGAGCTGCTACCCCTGGGGAGAGAGGAGCTGCTACCCCTGGAGAGAGAGGAGCTGCTACCCCTGGAGAGAGAGGAGCTGCTACCCCTGGGGAGAGAGGAGCTGCTACCCCTGGGGAGAGAGGAGCTGCTACCCCTGGGGAGAGAGGAGCTGCTACCCCTGGGGAGAGAGGAGCTGCTACCCCTGGGGAGAGAGGAGCTGCTACCCCTGGGGAGAGAGGAGCTGCTACCCCTGGGGAGAGAGAGGAGCTGCTACCCCTGGGGAGAGAGGTGCTGCTACCCCTGGGGAGAGAGGAGCTGCTACCCCTGGGGAGAGAGGAGCTGCTACCTCCGGGGAGAGAGGAGCTGCAACCCCTGGAGAGAGAGGAGCTGCTACCCCTGGGGAGAGAGGAGCTGCTACCTCCGAGGAGAGAGGAGCTGCTACCCCTGGAGAGAGAGGAGCTGCAACCAGGAGAGACTGTGTCCCTGCTCGGGATGAGCTTAACGATTGGTGATTGTTGTGGAACGTTTGTCAGGAGCTTCAGTGATGAAGACTGCTGAACTTGCTGATGTTTCACAATATGCCATGTCTCAGTCACCAGGTCTCAACACAATAGAACACCACCATCAACAAAACACCAAATGATGGAATTTCTTGTGGAAGAATGGTGTCACATCCCTCCAATAGAGTCCCAGACAGTTGTAGAATGTATTCCAAGGCACATTGTAAGAGCTGTAAAGAGAGAGGGAGGGGAGAGAGAACAGGCAGAACCTGATATGTAAATGAGCAGAGCACAAGGAAGTAACTTTCAACGACCGAATGATCATTCAGACTCTGTTTCTATTGAGAGATAAAAGGTAAGACGACGATTGTTATGTGTATTCATATAGTTGATGATATTGTTATGTGTATTCATATAGTTGATGATATTGTTATGTGTATTCATATAGTTGATGATATTGTTATGTGTATTCATATAGTTGATGATATTGTTATGTGTATTCATATAGTTGATGATATTGTTATGTGTATTCATATAGTTGATGATATTGTTATGTGTATTCATATAGTTGATGATATTTTTGGTGGACAGTGTTATAATAGTCCTACTCTCCTTAAAATGTATTTTATATAAATTAGATGCGTGGGGTGAATTCGTTCTGTGCCCATCTGTGTGCCCCAGGGTGATCGCTCCTACACTATCTAGAATCTAAAAGGGTTCTCTGGCTGTCCCCATAGGAGAATCCTTTGTAGAACCCTTTTTTGCACTAGGTAGAACCTTTTTGGGTTCCATACAGAACCCTTTCCACAGAGGGTTCTACATGGAAGCCAGAAGGGTTCTACCTGGAACCCAAAAGCGTTCTCCTATGGGGACAGCCGGAGGACCCGTTTGGAACCCTTTATTCTAAGAGTGTACTCTATCATAGGCCTACAGACTTGTCTTCTCAAAACAGGCTTAAAACACAACAAGCAACAAACTAACATTTTCTCTTTCTAATCTACTGTTAATGCTTTTCACTCAGGAAGGTTTGTGGTGTGAAAGAGACAAATAAATATTGTGGAAAGACTAACAACAAATTACACTTCCTCAAAACAAGTTGTGTGTGTTCATTAGTGCCCACCGTAGCAAAACGTTTGGCAACAGAAACCGTTTAGTCCACGTTGTACAGCGTTTGGAGTAAACTGTTTATGTAACATTTAAAACTGTTGGCTGTGGAGTAAACTAATGAATACAACCCAGGTTGTAGCCTACGACTCGGCTGTTGATACCTGATGCTGAAACCTGAACGTTGCCTGAGGGGTAAACTATAATACAGGCTAGATATACTGGTTTTCTAAAGTTAGCCAGCTTCAGTTAGCTTCACATTCCAGCTCAGGCCTCACCCATCAGAATATACAGAGTGTTAGCCAGCTTCAGTTAGCTTCACATTCCAGCTCAGGCCTCACCCATCAGAATATACAGAGTGTTAGCCAGCTTCATTTAGCTTCACATTCCAGCTCAGGCCTCACCCATCAGAATATACAGAGTGTTAGCCAGCTTCATTTAGCTTCACATTCCAGCTCAGGCCTCATCCATCAGAATATACAGAGTGTTAGCCAGGTTCAGTTAGCTTCACATTCCAGCTCAGGCCTCATCCATCAGAATATACAGAGTGTTAGCCAGATTCAGTTAGCTTCACATTCCAGCTCAGGCCTCATCCATCAGAATATACAGAGTGTTAGCCAGATTCAGTTAGCTTCACATTCCAGCTCAGGCCTCATCCATCAGAATATACAGAGTGTTAGCCAGGTTCAGTTAGCTTCACATTCCAGCTCAGGACTCATCCATCAGAATATACAGAGTGTTAGCCAGCTTCAGTTAGCTTCACATTCCAGCTCAGGGCTCACCCATCAGAATATACAGAGTGTTAGCCAGGTTCAGTTAGCTTCACATTCCAGCTCAGGCCTCACCCATCAGAATATACAGAGTGTTAGCCAGGTTCAGTTAGCATCACATTCCAGCTCAGGCCTCATCCATCAGAATATACAGAGTGTTAGCCAGGTTCAGTTAGCTTCACATTCCAGCTCAGGCCTCATCCATCAGAATATACAGAGTGTTAGCCAGGTTCAGTTAGCTTCACATTCCAGCTCAGGCCTCATCCATCAGAATATACAGAGTGTTAGCCAGGGTCAGTTAGCATCACATTCCAGCTCAGGCCTCATCCATCAGAATATACAGAGTGTTAGCCAGGTTCAGTTAGCTTCACATTCCAGCTCAGGCCTCCTCCATCAGAATATACAGAGTGTTAGCCAGGTTCAGTTAGCATCACATTCCAGCTCAGGCCTCATCCATCAGAATATACAGAGTGTTAGCCAGGTTCAGTTAGCTTCACATTCCAGCTCAGGCCTCATCCATCAGAATATACAGAGTGTTAGCCAGGTTCAGTTAGCGTCACATTCCAGCTCAGGCCTCATCCATCAGAATATACAGAGTGTTAGCCAGGTTCAGTTAGCATCACATTCCAGCTCAGGCCTCATCCATCAGAATATACAGAGTGTTAGCCAGGTTCAGTTAGCTTCACATTCCAGCTCAGGCCTCATCCATCAGAATATACAGAGTGTTAGCCAGGTTCAGTTAGCGTCACATTCCAGCTCAGGCCTCATCCATCAGAATATACAGAGTGTTAGCCAGGTTCAGTTAGCTTCACATTCCAGCTCAGACCTCATCCATCAGAATATACAGAGTGTTAGCCAGCTTCAGTTAGCTTCACATTCCAGCTCAGACCTCATCCATCAGAATATACAGAGTGTTAGCCAGGTTCAGTTAGCGTCACATTCCAGCTCAGGCCTCATCCATCAGAATATACAGAGTGTTAGCCAGGTTCAGTTAGCTTCACATTCCAGCTCAGGCCTCATCCATCAGAATATACAGAGTGTTAGCCAGGTTCAGTTAGCTTCACATTCCAGCTCAGACCTCATCCATCAGAATATACAGAGACCTAGTCATCAGGAAGGTGCTCTCTCTGGAGAACGGAAAATATCTCAATGACTTGACATGTTCTGGTTGTGAATTCAGGCTACAAGGTGAGAATCCTGCCAGGGATTATTGTAAAGTGTGTAGAGAAATTAAATGTATGGTGTAATGTTAGTATAGTGAAGTAAAACACTCCTAACAGTAGATCAATTAAATGTATGGTGTAATGTTAGTATAGTGAAGTAAAACACTCCTAACAGTAGATAAATTAAATGTATGGTGTAATGTTAGTATAGTGAAGTAAAACACTCCTAACAGTAGATAAATTAAATGTATGGTGTAATGTTAGTATAGTGAAGTAAAACACTCCTAACAGTAGATAAATTAAATGTATGGTGTAATGTTAGTATAGTATAGTATAGTGACTTAACATGTCATGTCATATGATACATACAGTGGATATACAGTTGATATACAGTACAGTTGATATACAGTACAGTTGATATACAGTTGATATACAGTACAGTGGATATACAGTTGATATACAATACAGTCATAGTCCTTTAGTCTCTATGGGCCAGATGGCCAGTTGGTGAGGGCCACAGCATAGTCCTTTAGTCTCTATGGACCAGATGGCCAGCTGGTGAGGGCCACAGCATAGTCCTTTAGTCTCTATGGACCAGATGGCCAGCTGGTGAGGGCCACAGCATAGTGCTTTAGTCTCTATGGGCCAGATGGCCAGTTTGTGAGGGCCACAGCATAGTCCTTTAGTCTCTATGGGCCAGATGGCCAGTTGGTGAGGGCCACAGCATAGTTATTTAGTCTCTATGTGCCAGATGCCCAGTTGGTGAGGGCCACAGCATAGTCCTTTAGTCTCTATGGGCCAGGTGGCCAGTTGGTGAGGGCCACAGCATAGTCCTTTAGTCTCTATGGACCAGATGGCCAGTTGGTGAGGGCCACAGCATAGTCCTTTAGTCTCTATGCCCAGATGGCCAGTTGGTGAGGGACACAGCATAGTCCTTTAGTCTCTATGGGCCAGATGGCCTGTTGGTGAGGGCCACAGCATAGTCCCCTAGTCTCTATGGACCAGATGACCAGTTGGTGAGGGCCACAGCATAGTCCTTTAGTCTCTATGGGCCAGATGGCCAGTTGGTGAGGGCCACAACATAGTCCTTTAGTCTCCATGGGCCAGATGGCCAGTTGGTGAGGGCCACAGCATAGTCCTTTAGTCTCTATGGACCAGATGGCCAGCTGGTGAGGGCCACAGCATAGTGCTTTAGTCTCTATGGGCCAGATGGCCAGTTTGTGAGGGCCACAGCATAGTCCTTTAGTCTCTATGGGCCAGATGGCCAGTTGGTGAGGGCCACAGCATAGTCATTTAGTCTCTATGTGCCAGATGCCCAGTTGGTGAGGGCCACAGCATAGTCATTTAGTCTCTATGGACCAGATGGCCAGTTGGTGAGGGCCACAGCATAGTCCTTTAGTCTCTATGGGCCAGGTGGCCAGTTGGTGAGGGACACAGCATAGTCCCCTAGTCTCTATGGACCAGATGACCAGTTGGTGAGGGCCACAGCATAGTCCTTTAGTCTCTATGGGCCAGATGGCCAGTTGGTGAGGGCCACAGCATAGTCCTTTAGTCTCTATGGACCAGATGGCCAGTTGGTGAGGGCCACAGCATAGTCCTTTAGTCTCTATGGGCCAGATGGCCAGTTGGTGAGGGACACAGCATAGTCCCCTAGTCTCTATGGACCAGATGACCAGTTGGTGAGGGCCACAGCATAGTCCTTTAGTCTCTATGGGCCAGATGGCCAGTTGGTGAGGGCCACAGCATAGTCCTTTAGTCTCTATGGGCCAGATGGCCAGTTGGTGAGGGCCACAGAGAGGGGAAAGAAACTGTTCAGATGGGGGTCTATAACATCCAATCACAGAGGTTTACAGCAGCTAACAGTTGTAACGTTGATAATAACTCAAACTGCCTTATTCAGATAAAGACAATCTCTGTACAGATGTAGGATCTTAATTTGATCAACCTGTTGCAGGAAAACTAAAACTTGTACTGTATTTGAGTTTGTTTAAGCTTTAAAAAAAGTTTCTGAAGATGATAAATTCAACTTTTCCATTTAAAATGGTTTCATTAATTATAATCTACATAGTAATGCACATGTTCCTGCACCTGTTGCAAACTGGCTCAAATTAAGATCCAACATCTGTAGCAATATACCTCTCTTTAATGTATATGGCTCTATCAGGATATATATACCTCTCTCTAATGTATATGGCTCTATCAGGATATATATACCTCTCTAATGTATATGACTATATCAGGATATATATACCTCTCTCTAATGTATATGACTATATCAGGATATATATACCTCTCTCTAATGTATATGGCTCTATCAGGATATATATACCTCTTGCTAATGTATATGACTATATCATGATAAATATACCTCTCTCTAATGTATATGGCTCTATCAGGATATATATACCTCTCTCTAATGTATATGACTATATCAGGATATATATACCTCTCTCTAATGTATATGACTATATCAGGATATATATACCTCTCTCTAATGTATATGACTATATCAGGATATATATACCTCTCTCTAATGTATATGACTCTATCAGGATATATATACCTCTCTCTAATGTATATGACTATATCAGGATATATATACCTCTCTCTAATGTATATGACTCTATCAGGATATATATACCTCTCTCTAATGTATATGGCTATATCAGGATATATATACCTCTCTCTAATGTATATGACTATATCAGGATATATATACCTCTCTCTAATGTATATGACTATATCAGGATATATATACCTCTCTCTAATGTATATGGCTCTATCAGGATATATATACCTCTCTCTAATGTATATGACTATCAGGATATATATACCTCTCTCTAATGTATATGACTATATCAGGATTCACTTTTGACCATTTGACATCTTTTATTTACTGTTGTTTAGGCTGGTTGAATGAGTTGTCTATGAAAGCTACTTCATCTGCCAGAAAACAGGCGGCTGCACCAGTGACTGTAAGTTATGTGATTTCCTCATATGAAATTAAAAGTATGTTTGTAGCCTATGCAGTTACTAAATGGCTGTTGAAAATGTGGCACATATTTCTCAGTAACATTAAATACATGTGTTGGTATGTAGGAAAGACGGGCAGACTCTAGTACTGTAGGTCTAGGCTACCTACAAACTATTATAAGGTTAGGTCGACGTCAAACATTCAATAGTCAGAGAAGGTTGGAGCTATGATCACTGTTGTTGACAAACCTGATGTTGTCTGTGAACTGATCTGAACAGGTTTAGACTGGTCATCTATGATATGTAGGCTATAGCCGAGGTATAGACCTTGATCTGCATATCACTAACAAACTGCTATTATACATTATAACCTAGTCTACTTTACATAATATAACATCTACATATCACTAACAACCCACTACTATACATTATAACCTAGTCTACTTTACATAATATAACATCTACATATCACTAACAACCCTCTACTATACATTATAACCTAGTCTACTTTACATAATATAACATCTACATATCACTAACAACCCACTACTATACATTATAACCTAGTCTACTTTACATAATATAACATCTACATATCACTAACAACCACTACTATACATTATAACCTAGTCTACTTTACATAATATAACATCTCTTACCTGTTGCAAATATTCTTTCTGAATGGATCAATGATTTCCCCCTCAAATCAATCATGTCCGTTTTAGCCCTTCTGTCGACATTCTCAGATACATTTAGAAAATAACAGATTGAAAGACAATAAATATCTTACTTTTAATTCACAAATAACTGTGAGACATGGCCTTGTGTTGCTGTACTGTCTATAACTACCTTAACAAACAGTGACTTATTATTATTATTATTATTATTATTGTTGCTGTACTGTTTATAACTACCTTAACAAACAGTTACTTATTATTATTATTATTGACAGTTACCATGGAGATGTCATTTCACAACTACATATTCATGTGATTGAATTAATTCACCTGACTGTTTCGATATGTCTCTTAGAAATGTTTCATAAGAGTTTGTTAATAAATGATAACAAATGACTTTAAAGAATTACTGTGTTAACCACAAGCAAAATGCTGGATCTCTGTTTAGGGGTCAGTGCTCTAAAATGAGTCTCTCTGGGGAGAGAGAGGAGGGACCTGCCTCTGAAATGAGTCTCTCTGGGAAGAGAGAAGAGGGACTTGCCTCTAAAATGAGTCTCTCTGGGAAGAGAGAGGAGGGACCTGCCTCTAAAATGAGTCTCTCTGGGGAGAGAGATGAGGGACCTGCCTCTAAAATGAGTCTCTCTGGGGAGAGAGAAGAGGGCCCTGCCTCTAAAATGAGTCTCACTGGGGAGAGAGAGGAGGGACCTGCCTCTGAAATGAGTCTCTCTGGGAAGAGAGAAGAGGGACTTGCCTCTAAAATGAGTCTCTCTGGGAAGAGAGAGGAGGGACCTGCCTCTAAAATGAGTCTCTCTGGGGAGAGAGATGAGGGACCTGCCTCTAAAATGAGTCTCTCTGGGGAGAGAGAAGAGGGACCTGCCTCTAAAATGCGTCTCTCTGGGAAGAGAGAGGAGGGACCTGCCTCTAAAATGAGTCTCTCTGGGGAGAGAGAGGAGGGACCTGCCTCTAAAATGAGTCTCTCTGGGGAACATCACACCAAAACTAAGAGGTGAGATGACAATATTTGAAATAATTATTAAGAGTTTATTTCCAAAATGCATCACATGTGTTTTTTCATCAGAAATGGTTGCTTATGGTTACCTTCAATATTACTGTTCTTAGATTATCAGTTAATAGATTTTAGATGGGTATATCTTTATTAAATTATTATTACTATTATTACTGTCCTTCAATATTACTGTTCTCAGATTTAGTTAATAGATTTTAGATGGGTATATCTTTATTAAATTATTATTACTATTATTACTGTCCTCTTTTTCAAGATGTGGCCGATTTAAACAGCCACAATACATTTTTGAATTAAGATTAAAAAATATATATATACGACATCTTGTTTCTAAATGGCTGCTGGGTAATTTGATATGCATCTAAATCTTTGTTCGTAGGTAATCGCTAAAAAACAGGCCTTATTTTAGGTCATTTTTCACCCTATTAACTTAGTTCTATCGAGGAACAGTTTTTTTTTGTTGACGACTTGTTGTTTCTAAATGGCTGCTGGGTAATTTGATATGCATCTAAATGTTTATTCGTAGGCATCGAATTGAACGAATGCTGCGCAGGTTCACTGAGTTGCAAACCAAATGGACAGGTCTAGCTCATTGATTTGTAGATCTGACTCAGTTGCTACCTCAGATTATGAGCCTAGCAGGTGTTGTGAATGAGTTATGTAGTACCCACAGAAGGCCACAGGGAGGAGCAAGGGAGCTATAAATCCATCATGTTTTTGCCTTAAAACCCCTAAAACAAACAATCAATCAAATGTATTTATAAAGCCCTTTTACATCAGCAGATGTCACAAAGTGCAACACAGAAACTCTAACCCTACGTATAACCTATTTTAGCCTTCAGCCGCAACTCCTAACCCCGAACACTAAATATTAACTATTTTTACCCCTAACCCTACAGTACGGTATCGTAGAACACTTCTAGAAACTATTTTTTTTTGTTCATCAAAACCTTTCTAAGCATTTTGCTTTTATTGTTTTGTTATTTTATTATATTTATTATTGCAAGGCAGAACACTTGATAAACAAGACATGTTTTTCAAATGTGGTTTGAACTGTGTGACCTGGTAACATCTATATGAAAGTCCAGCAATTGGCGTAGGATAGGTGGGGCAGGTTTGAGACTGATCTAAGGAATTAATGAGAAAAATACACTTTATTTTTCAGCTGCCTCACCAATGTCTGTACGTGAATTAATAACTTTTAATTGCTAAATATTTCCACTAGATGGCAGCATAAGACCATGAAGCATCAGTTATAGGCTACAAGCAGCAATATGATTGACATAAAATAGCATGAAACCACAGACTATATGTCCCATTTCTAAAATGGTCACTCATTACTTTAGTCAGCTATATATCTCGTATTAGTGCTGTGTTGCTTTTGGGAGAGCAACAAAAACAGTGACTATAGCAGGTATTGAACACCGGGTAAATAATCACTAGTCAGAGCCTCAACCTCAGTAAACATTCATTATAAAAAACATCTTAATATCTGATATTGCGAGTAAACAACCTCGGAATAGAAAAGACAAGAGCGCGTCTTCCAGCCCACCAATAAATTACATAATTCAACCCTCCGGTTAGTAAATTTACCTCAACAGGCCCCCGGAGAAGGCAGAGTAACGACACCAGCCTTTTAGCGGGGCTGACTACAACGCTCGCGTCGCTAAATTAATTTCGTTATTAAAAATGACACACTGCTCGCACGCGCCAACGAGCGTCTAGAAGTCAGTTCTATTTGTGACGCAGTTCGCGCTGCATCTCCTCATTGGTTTATAGAAGCAGGTACCCACGTGCCATCTCCTCATTGGTTTATAGAAGCAGGTACCCACGTGCCATCTCCTCATTGGTTTATAGAAGCAGGTACCCACGTGCCATCTCCTCATTGGTTTATAGAAGCAGGTACCCACGTGCCATCTCCTCATTGGTTTATAGAAGCAGGTACCCACGTGCCATCTCCTCATTTAGCAAAAAAATATAAACATAACTTCTTTAAACAATAAAAGCTAATTTACGAACATTTCTGAAAATGGATATATAGCTTTTTGGAATGAAACTGTTCTTATGTTTCCCCATCTGAGCTCAGAGTAGATGAGAGATGTAATGTTTGTCTCTGTTGTGTTGAAGTCCAATCAAGCAGGAGAGACCAGCCTCCCTCGTACCCAGCTGTGTGTCCATGAAGAGTGACAAGTCAATGGAGCAACCTATATACTTTAGAGAGGGAGACTTTTCTACTGAACAAAGGTAAGAAGAACTCATGGGTCATGGTCAGTGAGTTAAACAACACTGTCTCTAGTCGTTTCTCCTCTCCCATTTTCCATTTTATTATTATGTTAACATGTCTGACTCTAGCGTTCCGGAACTCCTCCCACATTCCACTGAAAAGGCAGAGCGCGAAATTCAAAATATATTTTTTTTCAGAGAATGTGTGTGTGTGTGTGTGTGTGTGTGTGTGTGTGTGTGTGTGTGTGTGTGTGTGTGTGTGTGTGTGTGTGTGTGTGTGTGAATGTGTGCGCATGTGTGTGTGTGTGTGTGTGTGTGTGTGTGTGTGTGTGTGTGTGTGTGTGTGTGTGTGTGTGTGTGTGTGTGTGTGTGTGTGTGTGTGTGTGTGTGTGTGCGTGTGTGTGTGTGTGTGTGTGTGCACTCCCTGGATGAGGAGATGTAATCTCATGTTTTGTCCACAGAAACCAACAGGAGAGATCAGAGTCAGAGATTCTCAGTGGTCAGGCTTCTCAGAGTCATCAAACAGACCTGGCCTCCATATTCAGTGTATGTGGTCCTGTTATGTACATTTGTTTTTGTTTACCTCAAGTAAAGTTGATCTGTCAATCATTCATTAATGTGTTAATGAGAAAGCATTTTGTCTCTTGCTTAACTTATTTACTTGATTTATTTCAGTTCCTTGAAGAGAATATTATGACATTTGTGAAGAACGAGCTGAAGATGTTCAAGAGGATTCTTAGTCCAGAAGTCCCAGAAGGCTTTGAGAGTCAGAAAAAGGATAAGGAAGTGGTGGACACTGAAGATGAGCAGCAGGAGAGCAGTGCCAGAGAGGGGGCTCTGAAGATCACACTGCACATCCTGAGGAAAATGAACCAGAAGGAGCTTGCTGACACACTGGAGAAATGTAAGATCTGTCTGCCTCATGTTGAATGCTGTTTTATAACATTTAAAAGCTGTAGCTAAAGTACAGCTAAAGTAGCTGTGTAACTCAATGATATTGTAGCAACAGAGAGAGAGAGAGATTAGAGAGGAGGGAGAGAGAAAACATTAATAATACCATCAATAATACCAATAATAATGTAATCAGTCACACCAGTCTGTAATGCATTATGAAAACATTTACACATTTATACAGTCAGTTAAGAGAATAAATTATTATAATTTAAAACTTTATAACAGTCCTACAATACTGTAGGCATTAAAATAGACATAATATTAATATCCTCTGTGTTATTTCTTCATTCAGATGAACTTGCTGTGATTTGCCAACGTGAACTCAAATCTAATCTAAAGAAGAAGTTTCAATGTGTATTTGAGGGGATCGCTAAACAAGGAAACCCAACACTTCTCAATAAGATCTACACAGAGCTCTACATCACAGAGGGTGGAACAGGAGAGGTCAATAATGAACATGAGTTGAGACAGATTGAGACAACAACCAGGAAACAAGCAAGACCAGATACTGCAGTCAAATGTAATGACATCTTCAAACCCTTAACTGGACAAGACAAACATATCAGAACTGTGCTGACAAAGGGAGTCGCTGGCATTGGAAAAACAGTCTCTGTCCAGAAGTTCATTCTGGATTGGGCTGAAGGAAAAGCAAATCAGGATGTCCAATTTGTATTTTCATTCCCTTTTCGGGAGCTGAATTTGATGAAAGGGGACAAACACACTTTCATTGAGCTTCTCAATCACTTCTCAATGGAAACCAAACAATCAAGAATCTCAGACTACAACAAGTACAAAGTTCTGTTCATCTTTGATGGTCTGGATGAGTGCCGACTGCCCCTAGACTTCCAGAAGAACAAGATCTGTTGGGACGTCACAGAGTCAACCTCAGTGGATGTTCTGCTGACAAATCTCATCAAGGGAAATCTGCTTCCCTCTGCTCTCCTCTGGATAACTACCCGACCTGCAGCAGCCAATAAGATCCCTTCAGTGTGTGTTGACCAGGTGACAGAGGTACAAGGGTTCAATGACCCACAGAAGGAGGAGTACTTCAGGAAGAGATTCAGTGATGAGGACCTGGCCAGCAGAATCATCTCACACATAAAGAAATCAAGGAGCCTCCACATCATGTGCCACATTCCAGTCTTCTGTTGGATTTCTGCAACAGTCCTTGAACACATGCTGAAACATAAGAGAGAAGAGATGCCCAAGACTCTGACTGAGATGTACACACACCTTGTGGAGTTTCATACCAAACAGAAGAATGAAAAGTATCTTGGGAAAGAAGAGACAGGTCCACACTGGAATCAAGAGAGCATTCTGTCACTGGGAAAACTGGCTTTTCAACAGCTTGTGAATGGCAATCTGATTTTCTATGAAGAAGACCTGAAAGAGGCTGGCATTGATGTCAATGAAGCCTCAGTGTACTCAGGATTGTGCACACAGCTCTTTAAAGAGGAATGTGTGCTGTACCAGGACAAGGTGTACTGCTTTGTTCATCTGAGCATTCAGGAGTTTCTGGCTGCTGTATATGTGTTCCTCTCATTCATCAACAACAATGAGAATCTAATGGATGAACCGCAATCAACGTCCAGGTACCTTTCTGCGCTGTTCAGAGACGAGTCTGAAATTACTTTCTACAAGAGTGCTGTTGATAAAGCCTTACAAAGTGAGACGGGAAACCTGGACCTTTTCCTCCGCTTCCTTCTGGGCCTCTCACTGGAGTCCAATCAGAAGCACTTACAAAGTCTACTGACAAAGACAAGAAGCAGCTCACAGACCCATGAAGAAACAGTCAAGTACATCAAGGAGAAGATCAGGGAGAATCCCTCTCCAGAGAGGAGCATCAATCTGTTCCACTGTCTGAATGAACTGAATGACCATTCTCTAGTGGAGGAGATCCAAAGCTACCTGAGATCAGGAAGTCTCTCAAAACCCAAGCTGTCACCTGCACAGTGGTCAGCTCTGGTCTTTGTGTTGCTGACTTCAGAAAAGGAGCTGGATGTGTTTGACCTGAAGAAATACTCCAGATCAGAGGAAGGTCTTTTGAGGCTGCTGCCAGTGGTCAAAGCCTCCAGAGCTGTTCTGTGAGTAAAGAAAATGACATTTAAGAACTAATCATCAGGAAGAAATATTCAGTTTAGAGAAAAGTATGTATTCTTATGTATATAATATTATGTTGAATAACATATTGAAAAAATGAATTGATTTTCACAATAGTATAACAATATGACCATACAATTCTAGGGGATGGAAGATGAATCTATATTTTGTTTTGGATAATTAACCAAATGCATCTGCCATTGTCCTTCTACACTACTGGTGTTAAATTAACAGTGTGTTTGTGAAGTCATGATGATCTCTTTGTCAGGCTGTCAGGCTGTGGAGTCACAGAGGAAGGCTGTGCTTCTCTGGTCTCAGCTCTGGAGTCAAACCCCTCACACCTGAGAGAGCTGGACCTGAGTAACAATGACCTGAAGGATTCAGGAGTGAAGCTGCTCTCTGCTGGACTGGGGAATCCCCACTGTAAACTGGAGACTCTGAGGTCAGTATTCCTGTAGTTGGTCAACAAGTGATAACTGTTCACCAGATCCACATGTGTTTACCAGGCACACATAGTCCACACCATATGTGTTTGGACAGTGAAGCTTACAGTTTTACATTTGGTGTTATGCCCCAGCATGTTGGATTTGAGATAGAATGTTTCGTATTAGATGACAGTACAGAATGTCACCTTTCACATACATATTTATGTTTGTACAGTGGCTTGCAAAAGTTTTCACCCCCCTTGGCATTTTTCCTATTTTGTTGCCTAAAAACCTGTAATTAAAATAGATGTTTTGGGGGTTTGTATCAGTTGATTTACACAACATGCCTACCACTTTGAAGATGCAAAATATGTTTTATTGTTAAACAACCAATAAATAAAAAAGAAAAGAACTTGAGTGTGCATAACTATTCACCCCCCCAAAGTCAATACTTTGTAGAGTCACCTTTTACAGCAATTTCAGCTGCATGTCTCTTGGGGTATGTCTCTATAAGCTTGGCACATTTAGCCACTGGGATGTTTGACCATTTTTCAAGGCAAAACTGCTCCAGCTCCTTCAAGTTGGATGGGTTCCACTGGTGTACCGCAATCTGTAAGTCATTCCACAGATTCTCAATTGGATTGAGGTCTATGCTTTGACTTGACCATTCCAAGACATTTACATGTTTCCCCTTAAACCACTCGAGTGTTGCTTTAGCAGTCTCAAAATCTCTGGAAGACTGAAACAGGTTTCCCTCAAGAATTTCCCTGTATTTAGCGCCATCCATCATTCCTTCAATTCTAACCAGTTTCCCAGTCCCTGCCGATGAAAAACATCCCCACAGCATGATGCTGCCACCACCATGCTTCACTGTGGGGATGGTGTTCTCGGGGTGATGAGAGGTGTTGGGTTTGCGCCAGACATAGCGTTTTCCTTGATGGCCATAAAGCTCGATTTTAGTCTCATCTGACCAGAGTACCTTCTTCCATATGTTTGGGGAGTCTCCCACATGCCTTTTGGCGAACGCCAAACGTGTTTGCTTATTTTTTTCTTTAAAGCAATGTATTTTTTTCTGGCCACACTTCCGTAAAGCCCAGCTCTGTGGAGTGTACGGCTTAAAGTGGTCCTATGGACAGATACTCCAATCTCCGCTGTGGAGCTTTGCAGCTCCTTCAGGGTTATCTTTGGTCTCTTTGTTGCCTCTGATTAATGCCCTCCTTGCCTGGTTCATGAGTTTTCCCTCTCTTGGCAGGTTTGTTGTGGTGCCATATTCTTTCCATTTTTTAATAATGGATTTAATGGTGCTCCGTGGGATTTTCAAAGTTTCAGATATTTTTTTATAACCCAACCCTGATCTGTACTTCTCCTCAACTTTGTCCCTGACCTGTTTGGAGAGCTCCTTGGTCTTCATGGTGCCGCTTGCTTGGTGGTGTCCCTTGCTTAGTGGTGTTGTAGACTCTGGGGCCTTGCAGAACAGGTGTATATATACTGAGATCATGTGACAGATCATGTCACACTTAGATTGCACACAGGTGGACTTTATTTAACTAATTATGTGACTTCTGAAGGTAATTGGTTGCACCAGATCTTATTTAGGGGCTTCATAGCAAAGAGGGTGAATACATATGCACCACTTTTCTGTTTTTAATTTAATTTTTTAAAGAAGTTATTTTTTTAAATTTCTCTTGACCAATTTGGACTATTTTGTGTTTGTCCATTACATGCAATTACAGAGATCAAACATTTCCTGTAGTTCCTGACCAGGTTTGCACACACTGCAGCAGGGATTTTGGCCCACTCCTTCATACAGACCTTCTCCAGATCCTTCAGGTTTCGGGGCTGTCGCTGGGCAATATGGACTTTCAGCTCCCTCCAAAGATTTTCTATTGGGTTCAGGTCTGGAGACTGGCTAGGCCACTCCAGGACCTTGAGATGCTTCTTACGGAGCCACTCCTTAGTTGCCCTGGCTGTGTGTTTCGGGTCGTTGTCATGCTGGAAGACCCAGCCACGACCCATCTTCAATGCTCTTACTGAGGGAAGGAGGTTGTTGGCCAAGATCTCGCGATACATGGCCCCATCCATCCTCCCCTCAATACGGTGCAGTCGTCCTGTCCCCTTTGAAAAAAGCATCCCCAAAGAATGATGTTTCCAACTCCATGCTTCACGGTTGGGATGGTGTTCTTGGGGTTGTACTCATCCTTCTTCTTCCTCCAAACACGGCGAGTGGAGTTTAGACCAAAAAGCTCTATTTTTGTCTCATCAGACCACATGACCTTCTCCCATTCCTCCTCTGCATCATCCAGATGGTCATTGGCAAACTTCAGACGGGCCTGGACATGCGCTGGCTTGAGCAGGGGAACCTTGCATGCGCTGCAGGATTTTAATCCATGACGGCGTAGTGTGTTACTAATGGTTTTCTTTGAGACTGTGGTCCCAGCTCTCTTCAGGTCATTGACCAGGTCCTGCCGTGTAGTTCTGGGCTGATCCCTCACCTTCCTCATGATCATTGATGCCCCACGAGGTGAGATCTTGCATGGAGCCCCAGACCGAGGGTGATTGACCGTCATCTTGAACTTCTTCCATTTTATAATAATTGCGCCAACAGTTGTTGCCTTCTCACCAAGCTGCTTGCCTATTGTCCTGTAGCCCATCCCAGCCTTGTGCAGGTCTACAATTTGATCCCTGATGTCCTTACACAGCTCTCTGGTCTTGGCCATTGTGGAGAGGTTGGAGTCTGTTTGATTGAGTGTGTGGACTGGTGTCTTTTATACAGGTAACGAGTTCAAACAGGTGCAGTTAATACAGGTAATGAGTGGAGAACAGGAGGGCTTCTTAAAGATAAACTAACAGGTCTGTGAGACCCGGAATTCTTACTGGTTGGTAGGTGATCAAATACTTATGTCATGCAATAAAATGCAAATTAATTACTTAAAAATCATACAATGTGATTTCCTGGATTTTTGTTTTAGATTCCGTCTCTCACAGTTGAAGTGTATCTATGATAAAAATTACAGACCTCTACATGCTTTGTAAGTAGGAAAACCTGCAAAATCGTCAGTGTATCAAATACTTGTTCTCCCCACTGTATATTGTATTAAAGTAGTCATACTTTTAGTATTTGGTCCCATATCTGTGATTCTACTAACTTGTTGAATGCATTTGCAGTTTGTCTTGGTTGAGTTTTAGATTATGTTTTTCCTAATAGAAACTGAATGGTGAATAATGTCCTGTCATTTTGGAGTCACTTCACTTGTATTGTCAGTAAGAATAGAAGATGTTTCTGAACACTTCTACATTCATGTGGCTGCAACTATGATTATGAATAATCATGAATGAATAGAGAATAATGATGAATGAGAAAGTTACAGAGGAACAAGGATCATACCCCCTCTGTTATTGGTAATGGTGAGAGATTAGCATGTTTTGTTGTAGCCTCTGTTATTGGTAATGGTGAGAGGTTAGCATGTTTTGTTGTAGTCTCTGTTATTGGTAATGGTGAGAGGTTAGCATGTTTTGTTGTAGCCTCTGTTATTGGTAATGGTGAGAGGTTAGCATGTTTTGTTGTAGCCTCTGTTATTGGTAATGGTGAGAGGTTAGCATGTTTTGTTGTAGTCTCTGTTATTGGTAATGTTGAGAGGTTAGCATGTTTTGTTGTAGCCTCTGTTAGTGGTAATGGTGAGAGGTTAGCATGTTTTGTTGTAGCCTCTGTTATTGGTAAGGGTGAGAGGTTAGCATGTTTTGTTGTAGCCTCTGTTATTGGTAATGGTGAGAGGTTAGCATGTTTTGTTGTAGCCTCTGTTATTGGTAATGTTGAGAGGTTAGCATGTTTTGTTGTAGCCTCTGTTATTGGTAATGGTGAGAGGTTAGCATGTTTTGTTGTAGCCTCTGTTATTGGTAATGTTGAGAGGTTAGCATGTTTTGTTGTAGCCTCTGTTATTGGTAATGGTATGAGGTTAGCATGTTTTGTTGTAGCCTCTGTTATTGGTAATGGTGAGAGGTTAGCATGTTTTGTTGTAGCCTCTGTTATTGGTAATGGTGAGAGGTTAGCATGTTTTGTTGTAGCCTCTGTTATTGGTAATGGTGAGAGGTTAGCATGTTTTGTTGTAGCCTCTGTTATTGGTAATGGTGAGAGGTTAGCATGTTTTGTTGTAGTCTCTGTTATTGGTAATGTTGAGAGGTTAGCATGTTTTGTTGTAGCCTCTGTTATTGGTAATGGTGAGAGGTTAGCATGTTTTGTTGTAGTCTCTGTTATTGGTAATGTTGAGAGGTTAGCATGTTTTGTTGTAGCCTCTGTTAGTGGTAATGGTGAGATGTTAGCATGTTTTGTTGTAGCCTCTGTTATTGGTAATGGTGAGAGGTTAGCATGTTTTGTTGTAGCCTCTGTTATTGGTAATGTTGAGTGGTTAGCATGTTTTGTTGTAGCCTCTCTTATTGGTAATGGTGAGAGGTTAGCATGTTTTGTTGTAGCCTCTGTTATTGGTAATGGTGAGAGGTTAGCATGTTTTATTGTAGCCTCTGTTATTGGTAATGGTGAGAGGTTAGCATGTTTTGTTGTAGTCTCTGTTATTGGTAATGGTGAGAGGTTAGCATGTTTTGTTGTAGCCTCTGTTATTGGTAATGGTGAGAGGTTAGCATGTTTTGTTGTAGCCTCTGTTATTGGTAATGGTGAGAGGTTAGCATGTTTTGTTGTAGCCTCTGTTATTGGTAATGGTGAGAGGTTAGCATGTTTTGTTGTAGCCTCTGTTATTGGTAATGGTGAGAGGTTAGCATGTTTTGTTGTAGACTCTGTTATTGGTAATGGTGAGAGGTTAGCATGTTTTGTTGTAGCCTCTGTTATTGGTAATGGTGAGAGGTTAGCATGTTTTGTTGTAGCCTCTGTTATTGGTAATGGTGAGAGGTTAGCATGTTTTGTTGTAGCCTATGTAACTTTCTCACTCATTATTATTCATGATTCATTCATGATTTGTATTAATCAAGGCATCATCAGGATTAATTTAGTAGTGTTTAGAAACATGGTATCTACTCACTTATAAAGAAAATGACTCCAGTCATCATCCACCATTGAGTTTCTATTGGGCAAAACATAACCAAACAAACTGCAAATGTGTCAATGTCACCTCATATAAAACATTTGATCTGAATTCCAAAATGTTGGAGTATAGAGCCACTTTTAAAATGTTAGCTTCACTGTCAAAATAGATATGGTGTGGACTGTAAACTCAATACAATCTAAATCTGATACCTCTCTGTCTGTCTTCTGACTGATACTGCTTTTTAAACTGGTCTGGTCAGTCTACTCCAATATTTGTACTATACATGTTTCTATCTGCAGTCAATACTTTAATAATTTGTCATTTCTAATAATGATACATTCATTTATGAATAGATAAGACAGGTTTCAAGACACTGATATATCTGAATATGTTAAAAAATATATACTGCCACTATTTTCACCACCAAAGAATAGCAGTGTGATTTTAATATGATTTGACTCTTTGCAGGCTGTCAGGCTGTGGAGTCACAGAGGAAGGCTGTGCTTCTCTGGTCTCAGCTCTGAGGTCAAACCCCTCACACCTGAGAGAGCTGGACCTGAGTAACAATGACCTGAAGGATTCAGGAGTGAAGCTGCTCTCTGCTGGACTGGGGAATCCCCACTGTAAACTGGAGACTCTGAGGTCAGTATTCCTGTAGTTGGTCAACAAGTGATAACTGTTCACCAGATCCACATGTGTTTACCAGACACACATAGTCCACACCATATGTGTTTGGACAGTGAAGCTTACTGTTTTAAATTTGGTGCTATGCACCAGCATTTTTGATATGAGATAAAATGTTTCGTATTAGATGACAGTACAGAATGTCACCTTTCACATACATATTTATGTATGTACAGTGGCTTGCAAAAGTTTTCACTCCACTTGGCATTTTTCCTATTTTGTTTCCTAAAAACCTGAAATTAAAATAGATGTTTTGGGGGTTTGTATCAGTTGATTTACACAACATGCCTACCACTTTGAAGATGCTAAATATTTGTTATTCTTAAACAACCAATAAATAAAAAAGAAAAGACCTTGAGTGTGCATAACTATTCACCCCCCCAAAGTCAATACTTTGTAGAACCACCTTTTGCAGCAATTACAGCTGCATGTCTCTTGGGGTTTGTCTCTATAAGCTTGGCACATCTAGCCACTGGGATGTTTGACCATTCTTCAAGGCAAAACTGCTCCAGCTCCTTCAAGTTGGATGGGTTCCGCTGGTGTACCGCAATCTGTAAGTCATTCCACAGATTCTCAATTAGATTGAGGTCTGTGCTTTGACTTGACCATTCCAAGACATTTACATTTTCCCCCCTTAAACCACTCGAGTGTTGCTTTAGCAGTCTCAAAATCTCTGGAAGTCTGAAACAGGTTTCCCTCAAGAATTTCCCTGTATTTAGCGCCATCCATCATTCCTTCAATTCTAACCAGTTTCCCAGTCCCTGCCGATGAAAAACATCCCCACAGCATGATGCTGCCACCACCATGCTTCACTGTGGGGATGGTGTTCTCGGGGTGATGAGAGGTGTTAGGTTTGCGCCAGACATACCGTTTTCCTTGATGGCCAAAAAGCTAAATAAACTCTTAGTTTCCTGATTCAGATCTGTTTAAACCAACTCTTAGTTTCCTGATTCAGATCTGTTTAAACCAACTCTTAGTGTCCTGATTCAGATCTGTTTAAACCAACTCTTAGTGTCCTGATTCAGATCTGTTTAAACCAACTCTTAGTATCCTGATTCAGATCTGTTTTAACCAACTCTTAGTTTCCTGATTCAGATCTGTTCAAACCAACTCTTAGTTTCCTGATTCAGATCTGTTTAACCTCTAACGAGCCTCTACCCCGGGTCCGGGAGCACCCCCCACCCCCCCACACACTGATTAGCATACCTAGCATAGCTTCACAAGTAGATAGTAGCATCTAAATATCATTAAATCACAAGTCCAAGACACCAGATGAAAGATACAGATCTTGTGAATAAAGCCACCATTTCAGATTTTTAAAATGTTTTACAGGGAAGACAAAATATGTAAATCTATTAGCTAAACACGTTAGCAAAATACACCACTATTCTAACTCCATCAGTTTCTTACTCCTTCAGGTGCTATCACCAATTCGGCTCAACTAAGATATTGATATCCACTAACCAAGAAAAAACCTCTTCAGATGACAGTCTGATAACATATTCATGGTATAGGATAGTTTTTGTTAGAAAAAAGTGCATATTTCAGGTAGAAATCACAGTTTACAATTGCACCCACCATCACAAATCGACTAGAATTACTAGATAGAGCAACGTGTATGACCAATTTACTCATCATAAAACATTTCATAAAAATAGACAAAGCATAGCAATGGAAAGACCCAGTTCTTGTGATTTCAGACCATATTTCAGATTTTCTAAGCGTTTTTCAGCGAAAACACAATAAATCGATAAGTTAGCATACCACATGTGCAAACGTTACCAGAGCATCGATTCCAGCCAAAGAGCGCTATAACGTAATCACCGCCAAAATATATTAATTTTTTCACTAACCTTCTCAGAATTCTTCCGATGACACTCCTGTAACATCATTTTACAATATACATATACAGTTTGTTCGAAAAGGTGCATATTTAGCCATACAAAACCGTGGTTACACAATAAAAATACTAGGAAATCAAGCCTCAATATGTCTGACGTCATCTATCAGAGTGATCTAGTTTAATTGAAAGCTAATCATATACTTGACTAAAAAATACAGGGTTGACAGCAATCGAAAGACAAATTAGTTCTTAATGCAACCGCTGATTTACATTTTTTAAATTATCCTTACTTTTCAATACAGGGTTGGCCAAGTGAAGCTATACCAAACAAAATGGCGAAATATGCGTTTAAAATATTTCGACAGAAACACGATTTATCATATTAAATATTGCTTACTTTGAGCTGTTCTTCCATCAGATTCTTGGGCAATGTATCCTTTCTATGTTATAAACGTCTTTTGGTCGATAGATGTCCTCTGTCCTTCGAAATGTCCACCACCAACGACCGACACCCTAAAACGTGTCCAAACTTTCAGAGTGCACAACAAAGAAATTCCTCAAAATCGCACTAAACGGATATAAATTGCTATAAAACGGTTCAAATTAAATACATTATGATGTTTTTAACAACTATAACGACTGAAAACATGACCGGAGAAATATTGCTGGTTAGAAAACGATTTGGAACGAGGCAGGTCCGATGTCCTTTACGCTTCAGGCGCACAATGAGAAAGGGGGGTCTCTGTACATTTTCGTC
The DNA here is from genome assembly GCF_045679555.1 of Salvelinus alpinus. Lineage (NCBI taxonomy): Eukaryota > Metazoa > Chordata > Actinopteri > Salmoniformes > Salmonidae > Salvelinus > Salvelinus alpinus. Next base: position 8,554,868 of record NC_092086.1, on the reverse strand, counting down.
TTTTATAATGGCTGTGAACGTCCCATCGATTTCATTGAAAACGTGATGACGTACAGACACCCAGAGGAAGACGTAGGCAGTGTCGGTTTCTTCATAGCATTCACTGTCGCCTTAAAAACAGACCCCAGATCAGAGGTAAAAATTTCTGAAATCTGAACCCTGTCATGAAAAGTGCTGTAGAAATTGTTCTGTACCACTCAGAGACAAAATTCCAACTTCTATAGAAACTAGAAGGTGTTTTCTATCCAATAATAACAATAATATGCATATTGTACGATCAAGAATTTAGCACGAGGCAGTTTAATTTGGAGACACAAATATGCTAATGCGGAACAGCACCCCCTATAGTTGCAAGAAGTTAAACCAACTCTTAGTATCCTGATTCAGATCTGTTTAAACTAACTCTTAGTGTTATTATTCATTATTTATTTATGATTTGTATTAATCAAGGCATAATCAGGATTAATTTAGTATTGTTTAGAAACGTGTTATCTACTCCCTTAGACAGAAAATTACTCCAGTCATCATCCACAGTTCAGTTACTATTGGGCAAAACACAACCCAAAACACAACCAAAACAAACTGCAAATGCAACCAATGAGTTTGGAACCAAATACTACACTTTTGACTACTTTAATACACTATAAGTAAATTGGTCAGAATACTTATGACTTCTTCAAATAGGGGGACTAGATACATAAAGTGCTTTCATTTCTAAATGGTGAAACAGATATGTATTAAAATACCCTCAAATAAAAGGTGACATTATATACTGTCACCTCATATGAAACATTTGATCTGAAATCCAAAATGTTGGAGTATAGAGCCACATTTAAAATGTTAGCTTCACTGTCAAAATAGATATGGTGTGGACTGTATACTCAATACAATCTAAATCTGATACCTCACTGTCTGTCTTTTGACTGATACTGCTTTTTAAACTGGTCTGGTCAGTCTACTCAAATATTTGTACTATACATTTTTCTCTCTGCAAGCAACACTTTGATATTTTGTCATTTCTAATAATGATACATTCATTTATGAATAGATATGGCAGGTTTCAAGACACTGATGTATCTGAATATGTTAAAAAAATATACTGCCACTATTTTCACCACCAAAGAATAGCAGTGTGATTTTAATATGATTTGACTCTTTGCAGGCTGTCAGGCTGTCTAGTCACAGAGGAAGGCTGTGCTTCTCTGGTCTCAGCTCTGAGGTCAAACCCCTCACACCTGAGAGAGCTGGACCTGAGCTACAATCACCCAGGAGACTCAGGAGTCAGACTGCTCTCTGCTGGACTGGAGGATCCACACTGCAGACTGGAGAAACTCAAGTATGTAGAGGGTTTATGTCAATGTTCATATCAGACATGTTTGACTTATCAGGCTAGTTAAGACAAACATTCTGACCACCACTTGGACAAAGTTATATGTTACTGTGTGTGTGTGTGTCCTCTCACACTCAGAGTGGACACACACACTAGACAAACACACACACAATAGACACACACACACAATAGACACACACACACACACGCTGGACTCACAAACACACACACACTGGACACACACACACAGGACAAAAGCTGTTGCCCAATACCTTGCACAGCAGTCGTTTCACCACAGGAAGCTGGGGTTGTTACAGTTAATGAACTGGATATTCTATGTTCATTATCACATATCAATCACACTTACAAAAGGGTTCATTGATCATTATATTGAATAACATATTGAATCAGTGCATTGATTTTCACATTAGTATAACAAAATGACCATACAATTCTAGGAGACGGAAGATGAATCTATATGTTGTTTGAGAGAATAAACCAAATGCATCTGCCATTGTCCTTCTACACTACTGGTGTTAAATGAACAGTGTGTTTGTGAAGTCATGATGATCTCTTTGTCAGGCTGTCAGGCTGTGGAGTCACAGAGGAAGGCTGTGCTTCTCTGGTCTCAGCTCTGAAGTCAAACCCCTCACACCTGAGAGAGCTGGATCTGAGTAACAATGACCTGAAGGATTCAGGAGTGAAGCTGCTCTCTGCTGGACTGGGGAATCCCCACTGTAAACTGGAGACTCTGAGGTCAGTATTCCTGTAGTTGGTCAACAAGTGATAACTGTTCACCAGATCCACATGTGTTTACCAGACACACATTGTCCACAACATATGTGTTTGGACAGTGAAGCTTACAGTTTTACATTTGGTGCTATGCTCCAGCATGTTGGATTTGAGATATAATGTTTCATATTAGATGACAGTACAGAATGTCACCTTTCACATACATATTTATGTTTGTACAGTGGCTTGCAAAAGTTTTCACCCCCCTTGGCATTTTTCCTATTTTGTTGCCTAAAAACCTGTAATTAAAATAGATGTTTTGGGGGTTTGTATCAGTTGATTTACACAACATGCCTACCACTTTGAAGATGCAAAATATTTTTTATTGTTAAACAACCAATACATAAAAAAGAAAAGACCTTGAGTGTACATAACTGTTCACCCCAAAAGTCAATACTTTGTAGAACCAACTTTTGCAGCAATTAGAGCTGCAGGTCTCTTGGGGTTTGTCTCTATAAACTTGGCACATTTAGCCACTGGGATGTTTGACCATTTTTCAAGGCAAAACTGCTCCAGCTCCTTCAAGTTGGATGTGCTCCGCTGGTGTACCGCAATCTGTAAGTCATTCCACAGATTCTCAATTGGATTGAGGTCTATGCTTTGACTTGACCATTCCAAGACATTTACATTTTTCCCTTTTAACCTGTCTGGCTCCTGCGTTCCGCTAGCGGAACTCCTCCCACATTCCACTGAAAAGGCAGAGCGCGAAATTCAAATTTTTTTTTTTTAGAAATATTTAACTTTCACACATTAACAAGTCCAATACAGCATTTGAAAGATAAACATCTTGTTAATCCAGCCAACATGTCCGATTTTTTAAATGTATTACAGCAAAAACACCACGTATATTTATGTTAGCTCACCACCAAATACAAAAGAGGACAGACATTTTTCACAGCACCATTTTTCACAGCAGGTAGCATGCACAAAGCCAACCTAACTAACCTAGTACCAACCTAACTAACCTAGAAACAACTCCCTCAGATGACAGTCCTATAACATGTTACACAATAAATCTATGTTTTGTTCAAAAAATGTGCATATTTGAGCTATAAATCAGTTTTACATTACTGCTACCATCATAGCTGCCATCATAGCTACAGTCAGAAATAGCACGGGAGTAGTCAGAGTAAATACAGACACCAACGTCAACTACCTAATTACTCATCATAAAACATTTCAGAGAAATATATGGTGGATAGCAAATGAAAGACAAAGATCTTGTGAATAAAGCCAATATTTCCGATTTTTGAAGTGTTTTACAGCGAAAACACAGTATATCGTTATATTAGCTTACTACAATAGCTATCACACAACAACATTGATTCAATGCAAACGGTAGCGATAGCACAGTTCGACAGATATATGAAATAGCATCCCAAATTGGGTCCTTATCTTTGTTGATCTTCCATCAGAATGTTGTACAAGGGGTCCTTTGTTCAGAAGAGTATTTGTTTGGATCCAAAACGAACTATTTCCCTCTTGAAGTAGCAAGCACACTGGCCATGCGGCGCTAACCTCTCCTTCTTGAAAAAAATCCTCCAACGCATCACGTCTAAAGTCCCGAATAAATTTCAATAATATAATTAAACTATATTGAAAAAACATACTTTAGGATGATATTGTGACATGTATCAAAAAAAATCGAAGCCGGAGATCATATTCAACTATAACGACGGTTTTCCAGGAGGCGATTCCAGGTCCAAGTTCGCGCCTTCCAAAAAAAAATTATGACGGTCCTCTCACTCCAAGAGGTTGTATGCAATCCCTGAACGAGATAATCGCCTCATTTCTTCTCTCACTTCCGCATGACAACCAGGGGAAGGTGTATGACGTGTTTCTACAGTCATAAGTGACATGCCCTTTTATAGACAAGCTCTTGAAGAGAGACCTCGCTTTTGGAAATCTCACTTCCGGATAGGAAAAGGGCTGTAAAAAGAGTTCTGTTTCACTTAGAGAAATAATTAGAACTGTTTCAGAAACTAGAGAGTGTTTTCTATCCAATATTAATAATAATATTGTCACGTTCCTGACCTATTTTCTGTTAGTTTTTGTATGTGTTAGTTGGTCAGGACGTGAGTTGGGTGGGCAGTCTATGTTTTCTGTTTCTATGTTGGTTTTGGGTTGCCTGGTATGGCTCTCAATTAGAGGCAGGTGTTTGACGTTTCCTCTGATTGAGAGTCATATTAAGGTAGGTTGTTTCACATTGTTTGTTGTGGGTGGTTGTCTCCTGTGTCTGTGTCACACCATACGGGACTGTTTCGTGCGTTCGTCATTTTGTGTAGTCATTTTCCTGTTCGTGTGTTCTTCGTGTTTCATGTAAGTTCGTCGTCCAGGTCTGTCTACTTTCGTTTTGTTATTTTGTTTCTATTCAAGTGTTCGTCGTGTTTTCGGTTTTGTTTAAATAAATAATTTCATTATGTATTCACAACCCGCTGCGCCTTGGTCAAATCACTACTCCTCCTCTTCGTATGAAGAGGAGGAGGAACACCGTTACAGAACCACCCACCAAATAACCAGAACCAAGCAGCGGTGTAACGGGAGGAAGGGACAACGCAAGAAGGAGGAATAGACATGGGAGGATGTTTTGAATGGAAAAGGTTGCTACACATGGGAGGAGATCCGAGCTGGAAGGGATCACCTTCCATGGGAACAGCTGGAGGCACTGAGGAGAGCAGAGGCAACCGGAGAAGGGAACCGGCGTTATGAGGGGACGCGTCTAGCACGGAAGCCCGAAAAGCCCGTGAGTACTACCCAAAAATTTATTGGGGGGGGGCTGAGAGGTAGTGGGCCAAGGGCAGGTAGGAGACCTGCGCCCACTTCTCAGGCTAACCGTGGAGAGCGGGAGTACGGGCAGACACCGTGTTACGCAGTAGAGCGCACGGTGTCTCCTGTACGTGTGCATAGCCCAGTGCGGGTTATTCCACCTCCCCGCACTGGTAGGGCTAGATTGAGCGTTGAGCCGGATGTCATGAAGCCGGCTCTACATATTTGGCCACCAGTACGTCTCTTTGGGCCGGCTTACATGGCACCAGCCTTACGCATGGTGTCCCCGGTTCGCCTACATAGCCCGGTGCGGGTTATTCCACCTCCCCGCACTGGTCGGGCGACGGGGAGCATTCAACCAGGTAAGGTTGGGCAGGCTCAATGCTCAAGGGAGCCAGTACGCTTGCATGGTCCGGTATTTCCGGCGCTACCTCCCCGCCCCAGCCCAGTACCACCAGTGCCTACTCCACGCACCAGGCTTCCAGTGCGTTTCCAGAGCCCTGTACCTCCTCCACGCACTCTTCCTATGGTGCGTGTCTCCAGCCCAGTGCCTCCAGTTCCGGCACCACGCACTAAGCCACCTGTGCGTCTCCAGAGCCCTGTACACACTGTTCCTTCTCCCCGTACTCGTCCTGATGTGCGTGCCCTCAGCCCGGTGCCACCAGTGCCGGTACCACGCACCAGGCAAATGGTACGCTTTGAGAGTCCAGTGTGCCCTGTCCCTGCTCCCCGCACTAGGCTTGAAGTGCGTGTCTCCAGTCCGGTGCCTCCAGTTCCGGCACCACGCACCAGGCCTACAGTGCGTCTCAGCCGGCCAGAGTCTGCCGTCTGCCCAACGGCGCCTGAACTGTCCGCCTGCCAAGCGCCGCATGAACTGCCCGTCTGCCATGAGCCTGCAAAGCCGCCCGTCTGCCATGAGCCTACAGAGCCTTCCGCCAGACTGGAGCCGCTAGAGCCTTCCGCCAGACAGGAGCAGCCAAAGCCTTCCGCTAGACAGGATCAGTCTGAGCCATCCGTCTCCGCAGCGCCATCTGAGCCATCTGGGCCCGTCTGTCCCGAGCCGTCAGAGCCGTTAGTCAGTCAGGAGCCGCTAGAGCCATTCACCAGACAGGATCTGCCAGAGCCGCCAACCAGACAGGATCTGCCAGAGCCGCCAACTAGACAGGATCTGCCAGAGCCCGCCAACCAGACAGGATCTGCCAGAGCCGCCAACCAGACAGGATCTGCCAGAGCCGTCAGCTAGCCATGAGCATCCAGAGCCGTCAGCCAGCCATGAGCATCCAGAGCCGTCAGCCAGCCATGAGCGTCCAGAGCTGTCAGCTAGCCATGAGCTTCCAGAGCCATCAGCCAGTCATGAGCTGCCCCTCAGCCCAGAGCGGCCATTTATCCAGAACTGCCCCTCAGTCCAGAGCTGTCTCTCTGTCCGGAGCTGCCCTTCAGTCCGGAGTTGCCCCTCTATCCTGAGCTACCTCTCTATCCTGACCTACCTCTCTGTCCTGTGCTATATCTCTGTTCTGAACTACCTTATCCCGGTGCTGCCCCTTGTCTCGATGTTACCCAGGAAATTAAGTGGGTGGAATAGGAGGGTGGTCAGTCGTAGGGGGAAACGGAAGCTGGGATTGACTATGGTGTGTGGGGACCTCGCCCAGAGCCTGAACCACCACCGTGGTCAGATGCCCACCCAGACCCTCCCCTAAACTTTGTGCTGGTGCACCCGGAGTTCGCACCTTAAGGGGGGGGTTATGTCACGCTCCTGACCTATTTTCTGTTAGTTTTTGTATGTGTTAGTTGGTCAGGACGTGAGTTGGGTGGGCAGTCTATGTTTTCTGTTTCTATGTTGGTTTTGGGTTGCCTGGTATGGCTCTCAATTAGAGGCAGGTGTTTGACGTTTCCTCTGATTGAGAGTCATATTAAGGTAGGTTGTTTCACATTGTTTGTTGTGGGTGGTTGTCTCCTGTGTCTGTGTCTATGTTACACCATACGGGACTGTTTCGTGCGTTCGTCATTTTGTGTAGTCATTTTCCTGTTCGTGTGTTCTTCGTGTTTCATGTAAGTTCGTCGTCCAGGTCTGTCTACTTTCGTTTTGTTATTTTGTTTCTATTCAAGTGTTCGTCGTGTTTTCGGTTTTGTTTAAATAAATCGTTTCATTATGTATTCACAACCCGCTGCGCCTTGGTCAAATCACTACTCCTCTTCGTATGAAGAGGAGGAGGAACACCATTACAAATATGCATATTGTACGAGCAAGAATTGAGTACGAGGCCGTTTAAATTGGATACGATTTTCCCCAAAAGTGAAAACAGCACCCCCTGTCCTTAACAAGTTAACCACTCGAGTGTTGCTTTAGCAGTCTCAAAATCTCTGGTAGACTGAAACAGGTTTGCCTCCATAATTTCCCTGTATTTAGCGCCATCCATCATTCCTTCAATTCTAACCAGTTTCCCAGTCCCTGCTGATGGAAAAACAAACCCACAGCATGATGCTGCCACCACCATGCTTCACTGTGGGGATGATGTTCTCGGGGTAATGAGAGGTGTTGGGTTTGCGCCAGACATACCGTTTTCCTTGATGGCCAAAAAGCTAAATAAACTCTTAGTGTCCTGATTCAGATCTGTTCAAACCATCTCTTAGTTTCCTGATTCAGATCTGTTTAAACCAACTCTTAGTTTCCTGATTCAGATCTGTTTGAACCAACTCTTAGTTTCCTGATTCAGATCTGTTTAAACCAACTCTTAGTTTCTTGATTCAGATCTGTTCAAACCAACTCTTAGTTTCCTGATTCAGATCTGTTCTCACCAACTCTTAGTTTCCTGATACAGATCTGTCCAAACCAACTCTTAGTGTCCTGATTCAGATCTGTTTTTAAACCAACTCTTAGTGTCCTGATTCAGATCTGTTTTTAAACCAACTCTTAGTGTCCTGATTCAGATCTGTTTTTAAACCAACTCTTAGTGTCCTGATTCAGATCTGTTTAAACCAACTCTTAGTTTCCTGATTCAGATCTGTTTAAACCAACTCTTAGTTTCCTGATTCAGATCTGTTTAAACCAACTCTTAGTGTTATTATTCATTATTTATTTATGATTTGTATTAATCAAGGCATAATCAGGATTAATTTAGTATTGTTTAGAAATGTGTTATCTACTCCCTTAGACAGAAAATTACTCCAGTCATCATCCACATTTCAGTTACTATTGGGCAAAACACAACCCAAAACACAACCAAAACAAACTGCAAATGCAACCAATGAGTTTGGAACCAAATACTACACTGTTGACTACTTTAATACACTATAAGTAAATTGATCAGAATATTTATGACTTTTTCAAATGGGGGGACTAGATACATTAAGTGTTTTATTTTTTCTAAATGGTTAAACAGATATGTATTAAAATACCCTCAAATAAAAGGTGACATTATATACTGTCACCTCATATGAAACATTTGATCTCAAATCCAAAATGTTGGAGTATAGAGCCACATTAAAAATGTTAGCTTCACTGTCAAAATAGATATGGTGTGGACTGTATACTCAATACAATCTAAATCTGATACCTCACTGTCTGTCTTTTGACTGATACTGCTTTTTAAACTGGTCTGGTCAGTCTACTCAAATATTTGTACTATACATTTTTCTCTCTACAAGCAATACTTTGATAATTGTAATTTCTAATAATGAAACATCAATTTATGAATAGATATGGCAGGTTTCAGGACATAGATGTATCTGAATATGCTGAAAAAATATTCTGCCGGTATTTTCACCACCAAAGAATAGCAGTGTGATTTTAATATGATTTGACTCTTTGCAGGATGTCAGGCTGTGGAGTCACAGAGGAAGGCTGTGCTTCTCTGGTCTCAGCTCTGGAGTCAAACCCCTCACACCTGAGAGAGCTGGATCTGAGTAACAATGACCTGAAGGATTCAGGAGTGAAGCTGCTCTCTGCTGGACTGGGGAATCCCCACTGTAAACTGGAGACTCTGAGGTCAGTATTCCTGTAGTTGGTCAACAAGTGATAACTGTTCACCAGATCCACATGTGTTTACCAGACACACATAGTCCACAACATATGTGTTTGGACAGTGAAGCTTACAGTTTTACATTTGGTGCTATGCTCCAGCATTTTGGATTTGAGGTAGAATGTTTCATATTAGGTGACAGTACAGAATGTCACCTTTTATTTGAGGTTAATGGTGAGAGGTTAGCATGTTTTGTTGTAGTCTCTGTTATTGGTAATGGTGAGAGGTTAGCATGTTTTGTTGTAGCCTCTGTTATTGGTAATGGTGAGAGGTTAGCATGTTTTGTTGTAGTCTCTGTTATTGGTAATGGTGAGAGGTTAGCATGTTTTGTTGTAGCGTCTGTTATTGTTAATGGTGAGAGGTTAGCATGTTTTGTTGTAGCCTCTGTTATTGGTAATGGTGAGAGGTTAGCATGTTTTGTTGTAGCCTCTGTTATTGGTAATGGTGAGAGGTTAGCATGTTTTGTTGTAGCCTCTGTTATTGGTAATGGTGAGAGGTTAGCATGTTTTGTTGTAGCCTCTGTTATTGGTAATGGTGAGAGGTTAGCATGTTTTGTTGTAGCGTCTAACTTTCTCACGCATATTATTTTTAATTATTTTTATTTCACCTTTATTTAACCAGGTAAGCTAGTTGAGAACAAATTCTCATTTGCAACTGCGACCTGGCCAAGATAAAGCATAGCAATTCGACACATACAACAACACAGAGTTACACATGGAATAAACAAAACATAGTCAATAATACAGTAGAACAAAAGAAAACAAAAAGTCTATATACAGTGAGTGCAAATGAGGTAAGATAAGGGAGTTAAGGCAATAAATAGGCCATGGTGGCGAAGTAATTACATTATAGCATTTAAACACTGGACTGGTAGATGTACAGAAGATGAATGTGCAAGTAGAGATACTGGGGTGCAAAGGAGCAAGATAAATACATAAATACAGTATGGGGATGAGGTAGATAGATGGGCTATTTACAGATGGGCTATGTACAGGTGCAGTGATCTGTGAGCTGCTCTGACAGCTGGTGCTTAAAGCTAGTGAGGGAGTTATGAGTCTCCAGCTTCAGAGATTTTTGCAGTTTGTTCCAGTCATTGGCAGCAGAGAACTGGAAGGAGAGGCGGCCAAATGAGGAATTGGCTTTGGGGGTGACCAGTGAAAAATACCTGCTGGAGCGCGTGCTACGAGTGGGTGCTGCTATGGTGACCAGTGAGCTGAGATAAGGCGGGGCTTTACCTAGCAGAGACTTGTAGATGACCTGGAGCCAGATGGTTTGGCGACGAGTATGAAGCGATGGCCAGCCAACGAGAGCGTACAGGTCGCAGTGGTGGGTAATATATGGGGCTTTGGTGACAAAACGGATAGCACTGTGATAAACTGCATCCAATTTGTTGAGTAGAGTGTTGGAGGCTATTTTGTAAATGACATCGCCGAAGTCGAGGATTGGTAGGATGGTCAGTTTTACGAGGGTATGTTTGGCTGCATGAGTGAAGGATGCTTTGTTGCGAAATAGGAAGCCGATTCTAGATTTAATTTTGGATTGGAGATGCTTAATGTGAGTCTGGAAGGAGAGTTCACAGTCTAACCAAAAACCTAGGTATTTGTAGTTGTCCACATATTCTAAATCAGAGCCGTCCAGAGGAGTGATGCTGTACGGTCGGGCGGGTGCGGGCAGTGATCAGTTGGCCAGAAGTATACAGAATGGTGTCATCTGCGTAGAGGTGGATCAGAGAATCAACAGCAGCGATAGCGACATCCTTGATATATACAGAGAAAAGAGTCGTCCCGAGAATTGAACCCTGTGGCACCCACATAGAGACTGCAAGAGGTCCGGACAACAGGCCCTCCAATTTGACACACTGAATTCTATCAGAGAAGTAGTTGGTGAACCAGGCGAGGAAATCATTTGAAAAACCAAGGCTGTTGAGTCTGCCAATAAGAATGTGGTGATTGACAGAGTCGAAAGCCTTGGCCAGGTCGATGAATACTGCTGCACAGTAATGTCTCTTATCGATGGCGGTTATGATATCGTTTAGGACCTTGAGCGTGGCTGAGGTGCACCCATGACCAGCTCTGAAACCAGATTGCATAGCGAAAAAGGTACGGTGAGATTCGAAGTGGTCGGTAATCTGTTTATTAACTTGGCTTTCGAAGACCTTAGAGAGGCAGGGCAGGATAGTAATAGGTCTGTAGCAATTTGGGTCTAGAGTGTCTCCCCCTTTGAAGACGGGGATGACTGCGGCAGCTTTCCAATCTTTGGGAATCTCAGACGATACGAAATAGAGGTTGAACAGGCTAGTAATTGTGGTTGCAACAATTTCAGCAGATCATTTTAGAAAGAGAGGGTCCAGATTGTCTAGCCAGGCTGATTTGTAGAGGTCTTGCAGTTCTTTAAGAACACCAGCAATTTGGATTTGGGTGAAGGAGAAATAGGAAAGGTTTGGGCGAGTTGCTGTGGGGGGTGCAGGACTGTTGACCGGGGTAGGATTAGCCAGGTGGAAAGCATGGCCAGCCGTAGAAAAATGATTATTGAAATTTTCAATTATAGTGGATTTATCGTGGTGACAGTGTTTCCTAGCCTCAGTGCAGTGGGCAGCTGGGAGGAGGTGCTCTTATTCTCCATGGACTTTACAGTGTCCCAGAACTTTTTTGAGTTTGTGCTACAGGATGCAAATTTCTGCTTGAAAAAGCTAGCCTTAGCTTTCCTAACTGCCTGTGTATATTTGTTCCTGACTTCCCTGAAAAGTTGCATATCACGGGGGCTATTCGATGCTAATGCAGAATGGCACAGGATGTTTTTGTGCTGGTCAAGGGCAGTCAGGTCTGGAGAGAACCAAGGGAGAGAACCATCTGTTCCTGGTTCGAAATTTTTTGAAAGGGACATGCTTATTTAAGATGGTGAGGAAGGCACTTTTAAAGAATGACCAGGCATCCTCTACTGACGGGATGAGGTCAATAGCCTTCCAGGATACCCGGGCCAGGTCGATTAGGAAGGCCTGCTCGCTGAAGTGTTTTAGGGAGCGTTTGATAGTGATGATGGTTGGTCGTTTGACCGCAGACCCGTTACGGATGCAGGCAATGAGGCAGTGATCGCTGAGATCTTGGTTGAAAACAGCAGAGGTGTATTTGGAGGGCAAGTTGGTTAGGATGATATTGTTGAGGGTGCCCGTGTTTACGGATTTGGGGTTGTACCTGGTGGGTTCATTGACAATTTGTGAGAGATTGAGGGCATCAAGCTTAGATTGTAGGATAACCGGGGTGTTAAGCATGTCCCAGTTTAGGTCACCTAGCAGCACGAGCTGTGAAGATAGATGGGGGGCAATCAGTTCACATATGGTGTCCAGGGCACAGCTGGGGGCAGAGGGTGGTCTATAGCAAGCGGCGACGGTGAGAGACTTGTTTCTGGAAAGGTGGATTTTTAAAAGTAGAAGCTCGAATTGTTTGGTTACAGACCTGGATAGTAGGACAGAACTCTGCAGGCTGTCTCTACAGTAGATTGCAACTCCACCCCCTTTGGCAGTTCTATCTTTAAACAGATTAAGATCTGTTTAAACTAATTCTTAGTTTCCTGATTCAGATCTGTTTAAACTAATTCTTAGTTTCCTGATTCAGATCTGTTTAAACTAATTCTTAGTTTCCTGATTCAGATCTGTTTAAACCAACTCTTAGTTTCCTGATTCAGATCTGTTCAATCCAACTCTTAGTTTCCTGATTCAGATCTGTTTAAACCAACTCTTAGTTTCCTGATTCAGATCTGATCAAACCAACTCTTAGTTTCCTGATTCAGTTCTGTCCAAACCAACTCTTAGTATCCTGATTCAGATCTGTTCAAACCAACTCTTAGTTTCCTGATTCAGATTTGTCCAAACCAACTCTTAGTTTCCTGATTCAGATCTTTTTAAACCAACTCTTAGTTTCCTGATTCAGATCTGTTTAAACCAACTCTTAGTTTCCCGATTCAGATCTGTTTAAACCAACTCTTAGTTTCCCGATTCAGATCTGTTTAAACCAACTCTTAGTTTCCTGATTCAGATCTGTTCAAACCAACTCTTAGTGTCCTGATTCAGATCTGTTTAAACCAACTCTTAGTTTCCTGATTCAGATCTGTTTAAACCAACTCTTAGTTTCCTGATTCAGATCTGTCATCATCCACAGTTCAGTTACTATTGGGCGAAACACAACCAAAACAAACTGCAAATGCAACCAATGAGTTTGGAACCAAATACTACACTGTTGACTACTTTAATACACTATAAGTAAATTGATCAGAATATTTACGACTTCTTCAAATTATCAAAGTATGGGGGGACTAGATACATAAAGTGCTTTCATTTCTAAATGGTGAAACAGATATGTATTAAAATATCCTCAAATAAAAGGTGACATTATATACTGTCACCTCATATGAAACATTTGATCTGAAATCCAAAATGTTGGAGTATAGAGCCACATTTAAAATGTTAGCTTCACTGTCAAAATAGATATGGTGTGGACTGTATACTCAATACAATCTAAATCTGATACCTCACTGTCTGTCTTTTGACTGATACTGCTTTTTAAACTGGTCTGGTCAGTCTACTCAAATATTTGTACTATACATTTTTCTCTCTACAAGCAACACTTTGATAATTTGTCATTTCTAATAATGAAACATCCGTTTATGAATAGATATGGCAGGTTTCAGGACACTGATGTATCTGAAAATGTTGAATAAATATACTGCCACTATTTTCACCACCAAAGAATAGCAGTGTGATTTTAATATGATTTGACTCTTTGCAGGCTGTCAGGCTGTCTAGTCACAGAGGAAGGCTGTGCTTCTCTGGTCTCAGCTCTGAGGTCAAACCCCTCACACCTGAGAGAGCTGGACCTGAGCTACAATCACCTAGGAAACTCAGGAGTCAGACTGCTCTCTGCTGGACTGGAGGATCCACACTGCAGACTGGAGAAACTCAAGTATGTAGAGAGTTTATGTCAATGTTCATATCAGACATGTTTGACTTATCAGGCTAGTTAAGACAAACATTCTGACCACCACCTGGACAAAGTTATATGTTGACTGTGTGTGTGTGTGTGTGTGTGTGTGTGTGTGTGTGTGTGTGTTCAAGTGTATCCCTCAATGACTGTCTGTTCTTCTGCTTACCGCTACAGTGTGGAACATGGTGGAGAGAACAGAATGAAACCTGGGATTAGAAAATGTGAGTGTTGACTGCTGTGAAGAATATGACTAAGAATAAGTCTTAATTCAAGTTAAGTCAAAGTCAAAGACCACCATCATTACTTACTTGGTCATATTAAATATCAGCTGTAGTTCTACAGAAGCAGAAATCAGGGACACCAACGTTTACAAAGAGTTGCTGTGTGTGTGTGTGTGTGTGTGGTGTGTGTGTGTGTGTAATTAATGGGAATAAGTGTGTTTTACATTACCAGACAGTATAACATATGATCATTCAACAAGTCTCAAGTTACCTTCACTTCTCCTTTTGATACCTAGAAACATCTACATTATTAAATGAATTAGTAAAAAGTGAGTTAACATTCTAATGTGAATGATGATGATTTCTAATATTGTGTCTGGTTTCATCCATCAGATGTCTGTGATCTCACACTGGACCCAAACACAGTAAACAGACGCCTCTCTCTGTCTGAGGAGAACAGAAAGGTGACATGTAGGAGAGAGAAGCAGCCGTATCCTGATCACCCAGAGAGATTTGAGGGCTGGTACCAGGTGCTGTGTAGAGAGGGTCTGACTGGGCGCTGTTACTGGGAGGTAGAGTGGAGTGGGAGAAGGGTTGATATAGGAGTGACATATAAAGGAATCAGCAGGAGAGGATGGGTTAATGACTGTTGTCTTGGAGCCAATGACAAGTCCTGGAGTCTGATCTACACTAACAACAGTTACTCTGCCTGGCACAATCATAATCCCACTACCATAGCCGTCCCCTCCTCCGGCTCCCACAGAGTAGGAGTGTATCTGGACTGGCCAGCCGGCACTCTGTCCTTCTATAGAGCCTCCTCTGACACACTGACCCACCTGATCACATTCACCTCCACATTCACTGAGCCCCTCTATCCAGGGTTTAGGCTTTGGGATGATGGCGACTCAGTGTCCCTGTAAATATTAACCTGACACACACACACGCTGGACAAACACACACACACACTGGACACACACACACACACACTGGACACAGACACACACACTGGACACACACACTGGACACACACACTGGACACACACACACACACACTGGACACACACACACACACACACTGGACACACACACACACTCACACTGGACACACACACACACACTGGACACACACACACACGCACACACTGGACAGACACACACACACTGGACAGACAGACACACACTGGACACACACACACACACTTGACACACACACACACACACACACACACACACACACACACACAGACACTGGACACACACACACAGACACACTGGACACACACACACACACACTTGACACACACACACTGGACTAATACACACACACACACACACACACACTGGACAAACACACAATGAACACACACACACACACACACACTGGACAGACACACACACACACACACGCTGTACACACACACACACTTGACACACACACACACACACACACACACACACACATTCGACAAAGACACACACACACACTGACACTGGACACACACACTGGAGAAACACACACACACACAGTGGACACACACACACTGGACACACACACACTGGACACACACACACACACATGTGTGTCTTCCTATAATTGTGACAATGTTAAAATACCAATGTGATCATTTGTTGTCTTTATGTTGAATAACAAATTGTATAATTATATATGGATATACGCTCCATAGTTGTACAAGTATACAAGGATATATTGTACTTTTCATAATAAAACATACTTGAAACAAGAAAAGCATGTTAATTGTGAAAACAGTTTGGTTATTGATGTTACGTTTCCTCTGTCAGGTTGACGTTAACCTGCGACTGGTTGAAACATGAAACAAATATGAAATGAAATACAAACAATTAAATATGTGAAATTGAATGAAACAAATTGTACAACAGAGTGTTGTGATGCAGGGTCACTATAGCAACAGAGTTCACTCTATCTCTGCTCTGCTTTCCCTGCGCTCTGCTCTTCCTGCTCTCTCTCTGCTCTTTGCTCTCTCTGCTCTCTCTCTGCCCTCTGCTCTTTCTCTCTCTATCTGCTCTGCTGCTCTCTCTGCCCTCTGCTCTTTCTCTGCTATTTCTGCTCTTTCTCTCTCTATCTGCTTTCTCTGCTCTTTCTCTGCTCTCTCTGCTCTCTCTCTCTCTGCTCTTTCTGTGCTCTCTGCTTTCCTTGCTCTCTCTGTGCTCTCTCTCTCTCTGTTCTCTCTCTGCTTTCTCTCTACTCTCTGCTCTCTCTGTTCTCTCTCTCTACTCTGCTCTCTCTGCTCTTTTCTCTCTCTCTGCTCTCTCTCTCTGATCTCTGCTTCCCTGCTCTCTCTGCTCTCTCTCTCTCTGCTCTTTCTCTCTCTCTCTCTGCTCTCTCGCTCTCTCTGCTATCTCGCTTTATATCTTAACAGTGGTGCAGTTTGGACAATCACCACTTGATGGCAGTGTTAAACCAGAAGTGATGAAAACAACATCACTGCAGAGAGAGAGAGAGTCTAATATACTGATATACAATGCATTCAGAAAGTATTCAGACCCCTTGACTTTTTCCACATTTTGTCACGTTACAGCCTTATTATAAAATGGATTACATTGTTTTTTTCCCTCATCAATCTACACACAATAACCCGTAATTACAAAGCAAAAACTGTTTATTTTATGTGTGCAAATGTATATTAAAAAAATAACTTAAATATAACATTTACATAAGTATTCAGACCCTTTACTCAGTACTTTGTTGAAGCACCTTTGGCAGCGATTACAGCAATGAGTCTTCTTGTGTGTGACGCTACAAGCTTGGCACACCTGTATTTGGGGAGTTTCTCCCATTCTCCTCTGCAGATCCTCTCAAACTCTGTCAGGTTGGTTGGGGAGCGTCGCTGCACAGTTATTTTCAGGTCTCTCCAGAGATGTTCGATCGGGTTCAAGTCCGGGCTTAGGATCATTGTCCTGTTGTCCAGTCTGTGTATACTAAACTGGGAGGGTAGAGAGTCAGAACAGATAGAGGATCTGGAGCCCTGAGGGGGGGAGAGAGAGAGGGAGGGGAGAGAGTCAGAACAGAGGGAAAGAGAGAGAGAGGGAGGGGAGAGAGTCAGAACAGAGGGAAAGAGAGAGAGGGAGGGTAGAGAGTCAGAACAGAGGGAAAGAGAGAGAGGGAGGGTAGAGAGTCAGAACAGAGGGAAAGAGAGAGAGGGAGGGTAGAGAGTCAGAACAGAGGGAAAGAGAGAGAGGGAGGGTAGAGAGTCAGAACAGAGGGAAGGAGAGAGAGGGAGGGTAGAGAGTCAGAACAGAGGGAAAGAGAGAGAGGGGGAGGGTAGAGAGTCAGAACAGAGGGAAAGAGAGAGAGAGGGAGGGTAGAGAGTTAGAACAGAGGGAAAGAGAGAGAGAGGGAGGGTAGAGAGTTAGAACAGAGGGAAAGAGAGAGAGAGGGAGGGTAGAGAGTCAGAACAGAGGGAAAGAGAGAGAGAGGGAGGGTAGAGAGTCAGAACAGAGGGAGAGAGAGAGAGAGAGCACAGAAGACTAAAGTTGGTCATGATGTTTCTCTGAAACACAGAACACTAAAGTTGGTCATGATGTTTCTCTAAAACACAGAACACTAAAGTTGGTCATGATGTTTCTCTTTAATTTAAAATTAAAATTTTATTTAATAAAAAAAAATATATATATATATGAATCTCGGAGCATCGTATCACCATTAGGTGCAACAACTTGATGTACCCAGTATGAGACGGTTGCGGCCCACTTTTTGGAAGCGATTTCGTCCCTACGTCATATCAGCATCGAACATGTCACCCTGCCAAGGAGAGGGGGTGACCTCGACAATTTATTGTTAAAACGAGAAGCTGCCTGGATCTTTAACTTAAAGACCCTTTGCTACCTTCGGTCTCAACGTAGACTTTGATCTGAAGTCACTCTTGTGATTTTGCTATTCATTGTAAATATTTGTAGGTCTATGTAGCCATATTGTATCTATTATTGTATGCTATTCATTGTAAATATTTGTAGGTCTATGTAGCCATATTGTATCTATGATCGTATGCTGTTCATTGAAAAAGTTAGTAGGTCTATGTAGCCGTATTGTAGTTAATATTAATATTATAATAGGCTACATGAGACCTACAGTCAGTGTCCAGACTTCAGTTAATATTATAATAGGCTACATGAGACCTACAGTCAGTGTCCAGACTTCAGTTAATATTATAATAGACTACATGAGACCTACAGTCAGTGTCCAGACTTCAGTTAATATTATAATAGACTACATGATACCTACAGTCAGTGTCCAGACTTCAGTTAATATTATAATAGACTACATGAGGCCTACAGTCAGTGTCCAGACTTCAGTTAATATTATAATAGGCTATATGAGGCCTACAGTCAGTGTCCAGACTTCAGTTACAATTCCAACTATTACTGTTTCCATCTGAATTTCAACGGTAATATTATGTCTGAGCCTGGCAGTGTGTGCATAACAACAGTAAACAGGATATTTGGTTTACATGCTCCAAAATAGTTTTTATAGCTTTGTATTATTATTAATGACGTATCAATGCATTTCCAGTTATAAGGCTCTATAAATGTTACTGAATGACGTATCGATGCATTTCCAGTTATAAGGCTCTATAAATGTTACTGAATGACGTATCAATGCATTTCCAGTTATAAGGTTCTATAAATGTTACTGAATAACGTATCAATGCATTTCCAGTTATAAGGCTCTATAAATGTTACTGAATGACATATCAATGCATTTCCAGTTATAAGGCTCTATAAATGTTACTGAATGACATATCAATGCATTTCCAGTTATAAGGCTCTATAAATGTTACTGAATGACGTATCAATGCATTTCCAGTTATAAGGCTCTATAAATGTTACTGAATGACGTATCAATGCATTTCCAGTTATAAGGCTCTATAAATGTTACTGAATGACAGATCAATGCATTTCCAGTTATAAGGCTCTATAAATGTTACTGAATGACGTATCAATGCATTTCCAGTTATAAGGCTGTATAAATGTTACTGAATGACGTATCAATGCATTTCCAGTTATAAGGCTCTATAAATGTTACTAAATGACGTGTCAATGCATTTCCAGTTATAAGGCTCTATAAATGTTACTGAATGACGTGTCAATGCATTTCCAGTTATAAGGCTCTATAAATGTTACTGAATGACGTGTCAATGCATTTCCAGTTATAAGTCTCTATAAATGTTACTGAATGACGTATCAATGCATTTCCAGTTATAAGGCTCTATAAATGTTACTGAATGACGTATCAATGCATTTCCAGTTATAAGGCTCTATAAATGTTACTGAATGACGTATCAATGCAGTTCCCAGTTATAAGGCTCTATAAATGTTACTGAATGACGTGTCAATGCATTTCCAGTTATGAGGCTCTATAAATGTTACTGAATGACGTATCAATGTTTTTCTAGTTATAAGGCTCTATAAATGTTACTGAATGACGTATCAATGCATTTCCAGTTATAAGGCTCTATAAATGTTACTGAATGACGTATCAATGCATTTCCAGTTATAAGGCTCTATAAATGTTACTGAATGACGTATCAATGCATTTCCAGTTATAAGGCTCTATAAATGTTACTGAATGACGTATCAATGCATTTCCAGTTATAAGGCTCTATAAATGTTACTGAATGACGTATCAATGCATTTCCAGTTATAAGGCTCTATAAATGTTACTGAATGACGGATCAATACATTTTCAGTTATAAGGCTCTATAAATGTTACTGAATGACGTATCAATGCATTTCCAGTTATAAGGCTCTCTAAATGTTACTGAATGACGTATCAATGCATTTCCAGTTATAAGGCTCTATAAATGTTACTGAATGACGTATCAATGCATTTCCAGTTATAAGGCTCTATAAATGTTACTGAATGACGTATCAATGCATTTTCAGTTATAAGGCTCTATAAATGTTACTGAATGACGTATCAATGCATTTCCAGTTATAAGGCTCTATAAATGTTGCGTTGACCTTCACGACCTACAGGTTTCAAGATACCATGTCTCCATCAGGTCTAAGACGTGGTGTTGACCTTCACGATCTACAGGTTTCAAGATACCACGTCTCCATCAGGTGTAAGACGTGGTGGTGACCTTCACGATCTACAGGCTTCAAGATACCACGTCTCCATCAGGTCTAAGACGTGGTGGTGACCTTCACGATCTACAGGTTTCAAGATACCATGTCTCCATCAGGTCTAAGACGTGGTGGTGGCCTTCACGACCTACAGGTTTCAAGATACCACGTCTCCATCAGGTCTAAGACGTGGTGGTGACCTTCACGACCTACAGGTTTCAAGATACCATGTCTCCATCAGGTCTAAGACGTGGTGGTGGCCCATCTTTGCATGGTCTCTCAGCAGTGCACTCGTAAACAGCCATTTCTTTTAAAGAGACGTTATGGGAGGGACCATCGACCGTCTCACCTTCTCACGGATAGCGGCACAGTCTCTTATGCAAAAGTTTGGCCCGAAACCACTGAGCCACGGAAGGAGATCTCTACTGGCTGCTACTGTTGAAGATCAGGCAAGATATGACACAGCTTCTCACTGGCCAATCAACACGATGCACCGGTTCCAGAGATTAATTGTGACAAATGCAATACCTATGCCTGTGAGAAATGCAAAGCGCCACTGCACATTGAGTGCTTCAAGATATACCACAGACAGTAGAAAAGGAGATAAGAGGGAGTGAAAAAGACAATAGAAGAAGAAAAGACAAGTCACTAAAGGGTGAGGAGAAGCAGTACAACGGACTCTAGGAAGAAAAGACAAGTCAATAAAGGGTGAGGAGAAGCAGTACAACGGACTCTAGGAAGAAAAGACAAGTCACTAAAGGGTGAAGAGAAGCAGTACAACGGACTCTAGGAAGAAAAGACAAGTCAATAAAGGGTGAGGAGACGCAGTACAACGGACTCTAGGAAGAAAAGACAAGTCTATAAAGGGTGAGGAGAAGCAGTACAACGGACTCTAGGAAGAAAAGACAAGTCACTAAAGGGTGAGGAGAAGCAGTACAACAGACTCTAGGAAGAAAAGACAAGTCAATAAAGGGTGATGAGAAGCAGTACAACAGACTCTAGGAAGAAAAGACAAGTCACTAAAGGGTGAGGAGAAGCAGTACAACAGACTCTAGGAAGAAAAGACAAGTCAATAAAGGGTGATGAGAAGCAGTACAACGGACTCTAGGAAGAAAAGACAAGTCACTAAAGGGTGAGGAGAAGCAGTACAACGGACTCTAGGAAAAAAAGACAAGTCACTAAAGGGTGAGGAGAAGCAGTACAACGGACTCTAGGAAGAAAAGACAAGTCACTAAAGGGTGAGGAGAAGCAGTACAACGGACTCTAGGAAGAAAAGACAAGTCAATAAAGGGTGAGGAGAAGCAGTACAACGGACTCTAGGAGGAAAAGACAAGTCACTAAAGGGTGAGGAGAAGCAGTACAACGGACTCTAGGAAGAAAAGACAAGTCACTAAAGGGTGAGGAGAAGCAGTACAAGGAAGAAAAGAAAAGTCGACGAAAAAGAATCAAAACGACTGAAATGTTTTTGGATAAAAAGGTCAGTTGATTCAAGACGTCCTGTATGACAGTAGGTCTGACTGATCACAGTTCACAATAGTGATGCACAAACTAATCGTGCACTTGGTTCTGAAGCCTCTATGATATATATTATTTTGTTCAGTGTAGGCCTCTACTTGAATGCATATTCTACAGGCTACCTCTATCCTAAATGTTACCTTTATGTTCAGTGTAGGCCTCTACTTGAATGCATATTCTACAGGCTACCTCTATCCTAAATGTTACCTTTATGTTCAGTGTAGGCCTCTACTTGAATGCATATTCTACAGGCTACCTCTATGCTAAATGTTACCTTTATGTTCAGTGTAGGTCTCTACTTGAATGCATATTCTACAGGCTACCTCCATCCTAAATGTTGTATTAAAGTAACAATGTTACAATGTATGTTACAATAAAGTAACAATGTTACAATGTATGTTACAATAAAGTAACAATGTTGAAATACGTTGATGGTTGTTGTCTTTTTGTCTCTGCTCTCAGTATTCATATCGTGTTGTATAAAGGGTTTATGATGTGTAAAATAGTCACACTAGAATGTGACGGGGCATTCTAGTGGCAATGCTGGGGACTGCTAGTGACAGAGTTTTAAATGTGTTAATAACTGGGCTGGGGACTGCTAGTGACAGAGTTTTAAATGTGTTAATAACTGGGCTGGGGACTGCTAGTGACAGAGTTTTAAATGTGTTAATAACTGGGCTGGGGACTGCTAGTGACAGAGTTTTAAATGTGTTAATAACTGGGCTGGGGACTGCTAGTGACAGAGTTTTACATGTGTTAATAACTGGGCTGGGGACTGCTAGTGACAGAGTTTTAAATGTGTTAATAACTGGGCTGGGGACTGCTAGTGACAGAGTTTTAAATGTGTTAATAACTGGGCTGGGGACTGCTAGTGACAGAGTTTTAAATGTGTTAATAACTGGGCTGGGGACTGCTAGTGACAGAGTTTTAAATGTGTTAATAACTGGGCTGGGGACTGCTAGTGACAGAGTTTTAAATGTGTTAATAACTGGGCTGGGGACTGCTAGTGACAGAGTTTTAAATGTGTTAATAACTGGGCTGGGGACTGCTAGTGACAGAGTTTTAAATGTGTTAATAACTGGGCTGGGGACTGCTAGTGACAGAGTTTTAAATGTGTTAATAACTGGGCTGGGGACTGCTAGTGACAGAGTTTTAAATGTGTTAATAACTGGGTTGGGATTTATAAGAACTTTGATAACTGCATAGGAGAAATATGTTAATTCAGTATACGTAACATTATCCCACCGGTCACCATAAAACACACTTTTTCACCTACTTTTTCCATAAAAATTTCAAAAAATTAATGATTGATTACTTCAAAGGGTTACTAATGACACTTGATTTGGATATTTTCATGGGAAAAATGTGGGATTAAATGGGTTAACGGCACATAGACAGATTTTCACCTTGACGACTCGGGTATTCGAACCAGTGACCTTTCGGTTACTGATCGCAAGCAGTCTGACCATACCAACATATTGGACCATATAACCTGTATGGATGGTCTATTATCAGATGTTAAATGAGTTTAACATAGTGGACCATATAACCTGTATGGATGGTCTATTATCAGATGTTAAATGAGTTTAACATATTGGACCATATAACCTGTATGGATGGTCTATTATCAGATGTTAAATGAGTTTAACATATTGGACCATATAACCTGTATGGATGGTCTATTATCAGATGGTAAATGAGTTTAACATATTGGACCATATAACCTGTATGGATGGTCTATTATCAGATGTTAAATGAGTTTAACATAGTGGACCATATAACCTGTATGGATGGTCTATTATCAGATGTTAAATGAGTTTAACATAGTGGACCATATAACCTGTATGGATGGTCTATTATCAGATGTTAAATGAGTTTAACATATTGGACCATATAACCTGTATAGATGGTCTATTATCAGATGTTAAATGAGTTTAACATAGTGGACCATATAACCTGTATAGATGGTCTATTATCAGATGTTAAATGAGTTTAACATAGTGGACCATATAACCTGTATGGATGGTCTATTATCAGATGTTAAATGAGTTTAACATATTGGACCATATAACCTGTATGGATGGTCTATTATCAGATGTTAAATGAGTTTAACATAGTGGACCATATAACCTGTATAGATGGTCTATTATCAGATGTTAAATGAGTTTAACATAGTGGACCATATAACCTGTATGGATGGTCTATTATCAGATGTTAAATGAGTTTAACATAGTGGACCATATAACCTGTATGGATGGTCCATATTATCAGATGTTAAATGAGTTTAACATAGTGGACCATATAACCTGTATAGATGGTCTATTATCAGATGTTAAATGAGTTTAACATATTGGACCATATAACCTGTATGGATGGTCTATTATCAGATGTTAAATGAGTTTAACATAGTGGACCATATAACCTGTATAGATGGTCTATTATCAGATGTTAAATGAGTTTAACATAGTGGACCATATAACCTGTATGGATGGTCTATTATCAGATGTTAAATGAGTTTAACATAGTGGACCATATAACCTGTATGGATGGTCTATTATCAGATGTTAAATGAGTTTAACATATTGGACCATATAACCTGTATGGATGGTCTATTATCAGATGTTAAATGAGTTTAACATAGTGGACCATATAACCTGTATGGATGGTCTATTATCAGATGTTAAATGAGTTTAACATAGTGGACCATATAACCTGTATGGATGGTCTATTATCAGATGCGATAATGCTTGTTGCAAATAGCACCTGTATCAACTGATGCAGCATAGTGTCTATAAATACATAGGCTGAAGCATGGGGTTTGTCTATCTACATTATCACCTGTATCAACAGATGCAGCAGTGTCCACATGGTCTGATAAACACTCCTAACAACCCCACCACTAGGAGGTGTCCACATGGTCTGATAAACACTCCTAACAACCCCACCACTAGGAGGTGTCCACATGGTCTGATAAACACTCCTAACAACCAGACCACTAGGAGGTGTCCACATGGTCTGATAAACACTCCTAACAACCAGACCACTAGGAGGTGTCCACATGGTCTGATAAACACTCCTAACAACCCCACCACTAGGAGGTGTCCACATGGTCTGATAAACACTCCTAACAACCCCACCACTAGGAGGTGTCCACATGGTCTGATAAACACTCCTAACAACCCCACCACTAGGAGGTGTCCACATGGTCTGATAAACACTCTTATCAACCCCACCACTAGGAGGTGTCCACATGGTCTGATAAACACTCCTAACAACCCGACCACTAGGAGGTGTCCACATGGTCTGATAAACACTCCTAACAATCTCACCACTAGGAGGTGTCCACATGGTCTGATAAACACTCCTAACAACCCGACCACTAGGAGGTGTCCACATGGTCTGATAAACACTCCTAACAACCCCACCACTAGGAGGTGTCCACATGGTCTGATAAACACTCCTAACAACCCCACCACTAGGAGGTGTCCACATGGTCTGATAAACACTCCTAACAACCTGACCACTAGGAGGTGTCCACATGGTCTGATAAACACTCCTAACAACCCCACCACTAGGAGGTGTCCACATGGTCTGATAAACACTCCTAACAACCCCACCACTAGGAGGTGTCCACATGGTCTGATAAACACTCCTAACAACCCCACCACTAGGAGGTGTCCACATGGTCTGATAAACACTCCTAACAACCCCACCACTAGGAGGTGTCCACATGGTCTGATAAACACTCCTAACAACCCCACCACTAGGAGGTGTCCACATGGTCTGATAAACACTCCTAACAACCCCACCACTAGGAGGTGTCCACATGGTCTGATAAACACTCCTAACAACAAGACCACTAGGAGGTGTCCACATGGTCTGATAAACACTCCTAACCACCCCACCACTAGGAGGTGTCCACATGATCTGATAAACACTCCTAACAATCCCACCACTAGGAGGTGTCCACATGGTATGATAAACACTCCAAACAACCCCACCACTAGGAGGTGTCCACATGGTCTGATAAACACTCCTAACAACCAGACCACTAGGAGGTGTCCACATGGTATAATAAACACTCCTAACAACCTGACCACTAGGAGGTGTCCACATGATCTGATAAACACTCCTAACAACCCCACCACTAGGAGGTGTCCAAATGGTCTGATTAACACCCCTAACAACCCCACCACTAGGAGGTGTCCACATGGTCTGATAAACACTCCTAACAACCAGACCACTAGGAGGTGTCCACATGGTCTGATAAACACTCCTAACAACCAGACCACTAGGAGGTGCCCACATAGTTTGATAAACACTCCTAACAACCAGACCACTAGGAGGCGTCCACATGATCTGATAAACACTCCTAACAACCCCACCACTAGGAGGTGTCCACATGATCTGATAAACACTCCTAACAACCCCACCACTAGGAGGTGTCCACATGGTCTGATAAACACCCCTAACAACCCCACCACTAAGAGGTGTCCACATGGTCTGATAAACACTCCTAACAACCCCACCACTAGGAGGTGTGCACATGGTCTGATAAACACTCCTAACTAACCCACCACTAGGAGGTGTCCACATGGTCTGATAAACACTCCTAACAACCCCACCACTAGGAGGTGTCCAAATGGTCTGATTAACACCCCTAACAACCCCACCACTAGGAGGTGTCCACATGGTCTGATAAACACTCCTAACAACCAGACCACTAGGAGGTGTCCACATGGTCTGATAAACACTCCTAACAACCAGACCACTAGGAGGTGCCCACATAGTTTGATAAACACTCCTAACAACCAGACCACTAGGAGGCGTCCACATGATCTGATAAACACTCCTAACAACCCCACCACTAGGAGGTGTCCACATGATCTGATAAACACTCCTAACAACCCCACCACTAGGAGGTGTCCACATGGTCTGATTAACACTCCTAACAACCAGACCACTAGGAGGTGTCCACATGGTCTGATAAACACATCTAACAACCCGCCACTAGGTGTCCACATGGTCTGATAAACACTCCTAACAACCCCACCACTAGGAGGTGTCCACATGGTCTGATAAACACTCCTAACAACAAGACCACTAGGAGGTGTCCACATGGTCTGATAAACACTCCTAACAATCCCACCACTAGGAGGTGTCCAGATGGTCTGATAAACACTCCTAACAACCCCACCACTAGGAGGTGTCCACATGGTCTGATAAACACTCCTAACAATCCCACCACTAGGAGGTGTCCACATGGTCTGATAAACACTCCAAACAACCCCACCACTAGGAGGTGTCCACATGGTCTGATAAACACTCCTAACAACCAGACCACTAGGAGGTGTCCACATGGTATAATAAACACTCCTAACAACCTGACCACTAGGAGGTGTCCACATGATCTGATAAACACTCCTAACAACCCCATCACTAGGAGGTGTCCACATGGTATAATAAACACTCCTAACAACCTGACCAATAGGAGGTGTCCACATGATCTGATAAACACTCCTAACAACCCCATCACTATGAGGTGTCCACATGGTCTGATAAACACCCCTAACAACCCCACCACTAAGAGGTGTCCACATGGTCTGATAAACACTCCTAACAACCCCACCACTAGGAGGTGTGCACATGGTCTGATAAAGACTCCTAACTAACCCACCACTAGGAGGTGTCCACATGGTCTGATAAACACTCCTAACAACCCCACCACTAGGAGGTGTCCAAATGGTCTGATTAACACCCCTAACAACCCCACCACTAGGAGGTGTCCACATGGTCTGATAAACACTCCTAACAACCAGACCACTAGGAGGTGTCCACATGGTCTGATAAACACTCCTAACAACCAGACCACTAGGAGGTGCCCACATAGTTTGATTAACACTCCTAACAACCAGACCACTAGGAGGTGTCCACATGGTCTGATAAACACATCTAACAACCCGCCACTAGGTGTCCACATGGTCTGATAAACACTCCTAACAACCCCACCACTAGGAGGTGTCCACATGGTCTGATAAACACTAATAACAACCCCACCACTAGGAGGTGTCCACATGGTCTGATAAACACTCCTAACAACCCCACCACTAGGAGGTGTACACATGGTCTGATAAACACTCCTAACAACCCCACCACTAGGAGGTGTCCACATGGTCTGATAAACACTCCTAACAACCTGACCACTAGGAGGTGTCCACATGGTCTGAATAACACTCCTAACAACCCAACCACTAGGAGGTGTCCACATGGTCTGATAAACACTCCTAACAACCCCACCACTAGGAGGTGTCCACATGGTCTGAATAACACTCCTAACAACCCAACCACTAGGAGGTGTCCACATGGTCTGATAAACACTCCTAACAACCCCACCACTAGGAGGTGTCCTCATGGTCTGATTAACACTCCTAACAACCCCACCACTAGGAGGTGTCCACATGGTCTGATAAACACTCCTAACAACCTGACCACTAGGAGGTGTCCACATGGTCTGATAAACACTCCTAACAACCCCACCACTAGGAGGTGTCCACATGGTCTGATAAACACTCCTTACAACCCCACCACTAGGAGGTGTCCACATGGTCTGATAAACACTCCTAACAACCCCACCACTAGGAGGTGTCCACATGGTCTGATAAAACTCCTAACAATCCCACCACTAGGAGGTGTCCACATGGTCTGATAAACACTCCTAACAACCTGACCACTAGGAGGTGTCCACATGGTCTGATAAACACTCCTAACAACCCCACCACTAGGAGGTGTCCACATGGTCTGATAAAACTCCTAACAATCTCACCACTAGGAGGTGTCCACATGGTCTGATAAACACTAATAACAACCAGACCACTAGGAGGTGTCCACATGGTCTGATAAACACTCCTAACAACCCCACCACTAGGAGGTGTCCACATGGTCTGATAAACACTCCTAACATCCAGACCACTAGGAGGTGTCCACATGGTCTGATAAACACTCCTAACTACCCCACCACTAGGAGGTGTCCACATGGTCTGATAAACACTCCTAACAACCCCACCACTAGGAGGTGTCCACATGGTCTGATAAACACTCCTAACAACCAGACCACTAGGAGGTGTCCACATGGTCTGATAAACACTCCTAACAACCCCACCACTAGGAGGTGTCCACATGGTCTGATAAACACTCCTAACAACCCCACCACTAGGAGGTGTCCACATGGTCTGATAAATACTCCTATCAACCCAACCACTAGGAGGTGTCCACATGGTCTGATAAACACTCCTAACAACCCCACCACTAGGAGGTGTCCACATGGTCTGATAAACACTCCTAACAACCCCACCACTAGGAGGTGTCCACATGGTCTGATAAACACTCCTAACAACCAGACCACTAGGAGGTGTCCACATGGTCTGATTAACCTTTTGTCAATAGGGGGAGCTGTTAGCATTATTTTTTTTTTTACATTTCCAAATTAAACTGCCTCGTACTCAATTCTTGATCGTACAATATGCATATTATTGTTATTATTGGATAGAAAACAGTCTATAGTTTCTATAGGAGTTGAAATTTTGTCTCTGAGTGGTACAGAACAATTTCTACAGCACTTTTCATGACAGGGTTCAGATTTCAGAAATTTTTACCTCTGATCTGGGGTCTGTTTATAAGGCCACAGTGAATGCTATGAAGAAACCGACACTGCCTACGTCTTCCTCTGGGTGTCTGTACGTCATCACGTTTTCAATGAAATCGATGGGACGTTCACAGCCATTATAAATGACCAAAATGTACAGAGACCGCCCTTTCTCAACGTGCGCCTCAAGCGTGAAGGCCATCGGACCTGTCTCGTTCCAAGTCGTTTTCTAACCAGCAATATTTCTCCGGTCATGTTTTCAGTCGTTATAGTTGTTAAAAACATCATAATGTAGTGAATTTGAACCGTTTTATATCAATTTATATCCGTTTAGTGCGATTCTGAGGAATTTATTTGTCGTGCACTCTGAAAGTTTGGACACGCTTTAGGGTGTCGGTCGTTGGTGATGGACATTTCGAAGGACAGAGGACATCTATCGACCAAAAGACGTTTATAACATAGAAAGGATACATTGCCCAAGAATATGATGGAAGATCAGCTCAAAGTAAGCAATATTTAATATGATAAACCGTGTTTCTGTCGAAATATTTTAAACGCATATATCGCCATTTTGTTTGGTATAGCTTCACTTGGCCAACCCTGTATTGAAAAGTAAGGATAATTTTAAAAATGTAAATCAGCGGTTGCATTAAGAACTAATTTGTCTTTCGATTCCTGTCAACCCTGTATTTTTTAGTCAAGTATATGATTAGCTTTTAATTAAACTAGATCACTCTGATAGATGACGTCAGACATATTGAGGCTTGATTTCCTAGTATTTTCATTGTGTAACCACGGTTTTGTATGGCTAAATATGCACCTTTTCGAACAAACTGTATATGTATGTTGTAAAATGATGTTACAGGAGTGTCATCGGAAGAATTCTGAGAAGGTTAGTGAAAAAATTAATATCTTTTGGCGGTGGTTACGTTATAGCGCTCTTTGGCTGGAATCGATGCTCTGGTAACGTTGGAACATGTAGTATGCTAACTTATCGATTTATTGTGTTTTCGCTGAAAAACGCTTAGAAAATCTGAAATATGGTCTGAAATCACAAGAACTGGGTCTTTCCATTGCTATGCTTTGTCTATTTTTATGAAATGTTTTATGATGAGTAAATTGGTCATACACGTTGCTCTATCTAGTAATTCTAGTGGATTTGTGATGGTCGGTGCAATTGTAAACTGTGATTTCTACCTGAAATATGCACTTTTTTCTAACAAAAACTATCCTATACCATGAATATGTTATCAGACTGTCATCTGATGGTTTTTTTTATAGGTTATTGGCTATCAATATCTTAGTTGAGCCGAATTGGTGATAGCACCTGAAGGAGTAAGAAACTGATGGAGTTAGAATAGTGGTGTATTTTGCTAACGTGTTTAGCTAATAGATTTACATATTTTGTCTTCCCTGTAAAACATTTTAAAAATCTGAAATGGTGGCTTTATTCACAAGATCTGTATCTTTCATCTGGTGTCTTGGACTTGTGATTTAATGATATTTAGATGCTACTATCTACTTCTGAAGCTATGCTATCTATGCTAATCAGTGTGTGGGGGGTGGGGGGTGCTCCCGGATCCGGGTTTCTGAGGCAGTAAAAGTTAACACTCCTAACAACCCCACCACTAGGAGGTGTCCACATGGTCTGATAAACACGCCTAACAACCTGACCACTAGGAGGTGTCCACATGGTCTGATTAACACTCCTAACAACCAGACAACTAGGAGGTGTCCACATGGTCTGATAAGCACTCCTTACAACCCCACCACTAGGAGGTGTCCACATGGTCTGATAAACACTCCTAACAACCCCACCACTAGGAGGTGTCCACATGGTCTGATAAACACTAATAACAACCAGACCACTGGGAGGTGTCCACATGATCTGATAAACACTCCTAACAACCCCACCACTAGGAGGTGTCCACATGGTCTGATAAACACTCCTAACATCCAGACCACTAGGAGGTGTCCACATGGTCTGATAAACACTCCTAACAACCCCACCACTAGGAGGTGTCCACATGGTCTGATAAACACTCCTAACAACCCCACCACTAGGAGGTGTCCACATGGTCTGATAAACACTCCTAACAACCCCACCACTAGGAGGTGTCCAAATGGTCTGATAAACACTCCTAACAACCCCACCACTAGGAGGTGTCCACATGGTCTGATAAACACTCCTAACAACCCCACCACTAGGAGGTGTCCACATGGTCTGATAAACACTCCTAACAACCAGACCACTAGGAGGTGTACACATGTTCTGATCAACATTCCTAACAACCCCAACACTAGGAGGTGTCCATATGGTCTGATAAACACTCCTAACAACCCCACCACTAGGAGGTGTCAACATGGTCTTATAAAACTCCTTACAATCCCACCACTAGGAGGTGTCCACATGGTCTGATAAACACTAATAACAACCAGACCACTAGGAGGTGTCCACATGGTCTGATAAACACTCCTAACAACCTGACCACTAGGAGGTGTCCACATGGTCTGATAAACACTCCTAACAACCCCACCACTAGGAGGTGTCCAAATGGTCTGATAAACACTAATAACAACCCCACCACTAGGAGGTGTCCACATGGTCTGATAAACACTCCTAACAACCCCACCACTAGGAGGTGTCCACATGGTCTGATAAACACTCCTAACAACCAGACCACTAGGAGGTGTACACATGTTCTGATCAACATTCCTAACAACCCCAACACTAGGAGGTGTCCATATGGTCTGATAAACACTCCTAACAACCCCACCACTAGGAGGTGTCAACATGGTCTTATAAAACTCCTTACAATCCCACCACTAGGAGGTGTCCACATGGTCTGATAAACACTAATAACAACCAGACCACTAGGAGGTGTCCACATGGTCTGATAAACACTCCTAACAACCTGACCACTAGGAGGTGTCCACATGGTCTGATTAACACTCCTAACAACCAGACCACTAGGAGGTGTCCACATGGTCTGATAAACACTCCTAACAACCTCACCACTAGGAGGTGTCCACATGGTCTGATAAACACTCCTAACAACCCCACCACTAGGAGGTGTCCACATGGTCTTATAAACACTCCTAACAACCAGACCACTAGGAGGTGTCCACATGGTCTGATAAACACTCCTAACAACCCCACCACTAGGAGGTGTCCACATGGTCTGATAAACACTCCTAACAACCCCACCACTAGGAGGTGTCCACATGGTCTGATAAACACTCCTAACAACCCCACCACTAGGAGGTGTCCACATGGTCTGATTAACACTCCTAACAACCAGACAACTAGGAGGCGTCCACATGGTCTGATAAGCACTCCTTACAACCCCACCACTAGGAGGTGTCCACATGGTCTGATAAACACTCCTAACAACCCCACCACTAGGAGGTGTCCACATGGTCTGATTAACACTCCTAACAACCAGACAACTAGGAGGCGTCCACATGGTCTGATAAACACTCCTAACAACCCCACCACTAGGAGGTGTCCACATGGTCTGATTAACACTCCTAACAACCCCACCACTAGGAGGTGTCCACATGGTCTGATTAACACTCCTAACAACCCCACCACTAGGAGGTGTCCACATGGTCTGATTAACACTCCTAACAACCCTACCACTAGGAGGTGTCCACATGGTCTGATAAACACTCCTAAGAACCCCACCACTAGGAGGTGTCCACATTGTCTGATAAACACTCCTAACAACCAGACCACTAGGAGGTGTCCACATGGTCTGATAAACACTCCTAACAATCCCACCACTAGGAGGTGTCCACATGGTCTGATAAACACTCCTAACAACCCCACCACTAGGAGGTGTCCACATGGTCTGATAAACACTCCTAACAACCCCACCACTAGGAGGTGTCCACATGGTCTGATAAACACTCCTAACAACCAGACCACTAGGAGGTGTCCACATGGTCTGATAAACACTCCTAACAACCCCACCACTAGGAGGTGTACACATGGTCAGATAAACACTCCTAACAACCAGACCACTAGGAGGTGTCCACATGGTCTGATAAACACTCCTAACAACCCCACCACTAGGAGGTGTCCACATGGTCTGATAAACATTCCTAACAACCCCACCACTAGGAGGTGTCCACATGGTCTGATAAACACTCCTAACAACCCCACCACTAGGAGGTGTCCACATGGTCTGATAAACACTCCTAACAACCCCACCACTAGGAGGTGTCCACATGGTCTGATAAACACTCCTAACAACCCTACCACTAGGAGGTGTCCACATGGTCTGATAAACACTCCTAACAACCCACCACTAGGAGGTGTCCACATGGTCTGATAAACACTCCTAACAACCCCACCACTAGGAGGTGTCCACATGGTCTGATAAACACTCCTATCAACCCCACCACTAGGAGGTGTCCACATGGTCTGATAAACACTCCTAACAATCCCACCACTAGGAGGTGTCCACATGGTCTGATTAACACTCCTAACAACCCCACCACTAGGAGGTGTCCACATGGTCTGATTAACACTCCTAACAACCCCACCACTAGGAGGTGTCCACATGGTCTGATAAACACTCCTAACAACCCCACCACTAGGAGGTGTCCACATGGTCTGATAAACACTCCTAACAACCCCACCACTAGGAGGTGTCCACATGGTCTGATAAACACTCCTAACAACCCTACCACTAGGAGATGTCCACATGGTCTGATAAACACTCCTAACAACCCACCACTAGGAGGTGTCCACATGGTCTGATAAACACTCCTAACAACCCCACCACTAGGAGGTGTCCACATGGTCTGATAAACACTCCTATCAACCCCACCACTAGGAGGTGTCCACATGGTCTGATAAACACTCCTAACAATCCCACCACTAGGAGGTGTCCACATGGTCTGATTAACACTCCTAACAACCCCACCACTAGGAGGTGTCCACATGGTCTGATTAACACTCCTAACAACCCCACCACTAGGAGGTGTCCACATGGTCTGATAAACACTCCTAACAACCCCACCACTAGGAGGTGTCCACATGGTCTGATAAACACTCCTAACAACCAGACCACTAGGAGGTGTCCACATGGTCTGATAAACACTCCTAACAACCCCACCACTAGGAGGTGTCCACATGGTCTGATAAACACTCCTAACCACCTCACCACTAGGAGGTGTCCACATGGTCTGATAAACACTCCTAACAACCTGACCACTAGGAGGTGTCCACATGGTCTGATAAACACTCCTAACAACCAGATCACTAGGAGGTGTCCACATGGTCTGATAAACACTCCTAACAACCCACCACTAGGAGGTGTCCACATGGTCCTAAAGCACACCATTGCTTTTTTATCACATTCTAATAATCAAACTGGGGGAGAGAATTTTGAACTGGTATAGTATGGTCAGATTGCTTGCGATTAGAGTGTTGGGCCAGTAACCGAAAGGTCACTGGTTCGAATACCCAAGCCGTCAAAGTGAAAATCTGTCTATGTGCCGTTAAGCAAGGCACTTAACCCTGTTTTGCTCTAGGTGAACCGTACTACTATGGTTGACCCTGTAAAACAACACTTTTCACTGCATGTGACAATACAACGTTACAATTCTTTCTCAATTACAACATTTAGTTTAACAATGTTGGTTATAAACCTTGTTGACATTCATCCAATGACACCTTGACTTGCATTACATTCTCACTGCAGAAAAACATTCTCATGTTATTGACGAATCAGAAATGTCACATATCTGTTTGACAGTAACCCTGGATGAGGAATGTGTGAGTTATCTTGTCATCTTTTTGGGTAACCACATTGGAACATTCTAGTTAGGACATGAACTGGCAGAACAGGTTTCAGCAAAGTATGGAGTCATTGTTTTCAGGAAGGTGTAACCATGACGATAGGAGAGAGAGTAAGCAGACTAAGGTGCAAGGGAAGCCACTAATGTCCTACAAAGACAAAGAGCAGTCTACACAAACAGCCTCCTGAACAACTGTCCTACAAAGACAAAAAGCATCTACACAAACAGCCACCTGAACTACTGTCCTACAAAGACAAACAGCCACCTGAACTACTGTCCTACAAAGACAAACAGCATCTACACAAACAGCCACCTGAACTACTGTCCTACAAAGACAAACAGCATCTACACAAACAGCCACCTGAACTACTGTCCTACAAAGACAAACAGCATCTACACAAACAGCCACCTGAACTACTGTCCTACAAAGACAAACAGCCACCTGAACTACTGTCGTACAAAGACAAACAGCATCTACACAAACAGCCACCTGAACTACTGTCCTACAAAGACAAAGAGCATCTACACAAACAGTGAATCTGAGAAAAATGGCTTCAAGTTTGTTTTTTAGTCCATGCATATCAACCATGACCACTGATCTGACCTATGACCCCTAAAACGCAAAAGAAAAGTGAAATATCTAGAAATCTGAATGTGTTTATCCAGCTTTCTTGTTGTTTTTCTGTTTGATGGAATCCATAACAAGTTGTCATTTACAACTGGGACCTGGCCAAGATAAAGCAAAGTAGTGCGACACAAACACAGAGTTACACATGGGATAAACAAACGTACAGTCGATAACACAATAAAAAAGTATATATACAGTGTGTGCAAATGAAGTAAGATTATGGAGGTAAGGCAATAAATAGGTAATAGTGGCAAAATAATTACAATTTAGCAATTAAACACTGGAGTGATAGATGTGCAGAAGATGAATGAGCAAGTAGAGATACTGGGGTGCAAAGGAGAGGAAAGAAAATAACAATATGGGGATGAGGTAGTTGGGTGGGCTATTTACAGATGGGCTATGTACAGGTGCAATGATCGGTAAGCTGCTTTGACAGCTGATGCTTAAAGTTAGTGAGGGAGATATAAGTCTCCAGCTTCAGTGATTTTTGCAATTCGTTCTAGTCATTGGCAGCAGAGAACTGGAAGGAAAGGCGGCCAAAGAGGAATTGGCTTTGGGGGTGACCAGTGAAATATACCTGCTGGAGCGCGTGCTAGGGGTGGGTGCTGCTATGGTCACCAGTGAGCTGAGATAAGGTGGGGCTTTACCTAGCAAAGACTTAAAGATGACCTGGAGCCAGTGGGTTTGGCGACAAATATGAAGCAAGGGCTAGCCAACGAGAGCATACAGGTCACAGTGGTGGGTAGTACATGGGGCTTTGTGACAAGGTGGATGGCATTGTGATAGACTGCATCCAATTTGTTGAGTAGAGAGTTAGAGGCTATTTTGTAAATGACATCGCCGAAGTCAAGGATTGGTAGGATAGTCAGTTTTACGAGGTTATGTTTGGCAGCATGAGTGAAGAATGCTTTGTTGCAAAATAGGAAGATGATTCTAGATTTCATTTTGGATTGGAGATGCTTAATGTGAGTCTGGAAGGAGAGTTTACAGTCTTACCAGACACCTAGGTACTTGTAGTTGTCCACATATTCTAAATCAGAACCATCCAGAATAGTGATGCTAAATGGGTGGGAGGGTGCGGGCAGCGATTGGTTGAAAAGTATGCATTTAGTTTAACTTGCATTTAAGAGCTGTTGGAGGCCACGGAAGGAGTGTTGTATGTCATTGAAGCTCGTCTGGAGGTTTGTTAACACAGTGTCCAAAGAAGGGCCAGAAGTATACAGAATGGTGTCGTCTGCGTAGAGGTGGATCAGAGAATCACCAGCAACAAGAGCGACATCATTGATGAATACAGAGAAAAGAGTCGGCACAAAAATTGAACCCTGTGGCACCCCGATAGAGACTGCTAGAGGTCACGACAACAGGCCCTACGATTTGACACACTGAACTCTATCTGAGAAGTTGTTGGTGAACGAGGCAGGGCAGTCATTTGAGAAACCAAGGCTATTCAGTCTGCCGATAATGTAAGGGTCCTGTGTGTAGCTGGTGTAGAGAGTCAGGCGCAGGACAGCAGAATTGAGTAATCAACGTACTTTACTCAAAAAGACAAATATACAAAGTAACATTATGAGCCCACAAAGACGGACCGAATTACAATAAACAATCACTCACAAACACAACATGGGGAACAGAGGGTTAAATAATCAACAAGTAATTGGTTGAGTGAAGCCAGGTGTTTGAGACAAAGACAGAACAAATGGAAAATGAAAAGTGGATCGGCGGTGGCTAGAACCGCCGAACACCGCCCAAACAAGGGAACAACTTTGGCGGAAGTCGTGACAGATAAGAATGCGGTGATTGACAGATATGATATGATGGAGAGAGACACCAGACAAGACACAGAGACAGCAACAGAAGAATATGATATGATGAGAGAGACACCAGACAAGACACAGAGACAGCAACAGAAGAATAGGACATGATGGAGAGAGACACCAGACAAGACACGGAGACAGCAACAGAAGAATAGGACATGATGGAGAGAGACACCAGACAAGACACAGAACCAGCAACAGAAGAATAGGATATGATGGAGAGAGACACCAGACAAGACACAGAGACAGCAACAGAAGAATAGGACATGATGGAGAGAGACACCAGACAAGACACAGAGACAGCAACAGAAGAATAGGAAATGATGGAGAGAGACACCAGACAAGACACAGAGACAGCAACAGAAGAATAGGATATGATGGAGAGAGACACCAGACAAGACACAGAGACAGCAACAGAAGAATAGGATATGATGGAGAGAGACACCAGACAAGACACAGAGACAGCAACAGAAGAATATGATATGATAGAGAGAGACACCAGACAAGACACAGAGACAGCAACAGAAGAATAGGAAATGATGGATAGAGACACCAGACAAGACAGAGACAGCAACAGAAGAATAGGATATGATGGAGAGAGACACCAGACAAGACACAGAGACAGCAACAGAAGAATATGATATGATGAGAGAGACACCAGACAAGACACAGAGACAGCAACAGAAGAATAGGACATGATGGAGAGAGACACCAGACAAGACACGGAGACAGCAACAGAAGAATAGGACATGATGGAGAGAGACACCAGACAAGACACAGAACCAGCAACAGAAGAATAGGATATGATGGAGAGAGACACCAGACAAGACACAGAGACAGCAACAGAAGAATAGGACATGATGGAGAGAGACACCAGACAAGACACAGAGACAGCAACAGAAGAATATGATATGATGGAGAGAGACACCAGACAAGACACAGAGACAGCAACAGAAGAATAGGATATGATGGAGAGAGACACCAGACAAGACACAGAGACAGCAACAGAAGAATAGGATATGATGGAGAGAGACACCAGACAAGACACAGAGACAGCAACAGAAGAATATGATATGATAGAGAGAGACACCAGACAAGACACAGAGACAGCAACAGAAGAATAGGACATGATGGAGAGAGACACCAGACAAGACACGGAGACAGCAACAGAAGAATAGGACATGATGGAGAGAGACACCAGACAAGACACAGAACCAGCAACAGAAGAATAGGATATGATGGAGAGAGACACCAGACAAGACACAGAGACAGCAACAGAAGAATAGGACATGATGGAGAGAGACACCAGACAAGACACAGAGACAGCAACAGAAGAATATGATATGATGGAGAGAGACACCAGACAAGACACAGAGACAGCAACAGAAGAATAGGATATGATGGAGAGAGACACCAGACAAGACACAGAGACAGCAACAGAAGAATAGGATATGATGGAGAGAGACACCAGACAAGACACAGAGACAGCAACAGAAGAATATGATATGATAGAGAGAGACACCAGACAAGACACAGAGACAGCAACAGAAGAATAGGAAATGATGGATAGAGACACCAGACAAGACAGAGACAGCAACAGAAGAATAGGATATGATGGAGAGAGACACCAGACAAGACACAGAGACAGCAACAGAAGAATATGATATGATGAGAGAGACACCAGACAAGACACAGAGACAGCAACAGAAGAATAGGACATGATGGAGAGAGACACCAGACAAGACACGGAGACAGCAACAGAAGAATAGGACATGATGGAGAGAGACACCAGACAAGACACAGAACCAGCAACAGAAGAATAGGATATGATGGAGAGAGACACCAGACAAGACACAGAGACAGCAACAGAAGAATAGGACATGATGGAGAGAGACACCAGACAAGACACAGAGACAGCAACAGAAGAATATGATATGATGGAGAGAGACACCAGACAAGACACAGAGACAGCAACAGAAGAATAGGATATGATGGAGAGAGACACCAGACAAGACACAGAGACAGCAACAGAAGAATAGGATATGATGGAGAGAGACACCAGACAAGACACAGAGACAGCAACAGAAGAATATGATATGATAGAGAGAGACACCAGACAAGACACAGAGACAGCAACAGAAGAATAGGAAATGATGGATAGAGACACCAGACAAGACAGAGACAGCAACAGAAGAATAGGATATGATGGAGAGAGACACCAGACAAGACACAGAGACAGCAACAGAAGAATAGGAAAGGATGGAGAGACACCAGACAAGACAGAGACAGCAACAGAAGAATAGGACATGATGGAGAGAGACACCAGACAAGACACAGAGACAGCAACAGAAGAATAGGGTTTGATGGAGAGAGACACCAGACAAGACACAGAGACAGCAACAGAATAGGATATGATGGAGAGAGACACCAGACAAGACACAGCACCAGCAACAGAAGAATAGGATATGATGGAGAGAGACACCAGACAAGACACAGAGACAGCAACAGAAGAATAGGACATGATGGAAAGAGACACCAGACAAGACACAGAGACAGCAACAGAAGAATATGATATGATGGAGAGAGACACCAGACAAGACACAGAGACAGCAACAGAAGAATAGGATATGATGGAGAGAGACACCAGACAAGACACAGAGACAGCAACAGAAGAATAGGATATGATGGAGAGAGACACCAGACAAGACACAGAGACAGCAACAGAAGAATATGATATGATAGAGAGAGACACCAGACAAGACACAGAGACAGCAACAGAAGAATAGGAAATGATGGATAGAGACACCAGACAAGACAGAGACAGCAAAAGAAGAATAGGATATGATGGAGAGAGACACCAGACAAGACACAGAGACAGCAACAGAAGAATAGGAAAGGATGGAGAGACACCAGACAAGACAGAGACAGCAACAGAAGAATAGGACATGATGGAGAGAGACACCAGACAAGACACAGAGACAGCAACAGAAGAATAGGATATGATGGAGAGAGACACCAGACAAGACACAGAGACAGCAACAGAATAGGATATGATGGAGAGAGAGACCAGACAAGACACAAAGAAAGTGATGGAGAGAGGCAGAGGAGGGCAGAGTAGGGAAGTGTACCGTAGACTGCTAAATAGGATTCTAAAAACTGCACTGTTTGTGTGTGTGTGTGTGTGTGTGTGTGTGTGTGTGTGTGTGTGTGTGTGTGTGTGTGTGTGTGTGTGTGTGTGTGTGTGTGTGTGTGTGTGTGTGTGTGTGTGTGTGTGTGTGTGTGTGTGTGTGTGTGTGTGTGTGTGTGTGGGAAAGGGTGTTTAGGTACTGTAGGATTCTTTAATCAGTTTGGCTAATTGGACAGGTCAGAGTCTACGTTTGAAGTGGTGGAGTGGTTTTTGGCAAAACACTTCAGATATAATCATGGATTTAGCTGTTGAAATTCCTTCCCGGACCCCGCTACCGCCTATGGGCTAAGCCACCAATGTCTTCAAATCCTTGGCGAGAGATTGGCTGCTACCACTGGGGAGAGAGAGGAGCTGCTACCTCTGGGGAGAGAGGAGCTGCTACCCCTGGGGAGAGAGGAGCTGCTACCCCTGGAGAGAGAGGAGCTGCTACCACTGGGGAGAGAGAGGAGGTGCTACCCCTGGGGAGAGAGAGGAGGTGCTACCCCTGGGGAGAGAGGAGCTGCTACCCCTGGGGA
Source organism: Salvelinus alpinus (assembly GCF_045679555.1). Lineage (NCBI taxonomy): Eukaryota > Metazoa > Chordata > Actinopteri > Salmoniformes > Salmonidae > Salvelinus > Salvelinus alpinus. The sequence goes on along the minus strand of NC_092086.1, from coordinate 8,513,547 downwards.
GAGAGGAGCTGCTACCCCTGGAGAGAGAGGAGCTGCTACCACTGGGGAGAGAGAGGAGGTGCTACCCCTGGGGAGAGAGAGGAGGTGCCACCCCTGGGGAGAGAGAGGAGGTGCTACCCCTGGGGAGAGAGGAGCTGCTACCCCTGGAGAGAGAGGAGCTGCTACCCCTGGGGAGAGAGGAGCTGCTACCCCTGGGGAGAGAGGAGCTGCTACCCCTGGGGAGAGAGAGGAGCTGCTACCCCTGGGGAGAGAGAGGAGCTGCTACCCCTGGGGAGAGAGGAGCTGCTACCCCTGGGGAGAGAGGAGCTGCTACCCCTGGGGAGAGAGAGGAGGTGCTACCCCTGGGGAGAGAGGAGCTGCTACCCCTGGGGTGAGAGGAGCTGCTACCCCTGGGGAGAGAGGAGCTGCTACCCCTGGGGAGAGAGAGGAGGTGCTACCCCTGGGGAGAGAGGAGCTGCTACCCCTGGGGAGAGAGGAGCTGCTACCCCTGGAGAGAGAGGAGCTGCTACCACTGGGGAGAGAGAGGAGGTGCTACCCCTGGGGAGAGAGAGGAGGTGCTACCCCTGGGGAGAGAGGAGCTGCTACCCCTGGGGAGAGAGGAGCTGCTACCCCTGGAGAGAGAGGAGCTGCTACCACTGGGGAGAGAGAGGAGGTGCTACCCCTGGGGAGAGAGAGGAGGTGCTACCCCTGGGGAGAGAGAGGAGGTGCTACCCCTGGGGAGAGAGGAGCTGCTACCCCTGGGGAGAGAGGAGCTGCTACCCCTGGGGAGAGAGGAGCTGCTACCCCTGGGGTGAGAGGAGCTGCTACCCCTGGGGAGAGAGAGGAGCTGCTACCCCTGGGGAGAGAGAGAAGCTGCTACCCCTGGGGAGAGAGAGGAGCTGCTACCCCTGGGGAGAGAGGAGCTGCTACCCCTGGGGAGAGAGAGGAGATGCTACCCCTGGGGAGAGAGGAGCTGCTACCCCTGGAGAGAGAGGAGCTGCTACCCCTGGGGAGAGAGAGGAGGTGCTACCCCTGGGGAGAGAGAGGAGGTGCTACCCCTGGGGAGAGAGAGGAGGTGCTACCCCTGGAGAGAGAGGAGCTGCTACCCCTGGGGAGAGAGGAGCTGCTACCCCTGGGGTGAGAGGAGCTGCTACCCCTGGGGAGAGAGAGGAGCTGCTACCCCTGGGGAGAGAGAGGAGCTGCTACCCCTGGGGAGAGAGAGGAGCTGCTACCCCTGGGGAGAGAGGAGCTGCTACCCCTGGGGAGAGAGAGGAGGTGCTACCCCTGGGGAGAGAGGAGCTGCTACCCCTGGGGTGAGAGGAGCTGCTACCCCTGGGGAGAGAGGAGCTGCTACCCCTGGGGAGAGAGAGGAGGTGCTACCCCTGGGGAGAGAGGAGCTGCTACCCCTGGGGAGAGAGGAGCTGCTACCCCTGGGGAGAGAGGAGCTGCTACCCCTGGGGAGAGAGGAGCTGCTACACCTGGGGAGAGAGGAGCTGCTACCCCTGGGGAGAGAGGAGCTGCTACCCCTGGGGAGAGAGAGGAGCTGCTACCCCTGGGGAGAGAGGAGCTGCTACCCCTGGGGAGAGAGAGGAGCTGCTACCCCTGGGGAGAGAGGAGCTGCTACCCCTGGGGAGAGAGGAGCTGCTACACCTGGGGAGAGAGAGGAGCTGCTACCCCTGGGGAGAGAGGAGCTGCTACCCCTGGAGGGAGAGGAGCTGCTACCCCTGGGGAGAGAGGAGCTGCTACCCCTGGAGAGAGAGGAGCTGCTACCCCTGGGGAGAGAGGAGCTGCTACCCCTGGGGAGAGAGGAGCTGCTACCCCTGGGGAGAGAGGACCTGCTACCCCTGGGGAGAGAGGAGCTGCTACCCCGGGGAGAGAGAGGAGCTGCTACCTGGAGAGACTGTGACCCTGCTCGGGAAGAGCTTAACATTTGTTGATTGTTGTGGAACGTTTGTCAGGAGCTTCAGTGATGAAGACTGCTGAACTTGCTGATGTTTCACAATATGCCATGGCCATCTCCAGGTCACCAGGTCTCAACTGAGTTGAACACAATCATCAACAAAACACCAAATGATGGATTTTCTTGTGGAAGAATGGTGTCACATCCCTCCAATAGACTTCCAGACAGTTGTAGAATGTATGCCAAGGCACATTGTAAGAGCTGTAAAGAGAGAGGGAGTGGGAGAGAGAACAGGCAGATCCTGATTTGTAAATGAGCAGAGCAAATGAAAGTAACTTTCGACGACCGAATGATCATTCCAGACTCTGTTTCTATTGAGAGATAAAAGGTAAGACGAGTATTGTTATGTGTATTCATATAGTTGATAATATTGTTATGTGTATTCATATAGTTGATGATATTGTAATGTGTATTCATATAGTTGATGATATTGTTATGTGTATTCATATAGTTGATGATATTGTTATGTGTATTCATATAGTTGATGATATTGTTATGTGTATTCATATAGTTGATGATATTGTTATGTGTATTCATATAGTTGATGATATTGTTATGTGTATTCATATAGTTGATGATATTGTTATGTGTATTCATATAGTTGATGATATTGTTATGTGTATTCATATAGTTGATGATATTGTTATGTGTATTCATATAGTTGATGGTATTGTTATGTGTATTCATATAGTTGATGATATTGTTATGTGTATTCATATAGTTGATGATATTGTTATGTGTATTCATATAGTTGATGATATTGTTATGTGTATTCATATAGTTGATGATATTGTTATGTGTATTCATATAGTTGATGATATTGTTATGTGTATTCATATAGTTGATTATATTTTATATTATATTAGAACCCTTTGTAGAACCCTTTTTGGTACTAGGTAGAACCTTTTTGGGTTCCATACAGAACCCTTTCCACAGAGGGTTCTACATGGAAGCCAGAAGGGTTCTACCTGGAACCCAAAAGCGTTCTCCTATGGGGACAGCCGGAGGACCCGTTTGGAACCCTTTATTCTAAGAGTGTACTGTATCATAGGTCTATAGACTTGTCTTCTCAAAACAGGTTTAAAACACAACAAGCAACAAACAAACATTTTCTCTTTCTAATCTGCTGTTAATGCTTTTCACTCAGGAAGGTATGTTGTGTGAAAGAGAGACAAATAAATATTGTGGAGAGACTAACAACAACTTACACTTCCTCAAAACAGGTTGTGTGTATTCATTAGTGCCCACCGTAACAAAACGTTTGGCAACAGAAACCGTTTAGGTCACATTGTACAGCGTTTGGAGTAAACTGTTTATGTAACATTTTAAAACTGTTGGCTGTGGAGTAAACTAATGAATACAACCCAGGTTGTAGCCTACGACTCGGCTGTTGATACCTGCCTGATGCTGAAACCTGAACGTAGCCTGAGGGGTGTACTATGATACAGGCTAGATATACTGGTTTTCTAAAGTTAGACAGCTTCAGTTAGCTTCACATTCCAGCTCAGACCTCACCCTTAAGAATATACAGAACAGAACAGAAAATATCTCAATGACTTGTCATGTTCTGGTTGTGAATTCAGGCTACAAGGTGAGAATCCTGCCAGGGATTATTGTAAAGTGTGTAGATAAATTAAATGTATGGTGTAATGTTAGTATAGTGAAGTAAAACACTCCTAACAGTAGATAAATTAAATGTATGGTGTAATGTTAGTATAGTGAAGTAAAACACTCCTAACAGTAGATAAATTAAATGTATGGTGTAATGTTAGTATAGTGAAGTAAAACACTCCTAACAGTAGATACATTAAATGTATGGTGTAATGTTAGTATAGTGAAGTAAAACACTCCTAACAGTCTACTTCTACTGAGACAGGTTGGTGTCAGTTTAATCAAACAACATGGAGCTGACTGGACGTGAAGTCAAATTCAATATATCAATATTCAGATATTATAGTTCTACATTTAACATTTCATATGATAATGTAATTGTATCATAGTTCCACTATAGTGTAGTGGTCCTCTACATTTCATACGATAATGTAATTGTATCGTAGTTCCACTATAGTGTAGTGATCCTCTACATTTCATATGATAATGTAATTGTATCATAGTTCCTCTATAGTGTAGTGATCCTCTACATTTCATATGATAATGTAATTGTATCATAGTTCCACTATAGTGTAGTGATCCTCTACATTTCATATGATAATGTAATTGTATCATAGTTCCTCTATAGTGTAGTGATCCTCTACATTTCATATGATAATGTAATTGTATCATAGTTCCACTATAGTGTAGTGATCCTCTACATTTCATATGATAATGTAATTGTATCATAGTTCCTCTATAGTGTAGTGATCCTCTACATTTCATATAATGTAATTGTACCATAGTTCCTCTATAGTGTAGTGATCCTCTATATTTCATATGATAATGTAATTGTACCATAGGTCCTCTATAGTGTAGTGATCCTCACTATATGAGCCACGTCACAATTCCAACCAAGTAACCCAATTGGTGCCAATGGCGCGATGCGTAGGTTGTTTGCCTTTAACACATGCAACCTGGGTTCGCTTCCCTGCCCCACTGTTTGCTACATTGGTGTCTGAGACATGCTTTTGTGTGAGCCAGGTAACAATTCCCACCATGTGGGTTAACCCTATTGGTGCAATACGTAGGGTGTTAACTTCCCTGACCGCTGTTTTCAACTACATTCAGAGCATAGGCTGCCCGACATTCGTTGAACAAAGAGACACAATAATATGAGTGAAAGGATGTCAGGATAATATCAGTAAGTGTTGATTTAGAGTTCTGGGTTCTTTTATCAACAGGTTGACATGTAGTAAATGACATCACAATGACATCTCCTCAGAGTTCTGGGTTCTTTTATCAACAGGTTGACATGTAGTAAATGACATCACAATGACATCTCCTCAGAGTTCTGGGTTCTTTTATCAACAGGTTGAAATGTAGTAAATGACATCACAATGACATCTCCTCAGAGTTCTGGGTTCTTTTATCAACAGGTTGAAATGTAGTAAATGACATCACAATGACATCTCCTCAGAGTTCTGGGTTCTTTTATCAACAGGTTGACATGTAGTACATGACATCACAATGACATCTCCTCAGAGTTCTGGGTTCTTTTATCAACAGGTTGAAATGTAGTAAATGACATCACAATGACATCTCCTCAGAGTTCTGGGTTCTTTTATCAACAGGTTGACATGTAGTAAATGACATCACAATGACATCTCCTCAGAGTTCTGGGTTCAGCCTCTTTTATCAACAGGTTGACATGTAGTACATGACATCACAATGACATCTCCTCAGAGTTGAGATCATCTGTTCACATTATTTAACATGGTGACATGGTGCTGCTAGTGATAGAAAACATTAAGAGACAGAATACAGGCGGTGGAGTTTGCACAAAGTTTACGTACAACAATATATTGAACTAGGTAGAGTGAGCATAGAGCTAAAAGCTTTTAGCACGGGGAAGAAACTGTTCAGATGGGGGTCTATAACATCCAATCACAGAGGTTTACAGCAGCTGACAGTTGTAACATTATTTCTAATAACTCAAACTGCCTTATTCAGATAAAGACAATCTCTGTACAGATGTAGGATCTGAAATTGATCACTATGTTGCAGGAAAACTAAAACTTGTAGTGTATTTGATGTTTTAAAAGGCTTCTGAAGTTTGTCATTTCCACTTTCCACTTTAAAATGTTAATTATAATCCACATAATTTTTATGCTGTAGTAAACTGTCTCAAATTAAGATCCTACATCTGTAGCAAAATACCTGTCTTTTATGTATTCTCCTTTGACCGTTTGACATCTTTTATTTACTGTTGTTTAGGCTGGTTGAATGAGTTGTCTATGAAAGCTACTTCATCTGCAAGAAAACAGGCGGCTGCACCAGTGACTGTAAGTTATGTGATTTCCTCATATGAAATTAAAAATATGTTTGTAGCCTACGCAGTTACAAAATGGCTGTTGAAACTGTGGCACATATTTCTCGGTAACAAATAGATGTGTTGGTATGTAGGAAATACGGGCAGACTCTCGTACTGTATGTCTAGGTTACCTACAAACTAATGTACGGTTACGTACAGACGCCAGACTTCTAACAGTCAGAGTATCTATGATCACTTATCATGATGACGAACCTGATGCTCTCTGAACAGGTTTAGACTGGTCATCTATGATATGTAGGTTATAGCTGAGGTATAGACCTCGATCTGCATATCACTAACAACCCACTACTATACATTATAACCTAGTCTACTTTACATAATATAACATCTACATATCACTAACAACCCACTACTATACATTATAACCTAGTCTACTTTACATAATATAACATCTACATATCACTAACAACCTGCCATTATACATTATAACATAGTCTACTTTACATAATATAACATCAGCATATCACTAACAACCCACTACTATACATTATAACCTAGTCTACTTTACATAATATAACATCTACATATCACTAACAACCCACTATTATACATTATAACCTAGTCTACTTTACATAATATAACATCTACATATCACTAACAACCCACTACTATATGTTATAACCTAGCCTACTTTACATAATATAACATCTACATATCACTAACAACCCACTACTATATGTTATAACCTAGCCTACTTTACATAATATAACACCTACATATCACTAACAACCCACTACTATACATTATAACCTAGTCTACTTTACATTATATAACATCTACATATCACTAACAACCCACTACTATACATTATAACCTAGTCTACTTTACATAATATAACATCTACATATCACTAACAACCCACTATTATACATTATAACCTAGTCTACTTTACATAATATAACATCTACATATCACTAACAACCCGCTACTATACATTATAACCTAGTCTACTTTACATACTATAACATCTACATATCACTAACAACCCACTACTATACATTATAACCTAGTCTACTTTACATAATATAACATCTACATATCACTAACAACCCACTACTATACATTATAACCTAGCCTACTTTACATAATATAACATCTACATATCACTAACAACCCACGACTATACATTATAACCTAGCCTACTTTACATAATATAACATCTCTTACTTGATGCATAAAACCTTTCTGAGTGGATCAAAGATTTCCCCTCAGATCAATCATGTCCATTTCAGCCCTTCTGATTATATTCTCAGATACATTTAGAAAATAACAGATTGAAAGACAATAAATAGCCTACTTTTAATGAATACAAATAGTGTGAGACATGGCCTTATGTTGCTGTACTGTCTATAACTACCTTAACAAACAGTGACTTATTATTATTATTATTATTATTATTATTATTGACAGTTACCATGGAGATGAAATGTCACAACTACATGTTCATGTGATGCATTAAATCACCTGACTGTTTCGATATGTCTGTTAGTAAATGTTTTATTTTTCAAAGAGATAATAAATAAATAAGAAACAATTGACAATCAATTATTAGTTGTTACTGTGTTAACCACAACCAACATGTTGGATCTCTGTTTAGGGGTCAGTGCTCTAAAATGAGTCTCTCTGGGGAGAGAGAGGAGGGGGGCCCTGCCTCTAAAATGCATCTCTCTGGGGGACATGACACCAAAGCTAAGAGGTAAGATGACAATTTTATGAAAAATGTATTACATTTTTTTGTTGTTGCTAGGAATAGAAAAGACAAGAGTGCGTCTTCCAGCCCGCCAATAAATTACATAATTCAACCCTCCCGGTTAGTAAATTTACCTCAACATGCCCCTGGAGAAGGCAGAGTAACGACACCAGCCTTTTAGAGTGACGAAAATGAAAATGCGTTTTTCTCGACCAGAGGTGACTGAATTCATGTTCAGGCTTATTGATAATCGTTATAGTAATGAGGTATACTTTCAAAACATGAGCATAAAAACAGGTAATAATAAACATGAATCATCATTATATTACTTCACAGTAATCTGTTAAATGCTTTTTCAGTGCTTCCTCTTGCGTTAGCAGTGTGGAAAGGGACAGAAAGAAGCACACAGGAGTTTTCCTGTGAGGGGGAGTGGTGGTGTATCCAGGGAGAAAACTAAACTAATCTTCTGAAATGTCATTTGTGGTCTTATGCTGCCATCTATTGGAATTATGTAGCAACTGCAGTAGTACTGAATAATGTGTAATTCCTTACTAAAGTAGTAATTACTCAGAATTGCAAAATATAACATTTTCTAGTTCATTTTACCACTTACAACCCTAAAATAACCATTTATAGCATAACAAACAGTGAAACTGACTTAAACCAAAAACTTTATACATTTAGTTAATTATATAAAAATATATTTATTTAGATGAGTGACATTATCTGCCAAAGTAACAGCCCTGTAGACAAAGAACAGGCCATTTTCTCAAAAGTGAGGTTACAAGTTTATCATCTTTCAAAGCAGAATTACTTTCCCATTGCTCCTCAAAGACACCCAAGATGGCGTAGCAGTCGGACGTGTGTTTTGTCTTGTCCCGTCCTATTCCGTGTAAATTTCATTTTCCAAATTTGTTTTCGTACATATTTCTTATATATTTTAATCTCGCTTTCAATCTACGGACTGAATATACTCTCATGCAACCCGCCTCACCCAATGTGGTACGGATCTGCTATTAAAAAAATAAAATAATATTTCACCTTTATTTAACCAGGTAGGCTAGTTGAGAACAAGTTCTCATTTGCAACTGCGACCTGGCCAAGATAAAGCAAAGCAGTGTGACACAGACAACAACACAGAGTTACACATGGAGTAAACAATAAACAAGCCAATAACACAATAAACAAGTCAATGACACAGTAGAAAAAAGAAAGTCTATATATACAGTGTGTGCAAAAGGCATGAGGAGGTAGGCAATAAATAGACCATAGGAGTGAATAATTACAATTTAGCAGTTTAACACTGGAGTGATAAATGAGCATATGATGATGTGCAAGTAGAGATACTGGTGTGCAAAAGAGCAGAAAAGTAAATAAAATAAAAACAGTATGGGGTGAGTTAGGTAGATTGGGTGGGCTATTTACAGATGGACTATGTACAACTTCAGAACCCCCATCAGAAGCTAGCCAGCTAACTAGCTACTAGCTAGTAGTCAGTTAGACACGGCTAGCGGTCTTCACCGTTAACTCGGACACCAGCCAGCCTCAGCTCGGTCAATACCTGCCAGTCTGCACAGCGTGATATCAACCCAGAGCATATCAGACTGCTTTTTCTCTACCACATCTCCGGACTCCTACCCCAAGCTCTGGACCTTTACACCGGATCATCACAGCTAGCTAGCTGCTATTGCCAGGTCGCAGTTGTAAATGAGAACTTGTTCTCAACCTGCCTACCTGGTTAAATAAAGGTGAAATAAATATCAGAGTGGCAACTTCTGGCTAACATCTCTGTCCTGAACCAGTTAGCCTTGAGCTAGCCTCGAGTTAGCCCATCTTCCGGCTTGACGAAGAGGTCCACCAGCTAATTCTTGGGCTACAATACCTCTTTTGACAATTGGCCTGGACCCTTTACTGCCGACACGGAGCCCCGCCGATCCATCACGACTGGTCTGCCGACGTAATCGTCCGAGGTGGTTTCAACAGGCTCTTCCGTTGCGGCCTCACCGAAGTCCCATCTGCTAGCCTGCTAGCCCCGGTCTGAATCACCGTGTCTCCAGCTCGGCTAGCGTAGCCCCGGCCCGCTAGCTGTCTGAATCACCGTGTCTCCAGCTCGCCTAGCGTAGCCCCGGCCCACTAGCTGTCTGAATCACCGTGCCTCTAGCTTGCCTAGCGTAGCCCCAGCCCGCTAGCTGTCTGAATCACCGTGCCTCTAGCTTTCCTAGCGTAGCCCCGGCCCGCTAGCTGTCTGAATCACCGTGTCTCCAGCTCGCTTAGCGTAGTAGCGACTACTGAATCGGCTCCCTGACTCATCTATTGCTACTCATTGAACCCTATGATCACTCGGCTACACATTCCTCTCCCTAATGTCAATATGCCTTGTCTATTGCTGTTTTGGTTAGTGAATATTCTCTTATTTCACTGTAGAGCCCCCAGCCCTACCCAATACGCCTTAGATAGCCCTTTTGTCCCACCCCCCACACATGCGGTGACCTCACCTGGCTTAACTGGTGCCTCTAGAGACAAAACCTCTCTCATCGTCACTCAATGGCTAGGTGTACCTCCACTGTACTCACAGCCTACCATACCTTTGTCTGTACATTATGCCTTGAATCTATTCTTCCACGCCCAGAAATCTGCTCCTTTTACTCTCTGTTCTGAACACACTAGACGACCAGTTCTTATAGCTTTTAGTCGTACCCTTATCCTACTCCTCCTCTGTTCCTCTGGTGATGTAGAGGTTAACCCAGGCCCCGCAGCCCCCAGCAACACTCCCATTCCCCAGGCGCTCTCATTTGTTGACTTCTGTAACCGTAACAGCCTTGGTTTCATGCATGTTAACATCAGACGCCTCCTCCCTAAGTTTGTTTTATTCACTGCTTTAGCACAATCGGCCAACCCTGATGTCCTAGCCGTGTATGAATCCTGGCTTAGGAAGGCCATCAAAAAAGCTGAAATTTCCATCCCCAACTGCAACATGTTCCGACAAGATAGAACTGCCAAAGGGGGCAGAGTTGCAATCTACTGCAGAGATAGCCTGCAGAGTTATCTCATACTATCCAGGTCTGTGCCCAAACAATTCGAGCTTCTACTTTTAAAAATCCACATTTCCAGAATCCCTGGACACCATATGTGAATTGATTGCCACCCATCTATCTTCAGAGTTCGTACTGTTAGGTGACCTAAACTGGGATATGCTTAACACCCCGGCCATCCTACAATCTAAGCTAGATACTCTCCATCTCACACAAATTATCAAGGAACCTACCAGGTACAACCCTAAATCCGTAACCATGGGCACCCTCATAGATATCATCCTGACTAACTTGCACTCTAAATACACCTCTGCTGTCTTCAACCAGGATCTCAGCGATCGCTGCCTCATTGCCTGCATCCGTAATGGGTCCGCAGTCAAACGACCACCCCTCATCACTGTCAAACGCTCCCTGTGAAACGCACACTTCTGCGAGCAGGCCTTTCTAATCAACCTGGCTCGGGTATCCTGGAAGGATATTGACCTCATCCCGTCAGTAGAGGCTGCCTGAACTAAGAACAGATAGAGCCCCTGGTTCACCCCAGACTTGACTACCCTTGACCAGCACAAAAACATCCTGTGGCGTTCTGCATGAGCATCAAATAGCCCCCGCGATATGCAACTTTTCAGGGAAGTCAGGAACCAATATACACAGTCAGTTAGGAAAGCTAAGTCTAGCTTTTTCAAACAGAAATGTTCTTCCTGTAGCACTAATTCCAAAAAGTTTTGGGACACTGTAAAGTCCATGGAGAATAAGAGCACCTTCTCCCAGCTGCCCACTGCACTGAGGCTAGGAAACACTGCCACCACCGATATATCTAAAATAATTGATCATTTCAACAAGCATTTTTCTACGGCTGGCCATGCTTTCCACCTGGCTACCCCTACCCCGGCCAACCCCGGCCAACAGCGCTGCACTCCCAGCAGCAACTTGCCCAAGCCCCCCCCACTTCTCCTTCACCCAAATCCAGACAACTGATGTTCTGAAAGAGCTGCAAAATCTGGATCCCTACAAATCAGCTGGACTAGACAATCTGGACCTTCTCTTTCTAAAATTATCCACCGAAATTGTTGCAACCCCTATTACTAGCCTGTTCAACCTCTCTTTCGTATCGTCTGAGATCCCCAAAGATTGGAAAGCTGCCGCTGTCATCTCCCTCTTCGAAGGGGGAGACACTCTAGTCCCAAACTGCTGCAGACCTATATCCATCCTGCCCTGCCTTTCTAAAAATCTTTGAAAGCCAAGTTAACAAACAGATCACCAACCATTTCGATAAAAGACAGTACTGTGCAGCCGTCTTCATCGACCTGGCTGAGGCTTTCGACTCTGTCAATCACTGCATTCTTATTGGCAGACTCAATAGCCTTGGTTTCTCAAATGACTGCCTCGCCTGGTTCACCAACTACCTCTCAGATAGAGTTCAGTGTGTCAAATCGGAGGGCCTGTTGTCCGGACCTCTGGCAGTCTCTATGGGGGTGCCACATGGTTCGATTCTCAGGCCGACTCTTTTCTCTGTATACATCAATGTTGTCGCTCTTGCTGCTGGTGATTCTCTGATCCACCTCTACGCAGACGACACCATTCTGTATACATCTGGCACTTCTTTGGACACTGTGTTAACACACCTCCAAACGAGCTTCAATGCCATACAACACTCCTTCCGTGGCCTCCAACTGCTTTTAAATGCTAGTAAAACTAAATGCATGCTCTTCAACCGATTGCTGCCCGCACCTGCCCGCCTGACTAGCATCACTACTCTGGACGGTTCTGACTTAGAATATGTGGACAACTACAAATACCTAGGTGTCTGGTTGGACTGTAAACTCTCCTTCCAGACTCAATTAGGCATCTCCAATCCAAAATTAAATCTAGAATCTGCTTCCTATTTTGCAACAAAGCTTCCTTCACTCATGCTGCCAAACATACCCTCGTAAAACTGACTATCCTACCGATCCTTGACTTCGGCGATGTCATTTACAAAATAGTCTCACCAAAGCCCCATATACTACCCACCACTGTGACCTGTATGCTCTAGTCGGCTGGCCCTCGCTACATATTTGTCGCCAAACCCACAGGCTCCAGGTCATCTATAAGTCTTTGCTAGGTAAAGCCCCGCCTTATCTCAGCTCACTGGTCACCATAGCAACAACGACCCGTAGCACGCGCTCCAGCAGGTATATAACACTGGTCATCCCCAAAGCCAATGTCACGTTCTGACCATAGTTCTTGTGTGTTGTGCTTGTTTTAGTGTTGGTCAGGACGTGAGCTGGGTGGGCATTCAATGTTGTGTGTCTAGTTTGTCCGTTTCTATGTTTGGCCTAATATGGTTCTCAATCAGAGGCAGATGTTTTGTGTTGTCTCTGATTGGGAATCATATATAGGTGGCTTGTTTTGTGTTGGGATTTTGTGGGTGGTTGTTTCCTGTCTCTGTGTTTTCTCTGCACCAGATAGGGCTGTTTCGGTTTGCCACGTTTGTTATTTTGTAGTATTTGTAAGTGTTCACAGTATTCGTCTTGTTAATTAAACATGTTGAACACGAGCAACGCTGCGTCTTGGTCCGATCCCTGTTACACTCTCTCTTCTCGTGAAGAGAGGGAAGGCTGCCGTTACAGCCAACACTTTCTTTAACTGCCTTTACTTCTAGTTCTCTACTGCCAATGTTTGAAACGAATTGCAAAAATCACAGAAGCTGGAGTCTTATATCTCCCTCTCTAACTTTAAGCATCAGCTGTCTGAGCAGCTTATGTTTATGTGGGAGGGGGATGAAGTTACCCTTGGACACTGATCGAGGGTCAGGTTCGTTCCCATCACCACAGGATTGGATGATGCGTAACTGAACTTAGATCTGTGTCTGAGACAACTTGATCGTCTTCTGTTTTAAGTGCCTTCTGTTTGTTTTATAAAGCAGATATTGTACCTATACACAGCCAATCTGTAAATAGCACACCCTACTACCTCATCCCCATATTATTACTTACCCTGTTGCTCTTTTGCACCCCAGTATCTCTACTTACACATTTTCTAGCTCTGAGTCTCTACTTTTATCAATGTAATAAATATAATTTCTAATTTTGCTACATAAGACCGAATCAAGCCGGTCGGTCACATTTGACTGTGTAAAACCTAGCAGTACTACTGATTTCTCTGAGAGTGAGGCAGATATATATTATTACTGTGTAAAACCTAGCAGTACTACTGATTTCTCTGAGAGTGAGCCAGATATATATTATTACTGTGTAAAACCTAGCAGTACTACTGATTTCTCTGAGAGTGAGGCAGATATATAGCATTTAGCAAATACCCATGACTATTTGTCTCTCTGAAATGAAACCATCAAGTGATAGATTTTAAACAAATACATGTCTTTCATTGAACAAGCATTCCATGATTAGCTAGTAAAAAAAAAAAAACTGACCAATCTCTTTCATAATTTCTTTAAACAATAAAATTACATTTACGCACATTTTTCAAAAAGGATGTATAGCGTTTTGGAATGAAACTTTGGAATTAAATATTTCCCAATCTGAGCTCAGAGTAGATGAGAGATGTAATGTTTGTCTCTGTTGTGTTGAAGTCCAATCAAGCAGGAGAGACCAGCCTCCCCTGTACCCAGCTGTGTGTCCATGAAGAGTGACCGGTCTATGAAGCAACCTATATACTTTAGAGAGGGAGACTTTTCTACTGAACAAAGGTAAGAAGAACTCATGGGTCATGGTCAGTGAGTTAAACAACATTGTATCTAGTCATTTCTCCTCTCCCATTTTCCCATTTCTTTTTGTTGTTTTCATAATCCATAGGCTAATCCTTTTGTCCATGTTCATAGTCCTAAAACAATATTAAACAAACACAACATTCCCTCCCTGTGTGTGTGTGTGTGTGTGTGTGTGTGTGTGTGTGTGTGTGTGTGTGTGTGTGTGTGTGTGTGTGTGTGTGTGTGTGTGTGTGTGTGTGTGTGTGTGTGTGTGTGTGTGTGTGTGTGTGTGTGTGTGTGTGTGTGTGTGTGTGTGTGTGTGTGTGTGTGTGTGTGTGTGTACTCCCTGGATGAGGAGATGTATCTCATGTTTTGTCCACAAATTGAAGTAACGCAGTTACAAAATGTCTGTTGAAACTGGCTCATTAGATTAGAACAGTGGTGGACAAAGTTCTGAATTAAAGTAGTAAAAGTAAAGATACCTTAATATAAAATGACTCAAGTAAAAGTGAAAGTCACCCAGTAAAATACTACTTCAGTAAAAGTCTAAAACTATTTGGTTTTAAATATAATTAGTATCAAAAGTAAATGTAATTGCCAAAATATACTTAAGTATCAAAAGTAGATGTAAAGTAGTAATAATTTAAATTCCTTATATTAAGCAAACCAGACGGCACCATTTTCTTGTTATTTTAATTTACGGATAGCCAGGGTCACATTACATCAGTCAGACATCATTTAAAAACAAAGCATTTGTGTTTAGTGAGTCTGCCAGATCAGAGGCAGTAGGGATGACCAGGGATGTTCTCTGTTTAGTGAGTCCTCCAGATCAGAGGCAGTAGGGATGACCAGGGATGTTCTCTGTTTAGTGAGTCCACCAGATAAGAGGCAGTAGGGATGACCAGGGATGTTCTCTGTTTAGTGAGTCCTCCAGATCAGAGGCAGTAGGGATGACCAAGGATGTTCTCTTGATAAGTATGTGAATTGGACCATGTTCTGTCCTGCTAAGCATTCAACATGTAAATCATAAGCATTAATATGGAGTTGGTCCCCCCGTTGCTGCTATAACAACCTCCACTCTTCTGGGAAGGCTTTCCACTAGATGTTGGAACAGAGCTGCAGGGACTTGCTTCCATTCAGCATTAGGGAGGTCGGGCACTGATGTTGGGTGATTAGGCCTGGCTTGCAGTCGGTGTTCCAATTCATCCCAAAGGTGTTTGATGGTGTTGAGGTCAGGGCTCTGTGCAGGCCAGTCAAGTTCTTCCACATCGATCTCGACAAGCCATTTCTGTATGGACCTCACTTTGTGCACGGGGACATTGTCATGCTGAAACAGAAAATGGCCTTCCGCAAACTGTTACCACAAAGTTGGAAGCACAGAATCGTCTAGAATGTCATTTTATGCTGTAGCGTTAAGATTTCTCTTCACTTGAACTAAGTGGCCAGAACCATGAAAAACAGCCTCAGACCATTATTCCTCCTCCACCAAACTTTACAGTTGGCACTATGCATTCGGGCAGGTAGCGTTTTCCTGGCATCTGCCAAACCCAGATTAGTCCGTCGGACTGCCAGATGGTGAAGTGTGATTCATAACTCCAAAGAACACGTTTCCACTGCTCCAGAGTCCAATGGCGGTGAGCTTTACAGCACTCATGCCGATGCTTGGCGTTGCGCATGATCTTTTGTGCGGCTGCTCGGCCGTGGAAACCTATTTCATTATATCTCCCGAAGAACAGTTATATCGCTGACATTGCAGTTTGGAGCATCAGAGGACAGACCATTTTTATGCGCTTCCGCACTCGACGGGCTCGTTCTGTGAACTTGTGTAGCCTACCACTTCACGGTTGAGCTGTTGCTCCTCCTAGACGTTTCCACTTCACAATAACAACACTTACAGTTGACCGGGGCAGCTCTAGCAGCTCTAGCAGGGCAGGAATTTGACAAACTGACTTGTTGGAAAGGTGGTTTCCTATGACGATGCCACGTTGAAAGTCAGTGATCTCATTCTACTGCCAATGTTTGTGTATGGAGATTGCATGGCTGTCTGCTCTATCTTATACACCAGTCAGCAACGGGTGTGGCTGAAATAGCCGAATCCACTAATTTGAAGGGGTGTCCACATACTTTTGTATATATAGTGTAGATGCTCTGTCCTGGTCATTTATGATATGTAGGTTATATACAGTACATTCTCTGTCCTGCTACTGGTAGGACTATAACATTATGTGAACTGATCTGAACAGGTTTAGACTGGTCATCTATGATATGTAGGTTATATACAGTACATTCTCTGTCCTGCTACTGGTAGGCCTATAACTTTATGTGAACTGATCTGAACAGGTTTAGACTGGTCATCTATGATATGTAGGTTATATACAGTACATTCTCTGTCCTGCTACTGGTAGGACTATAACATTATGTGAAACGGATCTGAACAGGTTTAGACTGGTCATCTATGATATGTAGGTTATATACAGTACATTCTCTGTCCTGCTACTGGTAGGACTATAACATTATGTGAACTGATCTGAACAGGTTTAGGCTGGTCATCTATGATATGTAGGTTATATACAGTACATTCTCTGTCCTGCTACTGGTAGGTCTATAACATTATGTGAACTGATCTGAACAGGTTTAGGCTGGTCATCTATGATATGTAGGTTATATACAGTACATTCTCTGTCCTGCTACTGGTAGGACTATAACATTATGTGAACTGATCTGAACAGGTTTAGACTGGTCATCTATGATATGTAGGTTATATACAGTACATTCTCTGTCCTGCTACTGATAGGACTATAACATTATGTGAACTGATCTGAACAGGTTTAGGCTGGTCATCTATGATATGTAGGCTATATACAGTACATTCTCTGTCCTGCTACTGGTAGGACTATAACATTATGTGAACTGATCTGAACAGGTTTAGGCTGGTCATCTATGATATGTAGGTTATATACAGTACATTCTCCGTCCTGCTACTGGTAGGACTATAACATTATGTGAACTGATCTGAACAGGTTTAGACTGGTCATCTATGATATGTAGGTTATATACAGTACATTCTCTGTCCTGCTACTGGTAGGCCTATAACATTATGTGAACTGATCTGAACAGGTTTAGACTGGTCATCTATGATATGTAGGTTATAGCTGAGGTATAGACCTCGATCTGCATATCACTAACAACCCACTACTATACATTATAACCTAGTCTACTTTACATAATATAACATCTACATATCACTAACAAACCACTACTATACATTATAACCTAGTCTACTTTACATGATTTAACATCTCTTACTTGATGCAAAACACCTTTCTGAATGGATCAAAGATTTCCCCCTCAGATCAATCATGTCCATTTCAGCCCTTCCGTCTACATTCTCAGATACGTTTAGAAAATAACAGATTGAAAGACAGAGACAATAAATAGCCTACTTTTAGTGAATACAAATAATTGTGAGACATGGCCTTGTGTTGCTGTACTGGCTAGAACTACCTTAACAAACAGTGACTTATTATTATTATTGTTGCTGTACTGTCTAGAACTACCTTAACAAACAGTGACTTATTATTATTATTATTATTATTATTGTTGCTGTACTGTCTATAACTACCTTAACAAACAGTGACTTATTATTATTATTATTATTGTTGTTGTACTGTCTAGAACTACCTTAACAAACAGTGACTTATTATTATTATTATTATTATTATTGTTGCTGTACTGTCTAGAACTACCTTAACAAACAGTGACTTATTATTATTATTGTTATTATTGTTGCTGTACTGTCTATAACTACCTTAACAAACAGTGACATATTATTATTATTATTATTATTATTATTATTATTATTGTTGCTGTACTGTCTATAACTACCTTAACAAACAGTGACTTATTATTATTATTATTATTATTATTGTTGTTGCTGTACTGTCTAGAACTACCTTAACAAACAGTGACTTATTATTATTATTGACAGTTACCATGGAGATGAAATGTCACATGTCACATAAACAATACGTGTTTATATCACCTACTGGAGACACCTGTTCTCACACCACATTCTGGGGACACCACTTTCCTGACAACCTGGAGACAAGATGAAAACATAAAAACATTTAAAAAATAATCTATAATAAATACACCCCTTTAAATGTAATTTGATTCATTGAAATCAGGGTAGATGACATTGTGGGGACTGGGAAGGTGAACAATGTGGGGACCCAAGAGGAAACTCCTTATTTGGCATCAACAGGAAGTCCCATCTGGGGACCAAGTTCCGACCACCATATGTTTGTATTAGTAGAACCGCCTGGCCTTGCAACATATCATTACCCACTAGAGAACGTTGCCGGGCGTCCTCTTTAGTATATATTGAATATATAGATATATATTATTGTGTGGGCTATGTGTCCTGCTTGCGGAACAACTTCTGGTGAAATTCAAATAAATAATCATAAAAATGATGGATATTAAACATTTAGGTACATACAAGTGTCTTATATCGGTTTAAAGATTAAATTCTTGTTAATCTAACTGCACTATCAGATGTACAGTAGCTATTACAGCGAAAACATGCCATGCGATTGTTTGAGGATGGCGCCCCACATCAAAATATTTTTCCACCGGCACAGGTTTCATAAATTCACAAATAGCGATTAAATATTCACTTTCTTTGTGAAAATCTTCCTCTGATTTGTCATCCAAAGGGTCCCAGCTATAACATGTAGTGTCATTTTGTTAGTTAAAATCATTCTTTATATCCCAATAAGTCAGTTTAGTTGGCACCATCGATTTGAGTAATCAACTCGTTCAACATGCAGAGAAAGGAATCCAAAAATCTACCCCTAAACTTTTTTTCAACAAGTCAAAATAAGTTTCTATTTAATCCTCAGATACCCTAAAATGTAATCAAACTGTAATATTTCTTACGTATGTTCAATAGGAAACCTAATTTAGCAGGTGTGTTCTGTCTTCATCGTGTGCGAATACACAAATTTCCAAGACTGTGTCCCTGTACTAAAACAGATATTTCTTATTCATTTTGGAAGTTACAAGCCTGAAACCTTGAACATAGACTACTGACACCCTGTGGAAGCCATAGGAACTGCATCCTGGGAGCTAAAATTCAGTATGCCCCTATACTTTCCATTGTAAGAGCACAGGCTCTCAAAAAAAAAATCAGGTTGGTTTTCCTTTGGATTTTCTCCTACCATATCTATTATGTTATATTCTCTTACATTATTTTAACATTTCTACAAATGTCAAAGTATTTTCTTATATCCTGGCTTCAGGGCCTGAGCAACAGGCAGTTTACTTTGGGCATGTCATTCAGACGGAAATTGAGAAAAAAGGGGCCTAGCCCTAAGTAAGTGTGAGACATGACCTTGTGTTGCTGTATTGTCTATAACTACCTTAACAAACAGTGATTTATTATTATTGAGAGTTACCATGGAGATGAGACTACACGTTAATCTGATTACAATAAATAACCTGACTGTTTCGATATGTCTGTTAGTAAATATTTTTTTTCTCAAAGAGTTAATGAATAAATGATAACAATTGACATTCAATAATTAGTTGTCACTGTGTTAACCACAACCAACATGCTGGATCTCTGTTTAGGGGACAGTGCTCTAAAATGAGTCTCTCTGGGGAGAGAGAGGAGGGGGGCCCTGCCTCTAAAATGAGTCTCTCTGGGGAACATGACACCAAAGCTAAGAGGTAAGATGACAATTTTATGAAGAATTTATTAAGTTAATTTCCAAAATAAATAGCTATCTTAAGATGAATGCACTTACTGTAAATCACTCTGGATAAGAGCATCTGCTAAATCAGGGGTTCTCAATCCGGGGTCTGTGGAGGTACTGCAGGGGTTCTCAATCCGGGGTCTGTGGAGGTACTGCAGGGGTTCTCAATCCGGGGTCTGTGGAGGTACTGCAGGGGTTCTCAATCTGTGGTCTGTGGAGGTACTGCAGGGGTTCTCAATTCGGGGTCTGTGGAGGTACTGCAGGGGTTCTCAATCCGGGGTCTGAGGAGGTACTACAGGGGTTCCACGGCACCCTGACTGTACTCGTTGCAAATTTAGACATTTGATATAATTTTCACATGACACAACCACTTTTCCTACTCTTAATTATTGCCTAATATAATGGATTGCATATTTTTTTACCATTTCTGAACTTTGTTACAAGCAGAATTTTGACAATATTACCGTTATATCAACACACTCTTCACACCCGTTTAACAACTCTACATAGCTTTGGCATAGTAGGCATCAAGTCCCTTGCCAATAATGTTCCCTACAACGTTGCATACAATGTTCATTTTCATCGAACACATATTACACCCTAGATGCCTTCAATTGCCCAATTTATAGCCATGCCCAATTTAGGATTATTATTTAATGTGGATGTTGGATGTTGGATGTTGCGTCCAAAGGGAAAACTTGAAATAACATGATGTAGATAACTAAATAATCAAAAGAAAAACGTGTTTATTATACACTCTTAGAAAAGAAGGTTCCTTATATCAAATCAAATCAAATTTATTTATATAGCCCTTCGTACATCAGCTGATATCTCAAAGGGCTGTACAGAAACCAACCTAAAACCCCAAACAGCAAGCAATGCAGGTGTAGAAGCACGGTGGCTAGGAAAAACTCCCTAGAAAGGCCAAAACCTAGGAAGAAACCTAGAGAGGAACCAGGCTATGAGGGGTGGCCAGTCCTCTTCTGGCTGTGCCGGGTGGAGATTATAACAGAACATGGCCAAGATGTTCAAATGTTCATAAATGACCAGCATGGTCAAATAATAATAATCACAGTAGTTGTCGAGGGTGCAGCAAGTCAGCACCTCAGGAGTAAATGTCAGTTGGCTTTTCATAGCCGATCATTAAGAGTATCTCTACCGCTCCTGTGGTCTCTAGAGAGTTGAAAACAGGAGGTCTGGGACAGGTAGCACGTCCGGTGAACAGGTCAGGGTTCCATAGCCGCAGGCAGAACAGTTGAAACTGGAGCAGCAGCACGGCCAGGTGGACTGGGGACAGCAAGGAGTCATCATGCCAGGTCGTCCTGAGGCATGGTCCTAGGGCTCAGCTCCGCCGAGAGAGAGAAAGAAAGAAAGAGATTAAGATAGAATTAGAAAGAGCATACTTAAATTCACACAGGACACCGGATAAGACAGGAGAAGTACTCCAGATATAACAAACTGACCTGTTGCGGTAGGGGAGTTTGCTATAAGACCATTGAGGTACCCCCGTCGAGAGTGATACAAGTCGTCTCACTCAAGTTCTTATGTCACCCGGCTAACAGGTGACTCACAGGTCCGCCGGACTGACCTGGTTAGGTATCCTGCCCTTTATTCGGAGATTAGCCTTATTTATTGCCGGTAGGTTTTTTTTCAGGATCTTAGAGAATTTAATCAGACTTAAAGTACCTCTCATTTTACTTTCACTTTCCCTTTGTATGCTCCTATATCTAGGCTCACGCAAGCTCTGACTTAGTTACGATTCAAATCAAATCAAATCAAATTTTATTTGTCACATACACATGGTTAGCAGATGTTAATGCGAGTGTAGCGAAATGCTTGTGCTTCTAGTTCCGACAATGCAGTAATAACCAACAAGTAATCTAACCTAACAATTCCACAACTACTACCTTATACACACAAGTGTAAAGGGATAAAGAATATGTACATAAAGATATATGAATGAGTGATGGTACAGAACGGCATAGGCAAGATGCAGTAGATGGTATAGAGTACAGTATATACATATGAGATGAGTAATGTAGGTTATGTAAACATAAAGTGGCATAGTTTAAAGTGGCTAGTGATACATGTATTACATAAAGATGGCAAGATGCAGTAGATGATATAGAGTACAGTATATACATATGAGATGAGTAATGTAGGGTATGTAAACATTATATTAAGTGGCATTGTTTAAAGTGGCTAGTGGTACATTTTTACATAATTTCCATCAATTCCTATTATTAAAGTGGCTGGAGTTGAGTCAGTATTTTGGCAACGGCCACTAAATGTTAGTGGTGGCTGTTTAACAGTCTGATGGCCTTGAGATAGAAGCTGTTTTTCAGTCTCTCGGTCCCTGCTTTGATGCACCTGTACTGACCTCGCCTTCTGGATGATAGCGGGGTGAACAGGCAGTGGCTTGGGTGGTTGTTGTCCTTGGTGATCTTTATGGCCTTCCTGTGACATCGGGTGGTGTAGGTGTCCTGGAGGGCAGGTAGTTTGCCCCCGGTGATGCGTTGTGCAGACCTCACTACCCTCTGGAGAGCCTTACGGTTGTGGGCGGAGCAGTTGCCGTACCAGGCGGTGATACAGCCCGACAGGATGCTCTCGATTGTGCATCTGTAGAAGTTTGTGAGTGCTTTTGGTGATTTACAGTCTATGTCCGTCGACTAATACTACTTGAATATTAATATAGAGGATATCTGTTGCAATAAAATGATTATTCTGTCCAGACCATTATATAGCCTTTAGTTTAGAAACTAGACTTATTTCCCTAAATTTGGGAGTGTCAGAGGCGTTTTCTCCCATAGGGATCTAGTTTCTACTTTTTATTCAATGTTTGCAAAGCACACAGTTTTACACGTTATTACAGTTTCTTTACATCCTTAATCTATAACATCAAACAACATCAAAACACTACTATTAATGCCTTATCTATGTATTACAACAAGCAGTTAATTACCTTAGCGTAGGTTGACCTGGTTGGTCCCCAGAGAGTATATTCTTCAACTCACAATTGCTCTACCGGTATAGCCAATCACTTCAGTATCTGTTCCTCCTGCTAGAAGTTGTACCACTTTTTTAATAGTTTTTCTGGTAATGACCGACCCTAAGGGGTGTAAATTAAAACAGAAACCATCAAGTTCAATGATCGATACATACATACCAGGTTGTTGATAAACCCAGGAACTTTAAACCTTTAACCTGTTGAGGACAGAGGGCGCTATTTTCACTTTGGGGGAAAATCGTGCCCAATTTAAATGGCCTCGTACTCAATTCTTGCTCGTACAATATGCATATTATTATAACTATTGGATAGAAAACACTCTCTAGTATCTTAAACCGTTTGAATTATATCTGTGAGTAAAACAGAACTCATTTTGCAGCAAACTTCCTGACAGGAAGTGGAAAATCTGAAATCAATGCTCTGTTCTAGGGCCTGCCAATAAATGGGCTTGATATATATTAGTATACATGCACTTCATACGCCTTCCACTAGATTTCAACAGGCAGTGAGAGAAGAAATGGAGAGTATAACATCATCTGAGGTCGAATAAAAGCTCTTGGCATGACGTGACCCCAATTTCCTGTTTCCTGGAACGCGCGAGAAGGGACCTGGTATTGCCTTCTGTAAAGCTGTCGTTATAGACGACTAATATCTCCGGCTTTGATTTTATTTGATAAATGTGACAATATCATCGTAAAGTATGTTTTTTCAATATAGTTTTATTAGATTATTGAAATTTTTTCGGGACGTTAGGCGTGTTGCTTTGTCTGCGTATGTTCACGAAGGAGAGCTTCGCGCCACTTTGCTAGCTTTCGGTGCTAATTGACTGGAGAAGAGGACATTCTAAAACCAAACAACGATTGTTTTGGACAAAGGACCCCTTGTACAACATTCTGATGGAAGATCATCAAAAGTAGGACCCATTTTATGATGCTATTTCATATATCTGTCGAACATGTGTACTATTAGGTAGCGCCCAGATTTTGGGCACCCTCTCGCTATAACATAAGCTGGATGTCGTAATGAAGTTATTTTTAGAATTCTAACACGGCGATTGCATTAAGAACTAGTGTATCTATAATTTCCTATACAACATGTATTTTTTAGTCATGTTTATGAATAGTTATTTGGTCAGAATAGGTGAGTTTTAGAAAAATATACGCACATTCTGGGAAAAAGATGCTACGTTAGCACAATGTATAACCACTGATTTCAGCTCTAAATATGCACATTTTCGAACAAAACATAAGTGTATGTATAACCTGATGTTATAGGACTGTCATCTGATGAAGCTTATCAAGGTTAGTCAAAAATTATATATCTTTTGCTGGTTTGTTACGATCGCTAACATTTGCTGCTGGTAAATGGCTTGTGTTTCTGGCTATTGTGGTAAGCTAATATAATGCTATATTGTGTTTTCGCTGTAAAACACTTAAAAAATCTGAAATATTGGCTGGATTCACAAGATGCTTGTCTTTCATTTGCTGTACACGATGCATTTTTCAGAAATGTTTTATGATGAGTATTTAGGTATTCCACATTGGTCTCTATAATTACTCTGGCTGCTTTGGTGCTATTTCTGACGGTGGATGTGATGGTAGCTGCAATCTAAAACTGATTTATAGCTCAAATATGCACATTTTTTGAACAAAACATAGATTTATTGTGTAACATGTTATAAGACTGTCATCTGATGAAGTTGTTTCTTGGTTAGTTTGGTTGGTTCTTGGTTAGTTAGGTTGGTTTTGTGCATGCTACCTGTGCTGTGAAAGAAATGCCTGTGCTTTTTTGTATTTGGTGGTGAGCTAACATAAATATACGTGGTGTTTTCGCTGTAAAACATTTTAAAAATCGGACATGTTGACTGGATTCACAAGATGTTTATCTTTCATTTGCTGTATTGGATTTGTTAATGTGTGAAAGTTAAATATTTCTCAAAAATATTTTTTGAATTTTGCGCTCTGCCTTTTCAGTGGAATGTGGGAGGAGTTCCGCTAGCGGAACCCCGGGGCCAGACAGGTTAATGACCATTCAGAACACGTTCTCAGTACCCTAGTAACATATTAGATAACATAGGGATTTTTAGGAGTCCCCCTTTTGACACCCCTAGGGTGTCACTCATTATCCAAAGATTAAAAGAAACACACCTTTATTGTATAAAGAATAAAAACCATCTAATCTACCCTGCTACACCTAACAGGTACTAGGTTGGCTACCACCCACCCAGGAAATGTAAACCTTGACATAAGGTAGGACAACATACAGGGTAAAAGATTACAAGGATATATTGTGAAACAAAAAGCAATGAATTAAACTAAAAATAAGCTATTTTTGTTTTTATTTTTATTATTTTATAGCAAACCATGGATCATCCTCTGTCATCCTCTGTCAAGGCAGTCTCAGCATCCCCCCCGGGAGCAAGCGTGCTCTACATCTGTAAAAGATTTCCTCAAACAGGGGATAATACATGCAGCACAGTACATTAACATAAGAAATACAACTATTAGGGTCAGAATCATTGCAGTGTACTTATCAAATCAGCCACCCAGCCAGGAGAACAGTCCCCCCTCCTCCCCACCTGCAAAACCCTTCATCTCCACAGATAACTTTTCCCACCCACTCAGAGCTTTTGAAATGCTCCCATCCGGACTGGTATTGTTAGGGATAAACGTGCAACATTGTTCTCCAAACATTTTACAAACACCTCCCTGGTTGGCCAGAATCATGTCTAGTGCTAGCCTATTTTGTCTAGCGGTTCGAAAGGTGGCATCCAATTGTTCAGCCATCCCCGTAAGTACGGTGTGGGTGTAGTTAACAAATCGTTGTTGATTATAGTAGACATAATTGATCCAGGCAGTTTGCTTAGCATCCACAATAGCTGGGCCAACAATGGGCAACAAATGCCACAGGCCATCATTCCTGTTTAATGCCTGGAATTCGTGGGGGACCCCTATTGGGACCCCAACAGGTTGGTGTGGATGTTATCTGCACCCTCGGACCAAGGAGCGTCACGTTTCTGCCGTCTCCTGGGTTGGTCCCGAGCCTCTGTGTCATGTGCAGATCCCAGGAGTTGGTTAGCTGTAACCTCCATAATAGTCAATAGTGTTATCAGACTGGCCAAAGCACATGTGCCCTGCCAGTCTCCTTTCAAAATAGGGGTCAACCGCCTGGCAGGTCCACACATCCACCATACATCAGCAACACCTCTAGTTTGGTTCAGCCCTTCAACGGGCCAGGTGGCATTAATAGTGACATTAGTGATGCAGTCAGCAGTAGGGAGCCTCCCATAGTCTATACCCCTACCTGTACCAGTGATACAGCTGTAATTTAACTTCTTATGGCTGCAACTGGCAGCACTGAGTAACCTGGAAAGAGGTGGCCATTTCAAACGGCCTCCTACTCAAATCTTGCTCGTACAATATGAATATTATTATTCTTTTTGGATAGAAAACACTTTCTAGTTTCTAAAAGAGTTGGAATTATTTCTCTGAGTGAAACAGAAGTCCTTTTGCAGCACTTTTCCTGACCAGGAAGTGAAATGTCAGAAATTTATGCTCTTTTCAATCTGATGCCTATACATGGTCTTAACATCTAGGAGTCTGCTGACAGTCTATACGCCTTCCTATTGGTGTAAAGAGGATGTCAGAGAAGAAATTTCTTTGCTCCTCTTGGTCTGTGGTGGAAAAAAACCTATTTCTTTGACCTGAGCGCCCACTTCCGGTATTCTGAAGGAAGTGGGATGGACTTCTGTTTTGCCTTCCTAACGAACGGCTAACATCTCCGGCTCGAATTTTTTTGGATATATGTGACCATATCATCGTAATGTATGTTTTTTCAATATAGTTTAATCAGATTATTGAAACTTTATTCGGGAGTTTTGCCGTGTTCCGTCGTATGACTGTGTTTACGTTGGGCCACGGCTACTGGAAATGCTAAATGAACAGGGATATTTCTCATTCTGAAACGAAACAACGACTCATCTGGACAGAGGACGCCTGTTTCAACATTCTGATGAAAGATCAGCCAAAGTAAGACTCATTTTATGATGTTATTTCATATATCTGTCGTGCATGTGAACGGGTCGTGGGCGCCCAAATGTGTCTCTCTATTGTGGCTACGCTAATATAGCGATACATTTTGTTTTCGCTGTAAAACATTTAATAAATCGGAAATATTGTTTGGAATCACAAGTTGCCTATCTTTCAATTGCTGCAAACTATATATTTTTCGGAAATGTTTTATGATGAGTAATTAGCTATTTGACGTTGGTGTCTGTTGGTGTCTGTAAATATTATGGCTGCTTTCGGTGCACTTTCTGATTTGTAGCTGAAATGTAAAATATGATTTATACCTGAAATATGCACATTTTTTGAAAAAAAATATGCTATACAATAAATATGTTATCAGACTGTCATCTGATGAATTTGTTTCTTGGTTAGTGGCTATTTATATCTTTATTTGGTCGAATTTGTGATAGCACCTGATGGAGTAAGAAACTGATGGAGTTAGAAAAGTGGTGTCATTTGCTAACGTGGTTAGCTAATAGATTTACATATTTTGTCTTCCCTGTAAAACATTTTAAAAATCGGACATGTTGGTTTGATTCACAAGAAGTTTATCTTTCATCTGGTGTCTTGGACTTGTTAATGTGTGAAAGTTAAATATTTTTAAAAACTAGCTTTTGAATTTCGCGCCCTGCACTTTGAGCTGGATGTTGTCATATTGTGGGCGGTGTCGGGCTTGCAGCCCAAACAGGTTAACCCATGTCCACTGATCACACAGTCTTTTCTGTTAAGTGTTTTGGCTGTATACCTCATATAGGCTATCCACATATTATCCTTACCCTCATAGCCAGTTTCAGTCCCCAATTGGTCGCTATCTGAGATATCCTTTACATTTATTACCTGTACCGGATTGGAGAGCTTAGGTGATGATGTTGCACACGGTCTTGAAGTGGTGGAGGAGTTCGGCTGAACCTGGACATGGCCTGTTGGAACTGGTGGTGGTTTTGGGAAATCTTCGTTAAGGAGTTGACCCCCGAACTTTATTAGCTACGGTTCTTCTCCTTAACTCTGTGATAGTTCGGCAGTGTCAGTGTGTCCTACCCTCCTACAAGTGTGAAATGCCCTCAGTCTTACCCGAATACATTGTGTGATATGAACCCAGGTAGTTCTTTCAGCTATTCTCACTGCGAATGCAGTCACCAGGAGTGCTTGGTATGGCCCCTCCCACCGTGGCTGCTTCCAGTCCTTTTTCTTTCGTGATTGGACCCAGACCCAGTCCCCTGGCCCAATCATGTGAGTAATCTCCTCCTGTAGTTCTCCTGTAGAGCATAAAATCTTGGACATACGGGTTTGGTTAATAAACAGTCTTTTAATTAATAATAGTTCTGCTAGAACCTCTGTCATTCTATCTGTTCTATCTGATTAGCTAGAATGTCATCCATTATTATCCTAGTAACCCAACTCTAGGAAGAATATCTTGACCTAATTTTTTAGTTACCATACTCGTGTCCGCCAAGTAAGTTGGGAACGCTATATATATATAAAAAACATTTTTTGTTTATTATTATAGGGCCACAAAGTGCCCTATTCCATCCCCCCTTTGATACATGGCTCCGCCCTTGTATCAATACTGGCGCAAATCTAACAATTCGTGTCTTATCTACTTTAAAAGTTATCAGTGCTGCCCCTTAGTTCCTGAAACCAACTAAGTTTTCCCTCTTTGTCTCCCCTCAGTAACCGTGACCCAGTCTGTGTCACTCCTATCTCTCTGCTCCCAACCTTCAAGGTCTCAGCAGTGTGGGGAGGGCCCCTCTGTCTGCCCTTTCCCCTATCTGTCTGTAGCTTGGTCCCAAACATTAACTAAGTGTCTCACTGTTATCTGAACCCATGGAATTACAAAACAAAAAAAAGCAAAAAACATGTCTATGGTGGCAATTTCTAAAGTCCTTACATAGGTTAAAGAAGGTTATCTCGATCCTATCAATAATCCTGAATCACCACAGATGTCATATATCCCCGTCCACTTTATACTATTCACACTATGATCAAATGAGGCCAAAACGAATGCTAACCATATCATATGCTTTCTGTACTAATGAAATATCTCCTTCAGGAGTACACTGTATTTTATCTATGGGTTAGCCTTATAAAATCACTATTTTTCTATGTTCATCTTTTTCCTGCCCTGTTGGCTTAAAATATGTTCTAAATAGTTAACATGAGTCTACCTTTTATTAAAAAAAATGTATCCTAACTAATTTTCATTGTGTTCCCAGGCCCATATGCTTAAAATCAGCTTAAAATGTCCAATGGCGCCCTCTTGTGGACAATCTCATGGACCTCCATCACCCCCCCCTGTAGCCATTATACCCATTCCACAGCCAAGCATAGTGCAATGAACAGAGAAGTGGGCACTTCAAACCTCCATAAGTTGACCAATGGCGCCCCCAAATTACCTTTCATCCTCCACCACTATCCATAATATTAATTTCACCGCCTTGTTGTATCAAATTACCTTAAACTCAGACGCCAATGACCTTAGATTCTCCATTCAAATGGCTTTCCAATGTGGCTGATCAGACCACAACGGAAAGTCACCTCAGAAGTCATAAACCATACCACCACTTTAAAGTAGTGTTCCCTACTATATTAGACAAAATAAAGAACCCTTTATCTAAAAAATTGACGTATTTATGAAAACTCAGAAAACAAAACTTCTAATAGTCCATATGTGTGTGTACCCCTTTAAGATATCTTGTCTCTGGGAAACATGGAAATCCCCTCAAACCCAACGTTTACTACAAACAAAACCTAGTAATTATAACTGTCCCTTTAACATTAAATCAGCTCCACCGGCATGTTAATATACCTTAACTTCCTGTTAAATTTCACTGGTGTTACCTAGACATTCGAACTAAAAATCAATAAAGAGCTATCATAAACTTTTACGATTCAACTATTCTGACCTTCCTCTCTTATAGCCAAATACAGCCCAGTGAGCGCCAACAATCCGTGATGGCCACCTAGCAATTTTTGTTGCTAGTTTTAGCATCTTTTTAGACTACCCTGACGATATTAGTTTTAAATTTCCTTAATGGTTATATCTAAAACCCATTCATGGTGTATTCTACTTTATGAAACAGTTTTACATTAGAACTCAATGATATCACAACGTTAGTTAGCAACAACCAAACCTATCGCAAGCTTTTAAAACACCATGTACCTCGCTAAATTTATATCGCATGTCAGTCAATCCATAAGAATAATAACGTTCCGATGGGCACAACTTTATCGTATCTGTCCGTTATTAACTGTCTTCTATGATTTAGTAATTTAAATATGACTCCAGTCTCTATACATTATTCCAGCAGATCATTTAGGCAACACAACGTATCACTTCGAAATCGCCTCGCTATCATTTAGAATGGATTAGTCTTTCAATTTAACCTAAACAAGCTATTAAAACGTTCAGTTTATATCCTAAACAAACACTAACTAACCGTATCTCTCCCGGCAAAACATATCAGTGTTTGAATTACAATCAGAATGAATTTTAGTCTCTCGGTGCCAAGGCTGAGATACTAACCCGAGTCTCCCGCATTGTAGGCAAAATGTTTCTCCAGCATAGCCAACCCTATGCGCTTCTTTAGTTTTGCCTTCTCCATGGCATCTTTAAGTTTACCCCTTCGTAACTCTCCCTCCGTTTTCCACTCTCAACAAGTTTGCTTAATCCTGTCCTAGTTGGGTTAAATCTTTCCTGACTTTCCCTAGAGTAGCAATACTTATTTGATTCCTGTCTGTCCGCTCTCTCTCTACATCTATACTTCTCTCAAATTCGTACATCTTTCTCCATTTTGGGCATTAGATTTACTCAAATATTCTACCGGGTTCCCCGTCGACTGGGAGCCCCTCCTTTTTCCACTCCCTGTATAATTTTACTCCTCTCTTCCTCCATTCCTTCCCGTCTTTAGCTCCATTGACTTCTAAAGTGGATTTCAATGTCTTCAACACTTTTCCAACATGTTGGTGCTCCATGGTAGGGTTTTTATTTATCTCCTGGAGTATGACTATATCTTTAAGACTTAAAATTAGTCCCAACTAATTTCTATTATTTTTATTACGGCCACACCCGATGGGGAAAGTACAAATTGTATCCCGTTCCCCGTATAATACCCAATGCTAAATTCAAAGTTGTGGTTAAATATACGGATTTGGCAATTATTGTCAAATGTTGAATATACAGGTAATAGTAAGTAATTTTATCAAATAGTTTGGTACAGTTCAAATCAGGATATTTGTGTTTACATAGGGATATACATTCACACTGTTGCTCTCTTTAATTAAAAACTACTCAACTATAGTACTTATTACTAAATGGAATTAACAATCCCTAATATAAGACATTTTATCAAATATGTATTGAAATTAATCACAGTCACACAGTGAGTGTATAAATTGTATACATTCTTAACGTGCTGTACTGTTCTCGTATTTCATGCACATCTCCTCAATATTCAATGATACAATCGCAGAACCCCAGGTCTGCAGGACTCCTAGCCCTTTTATTTCCCGCAGGACATTCAAACTTGGTATTATCAGTACGCCGACTTAATACCCAATGTACTACATTCATTCGATTTGTCTTTATCAAATCTTCATTCACCCCAGTGAGTTCACCGACTCACCCTCTTGCAAACAAGCAGGTCCCTGACCCGCCTAGTACATCACATTCGCTGTTATATTGCCGTTCATCCACACTCATCCACACTCACACCAGTAGGCACGCCGACCCACCCTCATATAAACCAGCAGGTCCCTGACCCGCCTAGTACATTACATTTACTGTCATATCATTGAATACTTGGCCAGTCAAAATTGCATTCACCACAATACACGCTTCTTACATTCAACAGTTATTGTTATTTATATTTCAGATTTTATCAATCATATAATTTGGTCACTTACGTCAAACAGGTGTCTCACAAAACTAAATTTGGATAATGCCAATGTGCAGAACTTTAGTTTTTACAATAGGTGCTTACCTTTTTAGTTGACTGATCTGGAGTTGTGAGACACCGTCTGACGACAGTAATGGTCAATTGGCTGGCACGCCAATGTCCAGCGAAGTCCTTCACCAGATCACTGTCGGGGGTCACCATATAAGGGATTTGCGTCAATTCAAATCTGGTATCAGGACAAAATGTGATTCAGAGTCACCGAATATACTTTAAGTATTTTTATTAACTTCTACTTGCTACGCATCCCGGATCCGGGAGCACCCCCCACAGTAAAAAAGCTGACTAGCATAGCCTAGCATAGCGTCACAAGTAAATACTAGCATCTAAATATCATTAAATCAAGTCCAAGACACCAGATGAAAGATACACATCTTGTGAATCCAGCCATCATTTCTGATTTTTAAAATGTTTTACAGGGAAGACACAATATGTAAATCTATTAGCTAACCACGATAGCAAAAGACACAACTTTTTTTTCCCACCATTTTTTTCCTGCATGGGTAGCTATCACAATTTCGACCAAATAAAGATATATATAGCCACTAACCAAGAAACAACTTCATAAGATGACAGTCTGATAACATATTTATTGTATAGCATATGTTGTTGTTTTTTAGAAAAATTTGCATATTTCAGGTATAAATCACAGTTCTACATTGCAGCTGCAATCTGAAATAGTGCCGAAGCTGCCAGAATAATTACAGAGACCAACGTCAAATACCTAATTACTCATCTTAAAACATTTCTGAAAAATACACAGCGTACAGCAAATGAAAGCCCAACATCTTGTGAATCCAGCCAATATGTCAGATTTTTTAAGTGTTTTACAGCGAAAACACAATATAGCATTATATTAGCTTACCCCAATAGCCAGAAACACAACCGCATTTACCAGCAGCAAATGTTAGCGATCGTAACAATCCAGCAAAAGATATATAATTGGACTAACCTTGATATACTTCATCAGATGACAGTCCTGTAACATCATATTACACAATGCATATAGGTTTTGTTTGAAAATGTGCATATTTAGCATCACAAATCGTGGTTATACAATGTGATCAGTGGCAACAGGTCATGCATTCTGGCCGGCGCCATCTTGGAAAGGCACCTAATCTAATCAATAAATAATCGTAAACTTGACTAAAAAATACAGGTTGGACAGCAAATGAAAGATGCATTAGTTATTAATGCAACCGCTGAGTTAGATTTTTAAAATGAACGTTACTAGACATACAGTGTGCGTTACAGCCAGACTAGTGCCGCAATAATGGCGGACAAATGCGTTTACATTTTTCCACATAAATACGGAATAACATCATAAATAGCTCTTACTTTTGGACGAGCTTCCATCAGAATCTTGGGCAAGGTGTCCTTTGTCCAAAATAATCGTTGCTTGGTTGTAAAACGTCGTCTTCAACTTCGGAATTAGCAGCTAACATTAGCTATGTGGCCACAACATGCCCAAATCCTCAAAACGCAATACTAAGGAAATTCCGAAAATAGCAATATACTCGCATAAACTGATATAACTCGGTTTAAAATAACTTCGTTATGATGTTTCTAACACCTATATCGAATTAAATTACAGACGGATATATCTAAGGTCGATAATTGAGCGTTTCAAAATGCCATCCTGAGGTCTTGCTTTGCGCAATGACGAACGTCGAAAAGAGAGCTCCCTTCGTTCCTTGGCCTTTTATAAAGTCTGAGATCTACGTAGAAACTCCATTCCAATTCTCATTGGTTACTGACATCCAGGGGAAGGCGGGTGCAGTTCATGTCGACCCATAGGATACATACAGAGCTTTAAACTGATCTGAGAACAGAGCCTCGTTTTCAGACCTTCGCAGTTCCTGTCATGGATTTCGCTGCAGAAAGAGTTCTGGTTCACCCACAGACATAATTCAAACGGTTTTAGAAACTAGAGATTGTTTTCTATCCAATAGTAATAATAATATGCATATTGTACGAGCAAGAATTGAGTATGAGGCAGTTTAATTTGGAGACGATATTTTCCAAAGTGGAAACAGCACCCCCTATATTGAGAAAAGGTTAAACTCAAGCGATAAATGGTAAATGCAATTTTCGTATATACGGGTTCACTGTAACACCTCGCAGGGTAGAACAGGGAACTGGCAGGATGTAAGTAAACAGCTTATACTGTGATAGACGTAGTTCCAACCCGTCTGTTGGCCTATCACAGTAGAGGCTGAGCGTGGTTTAAACTTGCTCAGCCTATCGCCGGCGCTCAGGCTGGTCCCAGCCTCTTGGCGTTCCTTGGTGTCCGGCGCTGTTGCTGTGTAGATTACGCTCCCACACCCTGGAGACTGAGGTCAGACGGTTCTGTAACATTGTTTGAGCTATTTGCACCTGCATAGAAAGCATACTGTTCTCGCTCAAGGTTAACCACAGCTTCTCAGCACACTTATCTGGGGCAAAATGTTACTTTCAGCACACACACACAGACACCCAGGCGCCCAGGCTAACAGTTGCTAATATTCAATCACGTGATGTAGTATTGGGTTATAGTGCAATAAACACAGATCCTCACACAGCTCCTATTAGTTGTATTGAGCACCGTGGCACCAACTCTCCTTCTGAACGTTCTATTCCCAGCTCTTTGTTCTGCATCACAATGGCAGCTTCGTTATTGTTATCAATTAGACCTGTCGGCATGAACCGTGAACTCTGACCTCAGGTAACTTATTATACTGAGATGCCTTAGACCGCTGCACCACTTGGGAGCCCATATTGGTTTTCAGAAATAAGTGTTCAACTTAAACAAAACGCATGTCCCTGCCCTCTTTTTCAAGATGTGGCCGATTTAAGCAGCCAGAAGAATTTTTTTTAAATTAAGAATTATTTTATTTTTTTGATGATTTGTTGTTTCTAAATGGCTGCTGGGTAATTTGATATGTATCAAAATCTTCATTCGTAGACATCGAATTGAGTTATTGCTGCACAGGTTGACTGAGATGCAAACCAAATGGACAGGTCTAGCTCATTGATTTGTACATCTGACGCAGTTGCTACCTCAGATTATGAGCCTAGCAGGTGTTGTGAATGAGTTATGTAGTACCCACAGAAGGCCACAGGGAAGAGCAAGAGAGATATAAACCCAACCCGTTTTTTGCCTTAAACTCTAAACCTAACAATCAATCAAATGTATTTATAAAGCCTTTTTACAACAGCAGATGTCACATAGTGCTATAAGGAAACTCCAACTCTACCAATTTTAGCCTAATTCTAGGGTAGGGTAGCCTAGAACACTTTTAGAAACTATTTTAGTAATAGTATTGTGTTAATAAATACATACAGGAACTATTTTAGTATTCATATTATGTTAGTAAATACAATTATAGTACTAAATAGCATTTTGATTATTTTGTTAATCAAAACCTGTCTAAGCATTGTACTGTTTTTATTTTGTTATTAGTTATTTTATTATATTTATTATTGCAAGGCAGAACACTTGATCAACAAGCCACATTAGTTTTATTTTTCAAATGTGGTTTGAACTGGGTGATCTAGTAACCTCTATGTGAAAGCCCAACAATTGGCTTGGGATATATGGGGCAGGTTGGAGACTGATCTAAGGAATTAGCAAGAAAATTACACGTTATTCTCGGCTGCCTCACCAATGTCTGTCCGTGAATTAATAACTTTTAATTGCTACATTTTCCCAATAGATGGAAGCATAAGACCATGAAGCATCAGTTATAGGCTACAAGCAGCAATATGATTAACATAAAATAGCATGCAACCACATGCTATTTTAGCATGCAACCATATGCATGCAACCATAGCATGCAACCATATGTCCCATGATTTTCTAAAATGGTCACATTACTTTAGTTAGCTATATATCTCGTATTAGGGTTGCATTACTTTTGGGAGAGCAACATGTTTTTTATTAAAGCAGGTATTGTACACTGGACAAATAATCACTACTCAGATATTATTTAGCAACTGCACTAGTACTGAATAATGTGTAATTCCTTACTAAAGTAGTAATTACTTAGAATTGCAAAATGCAACCATCAAATAACCACTCATAGCAAAACAAACATCGAAACTGACATAAACCAGAAACACCATACATTTAGTAGATGAGAGATGTAATGTTTGTCTCTGTTGTGTTGAAGCCCAATCAAGCAGGAGAGACCAGCCTCCCCTGTTCCCAGCTGTGTGTCCATGAAGAGTGACTGGTCTATGGATGAACCTCTAAACTTTAGAGAGGGAGACTTTTATACTGAACAAAGGTAAGAAGAACTCATGGGTCATGGTCAGTGAGTTAAACAACACTGTCTCTAGTCATTTCTCCTTTCCCATTTTCCCATTTATTTTTTGTTGTTTTCATAATCTATAGGCTAATCCTTTTGTCCATTTTCATAGTACTAAAACAATATTAAACAAACACAACATTCCCTCCCTGTGTTTGTGTGTGTGTGTTGACTCAGTCATTGACTCAGTACTGGTACTCCTTATCGTCTCATTATTACCTCAACTACCTGGTACCCCTGCACATTGACTCAGTACTGGTACTCCTTATAGCCTCATTATTACCTCAACTACCTGGTACCCTGCACATTGACTCAGTACTGACACTCCTTATAGTCTCATTATTACCTCAACTACCTGGTACCCCTGCACATTGACTCAGTACTGGTACTCCTTATAGTCTCATTATTACCTCAACTACCTGGTACCCTGCACATTGACTCAGTACTGGTACTCCTTATAGTCTCATTATTACCTCAACTACCTGGTACCCCTGCACATTGACTCAGTACTGGTTCTCCTTATAGTCTCATTATTACCTCAACTACCTGGTACCCCTGCACATTGACTCAGTACTGGTAATCCTTATAGTCTCATTATTACCTCAAGTACCTGGTACCCCTGCACATTGACTCAGTACTGGTACTCCTTATAGTCTCATTATTGTTATTTTATTGTTTTACTTTTCCTTTTTTTATTTATCTAATTGTTCTTACTTTTTAACTGCATTGTTGGGAAGGGGCTCGTAAGTAAGCATTGCATGTCTAAAGTGTACACCTGTTGTATTCGGCGCATGTGAGAAATACATTTTGATTTGAAGCTCATTGGCAGAAACACGTCGTTGGGGCTAACGGTCGTCTCATGCTGAACAGATCATGTTCAGATGTTGAAGCACGATGGCTAGTTAAAACTCCCCAGAAAGGCAGGATCCTAGGAAAAAACCTAGAGAGGAACCAGGTTCTGAGGTGTGGCCAGTCCTCTTCTGTCTGTGCTGGGGGTGAGATTGTAAGAGTACATGGCCATTAAGGCTAGATCGTTCTTCAAGATGTTGAAATATTAATTGTTGACCAGCAGGGTCAAATAATAATCACAGCGGCTATAGTGTTTGCAACAGGTCAGCACCTCAGGAGTAAATGTCAGTTGGCTTTTCATAGCCGAGCCTTCAGAGAGAGAGAGAGAGTCAGTCAGTCAGAGAGAGTCAGTCAGTCAGAGTCAGAGAGAGTCAGAGGTAGTCAAAGAGAGTCAGAGTGAATCAGAGAGAGTCGGAGTCAGTCAGAGGTAGTCAGAGTCAGAGGTAGTCAGAGGTAGTCAGAGT
Organism: Salvelinus alpinus; assembly: GCF_045679555.1. Taxonomy (NCBI): domain Eukaryota; kingdom Metazoa; phylum Chordata; class Actinopteri; order Salmoniformes; family Salmonidae; genus Salvelinus; species Salvelinus alpinus. The sequence continues at coordinate 8,475,823 of NC_092086.1, read as the reverse complement.
CAGAGGTAGTCAGAGTCAGAGTCAGTCAGAGGTAGTCAGAGTCAGAGGTAGTCAGAGTCAGAGGTAGTCAGAGTCAGAGTCAGTCAGAGGTAGTCAGAGTCAGAGGTAGTCAGAGGTAGTCAGAGGTAGTCAGAGTCAGTCAGAATCTGTCAGAGAGAGTCAGAGTCTGTCAGAGAGAGTCAGAGAGAGTCAGAGTCAGTCAGAGAGAGTCAGAGTCTGTCAGAGAGAGTCAGAGTCTGTCAGAGAGAGTCAGAGTCTGTCAGAGTCTGTCAGAGAGAGTCAGAGTCTGTCAGAGAGAGTCAGAGTCTGTCAGAGAGAGTCAGAGTTAGTCAGAGTCAGTCAGAGAGTCCGAGTCTGTCAGAGTCTGTCAGAGTCTGTCAGAGAGAGTCAGAGTCTGTCAGAGAGAGTCAGAGTCTGTCAGAGAGAGTCAGAGAGAGTCAGAGTCTGTCAGAGAGAGTCAGAGTCTGTCAGAGTCTGTCAGAGTCTGTCAGAGTGAGTCAGAGAGAGTCAGAGTATGTCAGAGTATGTCAGAGAAAGTCAGAGTCAGTCAGAGTCAGTCAGAGAGAGTCAGAGGTAGTCAGAGTCTGTCAGAGGTAGTCAGAATCTGTCAGAGAGAGTCAGAGTCTGTCAGAGTCTGTCAGAGGTAGTCAGAATCTGTCAGAGAGAGTCAGAGTCTGTCGGAGAGAGTCAGAGTCTGTCAGAGAGAGTCAGAGAGAGTCAGAGTCTGTCAGAGAGAGTCAGAGTCTGTCAGAGAGAGTCAGAGTCTGTCAGAGAGAGTCAGAGTCAGTCAGATTCAGTCATAGAGAGTCAGTCTGTCATAGAGAGTCAATCAGTCATAGAGAGTCATAAGAGAGTCAGAGTCAGTCAGAGTCAGTCAGAGAGAGTCAGAGTCTGTCAGAGAGAGTCAGAGTATGTCAGAGTATGTCAGAGTCTGTCAGAGGGAGTCAGAGAAAGTCAGAGTCAGTCATAGAGAGTCAGTCAGTCATAGAGAGTCAGTCAGTCATAGTCAGTCATAGAGAGTCATAGAGAGTCAGAGTCAGTCAGAGAGAGTCAGAGTCAACAAGAGATAGTCAGAGCGAGAGAGAGAGAGTCAGAGATAGTCATAGTCAGTCAGAGAGACTCAGAGTCAGTCATAGAGAGTCAGAGTGAAACAGAGAGAGTCAGAGTCAGTCAGAGTCATAGTCAGAGAGAGTCAGAGTCATAGTCAGAGTCAGTCAGAGAGAGTCAGAGTCAGTCAAAGAGAGTCCGTCAGTCAGAGAGAGTCAGAGTCATTCGGAGTCAGTCAGAGAGAGTCAAAACAGCAGGTTTGGGACAAGGTATCATCCTGTGAACAGGGTCAGGGTTCCATATCCTCAGTCAGACCAGTAGAAACTGGATCAGCAGCACTACAAGGTATCACGTCTGGTGAACAGGTCAGAGTTCATATCCTCAGTCAGACCAGTAGAAACTGGATCAGCAGCACTACAAGGTATCACGTCTGGTGAACAGGTCAGAGTTCATATCCTCAGTCAGACCAGTAGAAACTGGATCAGCAGCACTACAAGGTATCACGTCTGGTGAACAGGTCAGAGTTCATATCCTCAGTCAGACCAGTAGAAACTGGATCAGCAGCACTACAAGGTATCACGTCTGGTGGATCATGTATCAATACTGATAGGATGGAAAGAAAGGGAGCGCTGCTCTCAGATCAGTTTTCTCCATTCAAATCTTTCCTTAACTTTTCTGCGCTACGGATACCGAATACGGGTTCACTTTCCTAAACAACCGCTGAATTGCAGGGCACCATATTCAAAAATATTCCGAAAAATATTTATAATCATGCAATCACAAGTGAAACATACCAAAACACAGTTTAGCTTGTTGTTAATCCACCTATCGTGTGAGATTTTGTAAATATATTTTACAGCGAAAGAAATCCAAGTTTTTGTGAGTGTAGCTGTCAATGCTACATCAGCTAGCCCCAAATTAGCATGGTCAGAAAAGCAATAAAATTAATCGCTTACCTTTCATAATCTTCGGGTGTTTCCACTTACGAGACTCCCAGTTACACAACAAATGTTATTTTTGTTCGATAAATATTACTTTTATCACAAAAAAACGCCATTTGGGTTGCGCATTATTTTGAGAAAACCAAAGCCTTGTTCCGTTCGACAAATCCCAAAAAGTATCCGAAATGGTCGTAGAAACATTTAAAATGTTTTTTATAATCAAACCTCAGGTTGTCTTTAACAAACCTAATCGATAATATTTCCACCGGAGCATAACCTATTCATTAAGAGAGAAAAGGAAAATGGGGAGCCCCTCTCTCGCGCAGGAAACATTCAGAGGACACCTGACCTCTTTTGAAACATCTCGCTAATTTTTCAAAATAAAAGCCTGAAACTATGTCTCAAGCCTGGTCACAGCCTGAGGAAGCCATTGGAAAAAGAATCTGGTTGATACCCCTTTAAATGGAGGTTAGACAGATCAAGAAACAAATATATATTTTTTTAAATATCACTTCCGGGTTACTTTTTCTCAGGATTTCGCTTTTTTTCACAGACATATTTTGACAGTTTTGGAAACTTTGGAGTGTTTTCTATCCTACTCTGTAAATTATATGCATATTCTATGATCTGGGCCAGAGAAAATGTCAGTTTATGTTGGGTACGTTATTTAAAAAAAAAAAAAAAAAATAAACATTCTGACCCCTAGCGCTAAGAGGTTTTTAACATTATAATTATTTCACAATACTGACCACGGATCAGCACCTAGAGAAATATTATCACCTATGGCTGCAAATATTGAGGAGGCTTATTCTAATGCTTACCCAATAAAAATGCACTAAATCCCAGATTTGGCACATCATTGTGTTCATGTTAGGATACACATCATGAAATATATTGAGACATATTACAGACAGTAGCCTACAAGTAGCAAAATAGAACTCAATATATTGAACTTTAAATGTATTTCCATATGATTGTAATAGGACTATAGCCTACTGTATATTTAAATGCAGTCATCTTGGTTTTCATTTTGAAGCATCATTTTATACGTCACTTATTTCTGTCAAATGCAAATACATTTGTAGTTTTGTATTTGTAGTCAAATTTGTTCTGAAGTTATCGGTGGTCACAGAGAGACTGATAAACCATGTGATTCTATGTTTAGATGAGGTCTTCTGTGAATAAATTGATGCGGAAAGGCAAAAAAGCATGTTACGATGCACCTAGCTGTTCCACGTTAATAACAATGGTTTTGGGAAACAGCTTAGAGATTTAATGATGTTCCTACGAAGGATTATAACGATGAACGTAGCTTTAACCTTTCAGTGATACCCATCCCGGATCCGGGAGCATCCTCATCAAAAAGCTGACTAGCATAGCCTAGCCTAACGCGACAGGGATATCATATAATATAATTTCATGAAATCACAAGTCCAATACAGCAAATGAAAGATAAACTTCTTGTGAATCCAGCCATCATTTCCGATTTTTAAAATGTTTTACAGCGAAAACACAATATGTATTTATATTAGATAACCACAATAGCCAAACAAACAACGGCATGTTTTCACCATGTTTCCACCGCATAGGTAGCTTTCACAAAACCCACAAATAGAGATCAAATTAATCACTAACCTTGAACAACTTCATCAGATGACAGTCTTATAACATCATGTTATACAATACATTTATGTTTTGTTCGAAAATGTGCATATTTATAGCTACAAATCCTGGTTTTACATTGCAGCCACCATCACAAATAGCACCAAAGCAGCCAGAATAATTACAGAGAGCAACGTGAAATACATAAATACTCATCATAAAGCATTTATGATAAATACATGGTGTACAGCAAATGAAAGATAAACATCTTGTGAATCCAGCCAATATTTCCGATTTCTTAAGTGTTTTACAGAGAAAACACAATATAGAATTATATTAGCTTACCACAATAGCCAAACACACAAAAACATTTATTCACCGCCAACATAGCTTTCGCAAAAACCAGCAATAGATATAAAATGAATCACTAACCTTTGGACAACTTCATCAGATGACAGTCTTATAACATCATGTTATACAATACATTTATGTTTTGTTCGAAAATGTGCATATTTAGAGCTGCAAATCGTGGTTATACATTGTGAATACGTAGCAACAATTCACCAAAATCTCCAGAGATATTTTGGACAGTCACCTAATCTAATCAAAGAACTCATCATAAACTTTACTAAAAAATACATGTTGTACAGCAAATGAAAGATACACTGGTTCTTAATGCAACCGCTGTGTTAGATTCAAAAAAATAACTTTAGTAGAACATACAGCATGCAGTATTGTGAGACAGCGCTCACATATTCTCCGCCTTGTTGGAGCGAACATTTACCACAAAAATACGAAATAACATCATAAATATTCTCTTACCTTTCTTGATCTTCCATCAGAATGTAGTGCAAGGAGTCCTATTTCCAGAATAAATCGTTGTTTGGTTTTAAAATGTCCATTTCTTCTGTCGAATTAGCAACTTTGGCTAGCATTGTGGAGCGCACGTGTCCATCATCTCTTGGCGCAAAGAACGAAAAATTCCAAAAGTCCCAATAAACGTTGAATAAACTGATCAAACTCGGTTGAAAAATCCTACTTTATGATGTTTTTCTCATATGTATCAAATAAAATCAGAGCCGGAGTAATTCGCCGTGTATACCGAACGCTTTTCAGAAGACAATGTGGAGTTCCCTCGCGCGCCGTCGAAAACTGACAAAAGAGCTGACCTGTCACTCCAAAAGCTCTTATTCGGCCTCACATCAAGCTAGACACCCCATTCAACCTTCTACTGCCTGTTGACATCTAGTGGAAGGCGTATGAAGTACATACAGATCCATAAATAAAAGCCAGTTGAATAGGCAGGCCCTGACACAGAGCCTCGTTTTCAGATTTTTCACTTCCTGTATGGAAGGTTGCTGCCAAATGAGTTCTGTTTTACTCACATATATAATTCAAACAGTTTTAGAAACTTCAGAGTGTTTTCTATCCAATAGTAATAATAATATGCATATTGTATGATCTAGAACAGAGTACGAGGCCGTTTAATTTGGGCACGATTTTTTCCAAAGTGAAAACAGCGCCCCCCTATTCACTTAAGATGCTTTTGGGAAACCTGGTCCTGGATAAAAACATCTGCAGAATTCAAAAGTAAATGTTTTACATTCAGATCTCATGTTACTGGATTTAATCTTTTACGTTATTATTTTTTTTATATTGATGTCACAAATGTATCATTTGTACCTATCTTTATAAAAAAAATTGATATTTGTTACATTTGACTGTGTAAAACCTAGCAGGACTACTGATTTCTCTGAGAGTGAGGCAGATATATATTATTACTGTGTAAAACCTAGCAGCACTACTGATTTCTCTGAGAGTGAGGCAGATATATAGTATTACTGTGTTAAACCTAGCAGTACTACAGATTTCTCTGAGAGTGACGCAGATATATATTATTACTGTATAAAACCTAGCAGTACTACTGATTTCACTGAGAGTGAGGCAGATATATATTATTACTGTATAAAACCTAGCAGTACTACTGATTTCTCTGAGAGTGAGGCAGATATATATTATTACTGTGTAAAACCTAGCAGTACTACTGATTTCTTAAAGAGTGAGGCAGATATATATTATTAGTGTGTAAAACCTAGCAGTACTACTGATTTCACTGAGAGTGAGGCAGATATATATTATTACTGTGTAAAACCTAGCAGTACTACTGATTTCTCTGAGAGTGAGGCAGATATATATTATTACTGTGTAAAACCTAGCAGTACTACTGATTTCTCTGAGAGTGAGACAGATATATAGCAATTAGCAAAAAAAAACATGATTATTTGTCTATTTGAAATGAAACCATCAAGTGATAGATTATAATCAATAATCAAATACATGCCATGATTAGATAATAAAAAATCACATTATGATTAACACAGCAATTTATTTGATTATTTCTTGAAATAATAAAAGCTAATTTACAAAGATTTCTGAAAATGGACATATAGTCTTTTGGAATGAAACTCTTCTTATGTTTCCCCATCTGAGCTCAGAGTAGATGAGAGACGTAATGTTTGTCTCTGTTGTGTTGAAGTCCAATCAAGCAGGAGAGACCAGCCTCCCCTGTTCCCAGCTGTGTGTCCATGAAGAGTGACCGGTCTATGGAACTACCTGAAAGCTTCAGAGATGGAGACTTTTCTACTGAACAAAGGTAAGAAGAACTCATGGGTCATGGTCAGTGAGTTAAACAACACTGTCTCTAGTCATTTCTACTCTCTCATTTTCCCATTTATTTTGGTTGTTTTCATAATCCATAGGCTAATGCTTTTGTCCATTTTCATAGTCCTAAAACAATATTAAACAAACACAATATTCCCTCCCTGTGTGTGTGTGTGTGTGTGTGTGTGTGTGTGTGTGTGTGTGTGTGTGTGTGTGTGTGTGTGTGTGTGTGTGTGTGTGTGTGTGTGTGTGTGTGTGTGTGTGTGTGTGTGTGTGTGTGTGTGTGTGTTGGTGCGTGTGTGTGCGTGTGTGTGTGTGTGTGTGTGTACTCCCTGGATGAGGAGATGTAATCTCATGTTTTGTCCACAGAAACCAACAGGAGAGATCAGAGTCAGAGATTCTCAGTGGTCAGTCTTCCCAGAGTCATCAAACAGACCTGGCCTCCATATTCAGTGTATGTGGTCCTGTTATGTACATTTGTTTTTGTTTACCTCAAGTAAAGTTGATCTGTCAATCATTCATTAATGTGTTAATGAGAAACCATTTAGTCTCTTGCTTAACATATTTACTTGATTTATTTCAGTTGCTTGAAGAGAATATTATGACATTTGTGAAGAACGAGCTGAAGATGTTCAAGAGGATTCTTAGTCCAGAACTCCCAGAAGGCTTTGAGAGTCAGAAGCAAGAAGTGGTGGATGCTGAAGATGAGAAGCAGGAGAGCAGTGCCAGAGAGGGGACTCTGAAGATCACACTGCACGTTCTGAGGAAAATGAATCTGCAGGAGCTTGCTGACACACTGGAGAAAAGTAAGAGCTGTCTGCCTCATGTTGAATTGACCTAATCAAGTAGCAGTGGTGTTGTGTTGTGTTGAATGAGAGAGAACAGAGAAAGAGAGAGACAACATTAATAATACCATCAATAATACCAATAATAATATAATCAGTCACACCAGTCTGTAATGCATTATGAAAACATTTACACATTTATACAGTCAGTTAAGAGAAGAAAGTATTATAATTTAAAACTTTATAACAGTCCTACAATACTGTTGTCATTAAAACAGACATAATATTAATATCCTGTGTTATTTCTAGATTCAGATGAGCTTGCTGTGATTTGCCAACGTGAACTCAAATCTAATCTAAAGAAGAAGTTTCAATGTGTATTTGAGGGGATCGCTAAACAAGGAAACCCAACACTTCTCAATAAGATCTACACAGAGCTCTACATCACAGAGGGTGGAACAGGAGAGGTCAATAATGAACATGAGCTGAGACAGATTGAGACAACAACCAGGAAACAAGCAAGACCAGAGACTGCAATCAAATGTAACGACATCTTCAAACCATTACCTGGACAAGACAAACGAATCAGAACTGTGCTGACAAAGGGAGTCGCTGGCATTGGAAAAACAGTCTCTGTGCAGAAGTTCATTCTGGACTGGGCTGAAGGAAAAGCAAATCAGGATGTCCAATTTGTATTTTCATTCCCTTTTCGGGAGCTGAATTTGATGAAAGGAGACAAACACACTTTCATTGAACTTCTTAATCACTTCTCAATGGAAACCAAACAATCAAGAATCTCCAACTACGACAAGTACAAAGTTCTGTTCATCTTTGATGGTCTGGATGAGTGTCGACTGCCCCTAGACTTCCAGAAGAACAAGATCTGTTGTGACGTCACAGAGTCAACCTCAGTGGATGTTCTGCTGACAAATCTCATCAAGGGAAATCTGCTTCCCTCTGCTCTCCTCTGGATAACTACCCGACCTGCAGCAGCCAATAAGATCCCTTCAGTGTGTGTTGACCAGGTGACAGAGGTACGAGGGTTCAATGACCCACAGAAGGAGGAGTACTTCAGGAAGAGATTCAGTGATCAGGACATGGCCAACAGAATCATCTCACACATAAAGACATCAAGGAGCCTCCACATCATGTGCCACATTCCAGTCTTCTGTTGGATTTCTGCAATAGTCCTTGAACACATGCTGAAACATGAGAGAGAAGAGATGCCCAAGACTCTGACTGAGATGTACACACACCTTGTGGAGTTTCATACCAAACAGAAGAATGAAAAGTATCTTGGGAAAGAAGAGACAGGTCCACACTGGAATAAAGAGAGCATTCTGTCACTGGGAAAACTGGCTTTTCAACAGCTTCTGAAGGGCAATCTGATTTTCTATGAAGAAGATCTGAAAGAGGCTGGCATTGATGTCAATGAAGCCTCAGTGTACTCAGGATTGTGCACACAGCTCTTTAAAGAGGAATGTGGGCTGTACCAGGACAAGGTGTACTGCTTCGTGCATCTGAGCATTCAGGAGTTTCTGGCTGCTGTATATGTGTTCCTCTCATTCAACAACAACAATGAGAATCTATTGGCCGAACCGCAATCAACGTCCAGGAACTATTTTGCGCTGAAGCCTGAATCTACTGTCTACAAAAGTGCTGTGGATAAAGCCTTACTAAATGAGACGGGAAACCTGGACCTGTTCCTCCGCTTCCTTCTGGGCCTCTCACTGGAGTCCAATCAGAAGCACTTACAAGGTCTACTGACAAAAACAAGAAGCAGCTCACAGAGCCATGAAGAAACAGTCAAGTACATCAAGAAGAAGATCAGAGAGAATCCCTCTCCAGAGAGGAGCATCAATCTGTTCCACTGTCTGAATGAACTGAATGACCATTCTCTAGTGGAGGAGATCCAAAGCTCCCTGAGCTCAGGAAGTCTCTCTGAAGCCAAACTGTCATCTGCACAGTGGTCAGCTCTGGTCTTTGTGTTGCTGACTTCAGAAAAGGAGCTGGATGTGATTGACCTGAAGAAATACGCCAGATCAGAGGAAGGTCTTCTGAGGCTGCTGCCAGTGGTCAAATCCTCCAGAGCTGTTCTGTGAGTACATCAAATGACATATAAGAAATATTAAGTTCAGAGGAAATTATGAATTATAATATGTATATAATATTATATTGAAAAACATATAGAATCAGTGCATTGATTTTCACATTAGTATAACAATATGACAATCATATTCTAGGAGACAGAAGATGAATCTATATCTATAATCTATATGTTGTTTGGGAGAATTAACCAAATGCATCTGCCATTGTCCTTCTACACTACTGGTGTTAAATTAACAGTGTGTTTGTGAAGTCATGATGATCTCTTTGTCAGGTTGTCAGGCTGTGGAGTCACAGAGAAAGGCTGTGCTTCTCTGGTCTCAGCTCTGAGGTCAAACCCCTCACACCTGAGAGAGCTGGATCTGAGAAACAATAACCTGAAGGATTCAGGAGTGAAGCTGCTCTCTGCTGGACTGGGGAATCCCCACTGTAAACTGGAGACTCTGAGGTCAGTATTCCTGTAGTTGGTCAACAAGTGATAACTGTTCACCAGATCCACATGTGTTTACCAGACACACATAGTCCACACTTTTATTTGAGGTTACTGGTGAGAGGTTAGTATGTTTTAATATGAATATTATTCATGATTCATTCATGATTTATCTTAATCATGGCAGTCACAGGCTTGATGTAGTCATTGTGTTCATAGAACATGGGACTCAAAACTAATATTTTGACTACTTTAAAACTTCTTGTGGGCAGGGGGCAGCATTTTCACTTTCGGATAAATAGCATGCCAAAATTCAACTGCCTGCTACTCATCCCCAGAATATAAGATATGCATATCATTAGTTTGGCTAGAAAACACTCTGAAGTTTCTAAAACTGTTTGAATCATGTCTGTGAGAATAACAGAACTTATGTAGCAGGCAAAACCCTGAGGACAAACCATTCAGAATTTTAATTTTTTTGATGTCACTGTCTTTTCAATGAAATTTCTTAGAGACACCAGATTTCTAATGGACTTGCTTGCAGTTCCTACCGCTTCCACTGGATGTCACCAGTTCTTGGAAATCGGTTGAGTTTATTCATTTGTGTAATAAAGAAGTAGGGCTATCGTAAATGAGGGTCACATGAAGTACATTTTTTGAGAGAGGCACGTTACGAAAAAAGTTGCGTCAGTTTGTTTTCTTTTTGTATTGAACACAGATCATCCCGTCTTCAAATTGATCGATTATTAATGTTTAAAAATACCTAACGTTGTATTACAAAAGTAGTTTGAAATGTTTTGGTAAAGTTTACATGTAACTTTTGATATATTTTGTAGTGACATGGCGAAAGTTGGAAGCTGTGTTTTTCTGGATGAAACGGTTCAAATAAATTGACATTTTGGATATATATTGACGGAATTAATCGAACAAAAGGACCATTTGTGATGTTTATGGGACATATTAGAGTGCCAAACAAAATAATTTCGTCACAGGTAAGGCATAATTAAATTTTTAATTTCTGCGTTTTGTGTCGTGCTTGCAGTGTTGAATTATGCTACTCTCTTTGTTTACTGTTGTGCTATCATCAGATAATAGGATCTTATGCTTTCGCCGAAAAGCCTTTTTGAAATCTGACATGTTGGCTGGATTCACAACGAGTGTAGCTTTAATTTGGTATCTTACATGTGTGATTTAATGAAAGTTAGATTTTTATATAATTTTGTTTGAATTTTGCGCTCTGTGTTTTCCCTGGCTATTGGCCGGTGGGACGTTTGCGTCCCACCTGCCCCAGAGAGGTTAAAACCTCTCTGAACCACCCATCCCGGATCCGGGATAATTGTCATCAGCAACGCTGAATAGCATAGCGCCACAGTCAAATAATATTACTAGAAAATATTCATATTCATGAAATCACAAGTGCAATATTGCAAAACACAGCTTTGCCTTTTGTTAATCCACCTGTCGTCTCAGATTTTGAAATTATGCTTTACAGCGAAAGCAATACAAGCGTTTGTGTAAGTTTATCGATCGCTCGACAAAACATTAAGTACACTTAGCATCTGGTAACTTGGTCACGAAAATCAGAAAAGCAATCAAATGAATCATTTACCTTTGATGATCTTCGGATGTTTTCACTCACGAGAATCCCAGTTAGACAACAAATGTTCCTTTTGTTCCATAAAGATATTTTTATATCCAAATACCTCCGTTCGTTTCGCCCGTTATACTGAGAAATCCACAGGAAAAAGCGTTAACGACAACGCAGACAAAAATTCCAGATAAAAAAAATAAAAAAAAATAAAAAGTATCCATAATGTCCATAGAAACATGTCAAATGTTTTTTATAATCAATTTTATAATTTGTTTTTCAAATATCTATTCGATAATATATCAACCGGGACAGTTGGTTTTTCAATAGGACCGGGAGTAACAATGGCTGCCCTTCTCTGTTGCGCACAACTCACTCTGAGAGCCCCCACCTATCCACTTACGCAATGTGATCGTTCTCGCTCATATTTCAAAATAAAAGCCTGAAACTATGTCTAAAGGCTGTTGACACCTTAGGGAAGCCATAGAAAAAGGAATCTGGTTGATATCCCTTTAAATGGGTAATAGGGATGCATAAGAACAGAGAGGTTTCAAAAACAGAGGCACACCTGATTGGATTTTCCTCAGGTTTTAGCCTGCAATATCACTTCTGTTAAACTCACAGACAAAATGTTGACAGTTTTGGAAACTTTAGAGTGTTTTCTATCCTAATCTGACAATTATATGCATATTCTAGTTTCGGGGGCTGAGAAATAGGCAGTTTCAAATGGGTAAGTTTTTTAGCCAAAAACAAAAATACTGCCCCCTACAGTTAAGAAATGCACTATAAGTTAATTGGTCAGAATACTTAATTGGTCAGAGAACAAGTTCTCATTTACAACCAAAATAAAGCCAAGATAAGCAAAGCAATGCAACAACAACAACAACACAGAACACAGAGTTACTCAAACAAACGTACAGTGAATAACACAATAGAAAAATCTATGTACAGTGTGTGTAAATGTAGTAAGATTAGAGAGGTAAGGCAATAAATAGGCCATAGAGGTGAAATAATTACAAATTAGCATTAACACTGGAATGAATGCTAGATGTGCAGATTAAGATGTGCAAGTGGAAATACTGGGCTGCAAAAGAGAGAAAAAATGAATTGCTCTATGGGGATGAGGTGGTTTGGTGTGCTATTTACAGATGGGATGTGTGCAGGTACAGTGATTGGTAAGCTGTAGTGACAGCTGATGCTTAAAGTTAGATAGGGGGATACAAGTCTCCAGCTTCAGTGATTTTTGCAATTCGTTCCAGTCATTGGTAGCAAAGAACTGTAAGGAAAGGCGGCCAAAGGAAGTGTTGGCTTTGGGGTAATCAGTGATCTCGTTTGGGCCCTTTGTCGACACGGCGCCCCGCCGTACCACCACGACTGGTCCGCCGACTTAACTCCATCCGCTGTGCCATCAACCGGCCGTTGCCAGACGTCGGAGCAGACGCTTCTACTTACCCCGGCCTGCTAACTTTAAACGACGTGTCTCCCGCGTGCTAGCGTAGAAACGACTACCCCGCGGCTTCCATGTTCCATCTATTGCTGTTCACTGGACCCTATGATCACTTGGCTACGTAGCTGATGCCTGCTGGACTGTTCATTTATCACGGTACTTCATTTTGTTTATTTTTTAATCTGTTGGCCCCAACTCAGGCCCTGTGTGGCGTTAACCGACCCTCTCTGCCCATTCATCGCCATTTTACCTGTTGTTGTCTTAGCTGATTAGCTGTTGTTGTCTTACCCGTTGTTGTCTTAGCTGATTAGCTGTTGTTGTCTTACCCGTTGTTGTCTTAGCTAACTCTCCAAATCAACACCTGTGATTGCTTTATGCCTCGCTTTATGTCTCTCCCAAATGTAAATATGCCTTGTACACTGTTGTTAAGGATAGTTATTGTCTTAGTTTACTGCTGAGCCCATAGTCCCACTCAACATACCTCAGATACCTCCTTAGTCCCACCTCCCACACATGTGATGACCTCACCCAGCATAACTAGCCCGTCCAGAGATGCAACCTCTCTTATCATCACTCGGTGCCTGGGTTTACCTCCACTGTACCCGCACCCCACCATACCCCTGTCTGTACATTATGCCCTGAATCTATTCTACCACGCCCATAAATCTGCTCCTTTAATTCTCTGTCCCCAACGCACTAGACGACCAGTTTTGATAGCCTTTAGCCGTACCCTCATCCTACTCCTCCTCTGTTCCTCGGGTGATGTGGAGGTTAACCCAGGCCCTGCGTGTCCCCAGGCACTCTCCTTTGTTGACTTCTGCAACCGAAAAAGCTTTGGTTTCATGCATGTTAACATCAGAAGCCTCCTCCCTAAGTTTGTTTTACTCACTGCTTTAGCACACTCCACCAACCCTGATGTCCTTGCCGTGTCTGAATCCTGTCTTAGGAAGGCGACCAAAAATTCTGAGATTTCCATACCCAACTACAACATTTTCCGTCAAGATAGAACTGCCAAAGGGGGAGGAGTTGCAATCTACTCCAGAGATAGCCTGCAAAGTTCTGTTATACTTTCAAGGTCTATGCCCAAACAGTTCTAGCTTCTAATTTAAAAAATGTATCTCTCCAGAAATAAGTCTCTCACTGTTGCCAACTGTTATAGACCCCGCTCAGCTCCCAGCTGTGCCCTGGACACCATATGTGAATTGATATCCCCCCATCTATCTTCAGAGTTCCTTCTGTTAGGTGACCTAAATTGGGGTATGCTTAACACCCCGGCAGTCCTACAATCTAAGCTAGATGCCCTCAATCTCACACAAATTATCAAGGAACCCACCAGGTACATCCCTAAATCCGTAACCATGGTCACCCTCATAGATATTATCCTGACCAACTTGCCCTCCAAATACACCTCTACTGTTTTCAATTAGGATCTCAGAGATCACTGCCTCATTGCCTGCATCCGCTATGGGTCTGTGGTCAAATGACCACCCCTCATCACTGTCAAACGCTCCCTAAAATACTTCAGCGAGCAGGCCTTTCTAATCGACCTGGCCCGGGTATCCTGGAAGGATATTGACCTCATACCGTCAGTCGAGGATGCCTGGTCGTTCTTTAAAAGTATTTTCCTCACCATCTTAAATAAGCATGCCCCTTTCAAAAAATGTTGAACTAAGAACAGATATAGCCCTTGGTTCACTCCAGACCTGACTGCCCTCGACCAGCACAAAAACATCCTGTGGCGGACTGCACTAGCATCGAATAGTCCCCGCGATATGCAACTTTTCAGGGAAGTCAGGAACCAATACATGCAGTCAGTCAGGAAAGCAAAGGAAAGCTTTTTCAAACGTTTTGGGACACTGTAGAGTCCATGGAGAATAAGAGCACCTCCTCCCAGCTGCCCACTGCACTGAGGCTAGGTAACACTGTCACCACCGATAAAATCCACATAGCATTTCTCTACAGCTGGCCATGCTTTCCTCCTGGCTACCCCAACCCTGACCAACATTTCCGCACCCCCCGCAGCTACTTGCCCAAGCCTCCCCAGCTTCTCTTTCACCCAAATCCAGATAGCAGATGTTCTGATAGAGCTGCAAAACCTGGAACCCTACAAATCAGCCAGGCTAGACAATCTGGACCCTCTCTTTCTAAAATTATCCGCCGCCATTGTTGCAACCCCTGTTACCAGTCTGTTCAACCTATCTTTCGTATCGTCTGAGATCCCTAAAGATTGGAAAGCTGCCGCGGTCATCCCCCTCTTCAAGGGGGTGACACTCTAGACCCAAACTGTTATAGACCTATATCCATCCTGCCCTGCCTTTCTAAAGTTTTTGAAAGCCAAGTTAATAAACAGATCACTGGCCATTTCAAATCCCACCGTACCTTCTCCGCTGTGCAATCCGGTTTCCGAGCTGGTCACGGTTGCACCTCAGCCATGCTCAAGGTACTAAACAATATCATAACCGCCATCGAAAAAAGACAGTACTGTGCAGCCGTCTTCATCGACCTGGCCAAGGCTTTCAACTCTGTCAATCACTACATTTTTATTGGCACATTCTTATTGGCAGACTCAACAGCCTTGGTTTCTCAAATGACTGCCTCGCCTGGTACACCGACTACTTCTCAGACAGAGTTCAGTGTGTCAAATCGGAGGGCTTATTGTCCGGACCTCTGGCAGTCTCTAAGGGGGTGCCACAGGGTTCAATTCGCGGGCCAACTCTTTTCTCTGTATATATCAATGATATCGCTCTTGCTGCAGGTGATTCCCTGATCCACCTCTACACAGACGACACCATTCTCTATACATCTGGCCATTCTTTGGACACTGTGTTAACTAACCTCCAAACGAGGTTCAATGCCATACAACACTCCTTCTTTGGCCTTCAACTGCTCTTAAACACTAGTAAAACCAAATGCATGCTTTTCAACCGTTCACTGCCTGCACCCACCCACCCGACTAGCATCACTACTCTGGACGGTTTTGACTTAGAATATATGGACAACTACAAATACCTAGGTGTCTGGCTAGACAGTAAACTCTCCTTCCAGACTCATATTAACTTATTTCGGCTCATTGGGACGCTAGCGTCCTACCTCGACAACATCCGGTGAAATTGCAGAGTGCGAAATTCAAAAAACAAAAGTAGTAATATTAAACATTCATAAAAATACAAGTGTTATACACCATTCTTAGAATCTTGGTAATCGAACAGCTTATCAAACAGCTTTACGGCGAAAGCATTTGATCGTCTGAGGACAGCGCCTCACTAACTTTCTGCATTAGCATAAATTAATAACCTGCACAAGTGTCACAAAACTCAAAAATAGTGCTAAAATAAATCCCTTACCTTTGAAGATCTTCATCTTTTTGCAGTCCAAAGGGTCCCAGTTACACAATGAATGGTCGTTTTGTTTGATAAAGTCCTTCTTCAGAAATCCACCTGTTCCAACTCGCCCACCATGCCTAAAAAGTTACCTGTAAACTTCATCCAAACAATTCAAACAACGTTTCTAATCCTCTAGTCCTCAGGTACCATAATATGTAAATAATCAATACAATTTAAGACTGAATATACGGTGTTCAATACCAGAGAAAAAGAACGAGAGTTCTTCTGAGGTATACTTCAAAAGAATACAAACACTTCTTAATTTTTCAAAAAACAAGCATTAAAATAATTTCTAAAGACTGTTGACATCTAGTTGAAGCCATAGGAACTGCAATCTGGGTCCTAATTATTAGACTTTCCCATAGAAAAGCATTGAAAAGTCTAATGACCTCAAAAACAAATTTTCCTGGATGGATTGTCCTCTGAATTTCACCTGCCAAATCAGTTCTGTTATACTCACAGACATTATTTTAACAGTTTCAGAAACATTAGAGTGTTTTCCATCCAATACTACCATGCAAATGCATATCCTGGCTTCTGGGCCTGAGTAACAGGCAGTTTACTTTGGGCAACTCAGTCATCCAAACTTCCGAATACTGCCCCCTAGTCTTAAAAAGTTAAACATTTCCAATCCAAAATTAAATCTAGAATCGGCTTCCTATTTCACAACAAAGCCTCCTTCACTCACGCCACCAAACATACCCTCGTAAAACTGACTATCCCACCGAGCCTTGACTTCGGAGATGTCATTTACAAAATAGGTTCCAATCCTCTACTCAGCAAACTGGATGTAGTATAACACAGTGCCATCCGTTTTGTCACCAAATCCCCATATATCACCCACCACTGCGACCTGTATGCTCTAGATGGCTGGCCCTCGCTACATATACGTCGCCAGACCCACTGGCTCCAGGTCATCTATAAGTCTTTGCTAAGTAAAGCCCCACCTTATCTCAGATCACTGGTGACGATAACAACACCCACCTGTAGCACGCGCTCCAGCAGGTACATCTCACTGGTCATCCCCAAAGCCAACACCTTCTTTGGCCGCCTTTCCTTACAGTTCTCTGCTGCCAATGACTGGATCGAATTGCAAACATCGTTGAAGCTGGAGACTTATATTTCCCTCACTAACTTTAAACATCAGCTTTCTGAGCAGCTAACCGATTGCTGCAGCTGTACGTAGCCCATCTGTAAATAGCCCACCCAATCTACCTACCTCATCCCCATATTGTTTTTATTTACTTTTCTGCTCTTTCGCACACCAGTATTTCTACTTGCACATCATCATCAGCTATTTATCACTCCAGTGTTAATTTGCCAAACTGTAATTACTTCGCTACTATGGCCTATTTATTGCCTTACCTCCTTACTCCAATTGCACACACTGTATATAGACTTATCTATTGTATTATTGACTGTACGTTTGTTTACTACATGTGTAACTCTGTGTTGTTGTGTCGCACTGCTTTTCTTTATCTTGGCCAGGTTGCAGTTGTAAATGAGAACTTGTTCTCAACTAACCTACCTGGTTAAACAAAGGTGAAAAAATAAAAAGTAAATTAAAAAATATACCTGCTGGAACGCGTGCTACTGGTGGGTGTTGTTATCATGACCAGGGAGCTGAGATAGGGCGGAGCTTTACCTAGCAAATACTTATAGATGACCTGGAGCCAGTGGGTCTGGCGACAAATATGTAGCGAGGGCCAGCCTATTACAGCATACAGGTCGCAGTGGTGGGTGATATATGGGGCTTTGGTGACAAAACGGATGGCACTGTGTTATACTCCATCCAGCTTGCTGAGTAGAGTGCTGGGGGCTATTTTGTAAATGACATCTCCGAAGTCAAGGATCCGTAGGATAGTCAGTTTTACTAGGGTATGTTTGGCATCATGAGTGAAGGAAGCTATGTTGCGAAATAGGATGCCGATTCTAGATTTAATTTTGGATTGGAGATGCTTAATGTGAGTCTGGAAAGAGAGTTTACACAGCTAGGGATT
This sequence comes from Salvelinus alpinus, assembly GCF_045679555.1. Classification (NCBI taxonomy): domain Eukaryota; kingdom Metazoa; phylum Chordata; class Actinopteri; order Salmoniformes; family Salmonidae; genus Salvelinus; species Salvelinus alpinus. Next base: position 8,457,833 of record NC_092086.1, on the reverse strand, counting down.
TGTAGTTGTCCACATATTCTAAGTCAGAACTGTCCAGAGTAGTGATGCTGGACGGGCGGGCAGGTGCAGGAAGCGATCGGTTGAAGAGCACGCATTTAGTTTTACTAGCATTTAAGAGCCGTTGGAGGCCACGGAAGGAGTGTTGTATGGCATTGAAGCTCGTTTGGAGGTTTGTTAACACAGTGTCCAATTAAGTGCCAGATGTTTACAGAATGGTGTCATCTGCGTAGAGGTGGATCAGAAAGTCACCAGCAGCAAGAGCGATATCATTGATAAATACAGAGAAAAGAGTCGGCCCGAGAATTGAACCTTGTGGCACCCCCATAGAGACTGCCAGAGGTCCGAACAACAAGCCCTCCAATTTGAGATACAATCTAAATATGATACCTCACTGTCTTTTGACTGATACTGCTTTTTAAACTGGTCTGGTTAGTCTACTCAAAAAATTGTACTATACATTTTTCTCTCTACAAGTAATATTATGATCATTTATAATAATGAAACATTCATTTATGAACAGATATGGCAGGTTTCAGGACACTGATGTATCTGAACATTTTGAAAAAATATTCTGCCACTTTTTTCACGACCTGTCACGTTCCTGACCTTATTTTTCCTTTGTTTAACTTTGTTTAGTTGGTCAGGACGTGAGCTGGGTGGGTAGTCTATGTTTTGTGTTTCTATGTTGGGGTTAATGTGTTGCCTGATATGGTTCTCAATTAGAGGCAGGTGTTTGACGTTTCCTCTGATTGAGAACCATATTAAGGTAGGGTGTTCTCACTGTTTGTTTGTGGGTGGTTGTCTTCTGTGTCTGTTATGTCTACCACACGGGACTGTTTCGTTTGTCGTTCGTGTATGTAGTCTGTTCCTGTTCGTGCGTTCTTCGTAGTTTGTAAGTTCTCAAGTCAGGTCTGTCTACATCGTTTATTTGTTTTGTAGTTTGTTAAAGTGTTTTCGTGTTTCGTTCTATCATTTAAATAAATCATTATGTCAAACTATCACGCTGCGCTTTGGTCCAATGAGGAGGAGAACGACCGTTACAGAACCACCCACCAAACAAGGATCAAGCAGCGTGAGAGGAACCAGCAGCAACGGCCAAAAAAACAGGACTCGTGGACTTGGGAGGAGATTCTGGACGGAAAAGGACCCTGGGCACAGCCAGGAGAATATCGCCGTCCCAAAGCTGAGCTGGAGGCAGCGAAAGCAGAGAGGCGGCGATATGAGGAGGCAGCACGTAAGCGAGGCTGGAAACCCGAAGAGAAACCCCAAACATTTCTTGGGGGGGGGGGGCTAAAAGGGAGTGTGGCGAAGTCAGGTAGGAGACCTGCGCCTACTCCCTGTACTTACCGTGGAGAGTGAGAGTACGGGCAGACACCGTGTTACGCAGTAGGGCGCATGGTGTCTCCTGTACGTGTTCAGAGCCCGGTGCGGTACATACCAGCTCCTCGTATCGGCCGGGCCAGATTGAGGATTGAGCCGGATGTCATGAAGCCGGCCCAACGCATCTGGTCACCAGTGCGTCTCCTCGGGCCGGCTTACATGGCACCAGCCTTACGCATGGTGTCCCCGGTTCGCCTACATAGCCCGGTGCGGGTTATTCCACCTCCCCGCACTGGTCGGGCGACGGGGAGCATACAACCAGGTAAGGTTGGGCAGGCTCAATGCTCAAGGGAGCCAGTACGCCTGCACGGTCCGGTATTTCCGGCACCACCTCCCTGCCCCAGCCCAGTACCACCAGTGCCTACACCACGCACCAAGCCTCCTGTGCGTCTCCAGAGTCCTGTACGCACTGTTCCTTCTCCCCGTACTCGCCCTGATGTGCGTGCCCTCAGCCCGGTACCACCAGTGCCGGTACCACGCACCAGGCCTATAGTACGCCTTGAGAGTCCAGTGTGCCCTGTTGCTGTTCCCCGCACTAGCCTGAAGGTGCGTGTCCTTAGCCCGGTACCTCCATGTCCGGCACCAGGCATACAGTGCGCCTCAGCCGGCCAGCGCTGTCTGTCTGCCAAGCGCCGTCAGAGCTGCCCGTCTGTCCCGAACCGTCAGAGCTGCCCGTCTGTTCCGAGCCGTCAGAGCTGCCCGTCTTTTCGGAGCCGTCAGAGCTGACCGTCTGTCCCGAGCCGTCAGAGCTGCCCGTCTGTCCCGAGCCATCAGAGCTGCCCGTCTGTCCCGAGCCGTCAGAGCCGCCCATCTGTCCCGAGCCTTCAAAGCCGCCCGTCTGTACTGAGCCTGCAAAGCCGCCCGTCTGTACTGAGCCTTCAGAGCCGTCCGCCAGACAGGAGCCGCTAGAGCCTTCCGCCAGACAGGAGCCGCTAGAGCCTTCCGCCAGACAGGATCAGCCAGAGCCTTCCACCAGACAGGATCAGCCAGAGCCTTCCGCCAGACAGGATCAGCCAGAGCCTTCCGCCAGACAGGATCAGCCAGAGCCTTCCGCCAGACAGGATCAGCCAGAGCCTTCCGCCAGACAGGATCAGCCAGAGCCTTCCGCCAGACAGGATCAGCCAGAGCCTTCCGCCAGCCATGAGCAGCCAGAGCAGCCAGCCAGCCATGAGCAGCCAGAGCCGCCAGCCAGCCATGAGCAGCCAGAGCCGCCAGCCAGCCATGAGCAGCCAGAGCCGCCAGCCAGCCATGAGCAGCCAGAGCCGCCAGCCAGCCATGAGCAGCCAGAGCCGTCAGCCAGCCATGAGCAGCCAGAGCCGTCAGCCAGCCATGAGCAGCCAGAGCCGTCAGCCAGCCATGAGCAACCAGAGCCGTCAGCCAGCCATGAGCAGCTAGAGCCGTCTAGCCAGGATCCGCCAGAGCCGTCCAGCCAGGATCCGCCAGAGCCGTCCAGCCTGGATCCGCCAGAGCCAGCCAGCCAGGATCCGCCAGAGCCAGCCAGCCAGGATCCGCCAGAGCCAGCCAGCCAGGATCCGCCAGAGCCAGCCAGCCAGGATCCGCCAGAGCCAGCCAGCCAGGATCCGTCCCTCAGTCCGGAGATGCCCCTCATTCCGGAGATGCCCCTCATTCCGGAGATGCCCCTCATTCCGGAGATGCCCCTCATTCCGGAGATGCCCCTCATTCCGGTGTTGCCCCTCATTCCGGTGTTGCCCCTTAATCTAGTGGGGTTAATTTGGAGGGTGGTCATTTTGAGGAGGCTACGAAAGCGGGTAGTGACTATGGTGGGGTGGGGACCACGACCAGCGCCAGAGCCGCCACCGTGGACAGACGCCCACCCAGACCCTCCCCTAGACTTTATGCTGGTGCGCCCGGAGTTCGCACCTTAAGGGGGGGGGGGGGGGGTTATGTCACGTTCCTGACATTATTTTTCCTTTGTTTAACTTTGTTTAGTTGGTCAGGACGTGAGCTGGGTGGGTAGTCTATGTTTTGTGTTTCTATGTTGGGGTTAATGTGTTGCCTGATATGGTTCTCAATTAGAGGCAGGTGTTTGACGTTTCCTCTGATTGAGAACCATATTAAGGTAGGGTGTTCTCACTGTTTGTTTGTGGGTGGTTGTCTTCCGTGTCTGTTATGTCTACCACACGGGACTGTTTCGTTTGTCGTTCGTGTATGTAGTCTGTTCCTGTTCGTGCGTTCTTCGTAGTTTGTAAGTTCTCAAGTCAGGTCTGTCTACATCGTTTATTTGTTTTGTAGTTTGTTAGAGTGTTTTCGTGTTTCGTTCTATCATTTAAATAAATCATTATGTCAAACTATCACGCTGCGCTTTGGTCCAATCCCTACTCCTCCTCTTCAGACGAAGAGGAGGAAAACGACCGTTATACCACCAAAGAATAGCAGTGTGATTTTAATATGATTTGACTCTTTGCAGGTTGTCAGGCTGTCTAGTCACAGAGGAAGGCTGTGCTTTTCTGGTCTCAGCTCTGAAGTCAAACCCCTCACACCTGAGAGAGCTGGACCTGAGTAACAATGACCTGAAGGATTCAGGAGTGAAGCTGCTCTCTGCTGTACTGGGGAATCCCCACTGTAAACTGAAGACTCTGAGGTCAGTATTCCTGTCGTTGGTCAACAAGTGATAACTGTTCACCAGATCCACATGTGTTTACCAGACACACATAGTCCACACCATATGTGTTTGGACAGTGAAGCTTACAGTTTTACATTTGGTGCTATGCTCCACCATTTTGGATTTGAGATAGAATGTTTCATATTAGGGGACAGTACAGAATGTCACCTTTTATTTGAGGTTAATGGTGAGAGGTTAGTATGTTTTGTTGTATCCTCTGTTATTGGTAATGGTGAGAGGTTAGCATGTTTTGTTGTAGTCTCTGTTATTTGTAATGGTGAGAGGTTAGCATGTGTTGTTGTAGCCTCTGTTATTGATAATGGTGAGAGGTTAGCATGTTTTGTTGTAGCCTCTGTTATTGGTAATGGTGAGAGGTTAGTATGTTTTGTTGTAGTCTCTGTTATTGGTAATGGTGAGAGGTTAGCATGTTTTGTAGTCGCCTCTTTTATTGGTGATGGTGAGAGGTTAGCATGTTTTGTTGTTATTCATTATTAATCATGATTCATTCATGATTTTTCTTAATCAAGGCATCATCAGGATTAATTTAGTAGAGTTTAGAAACATGTTATCTACTCACTTACACGGAAAATTACTTCAGTCGTCATCCACCATTCAGTTACTATTGGGCAAAACACAACCAAAACAAACTGCAAAGTGGTCAGAATACTTATGACTTTTTCAAATAGGGGGACTAGATACATAAAGTGCTTTCATTTCTAAATGGTGAAACAGTAATGTATTAAAATACCCTCAAATAAAAGGTGACATTATATACTGTCACCTCATGTGAAACATTTGATCTGAAATCCAAAATGTTGGAGTATAGAGCCACATTTAAAATGTTAGCTTCACTTTCAAAATAGGTATGGTGTGTACTGTATACTCAATACAATCTAAATCTGATACCTCACTGTCTGTCTTTTGACTGATACTGCTTTTTAAACTGGTCTGGTCAGTCTACTCAAATATTTGTACTATACATGTTTCTCTCTCCAAGTAACATTATGATAATTTATAATACTGATACATTCATTTATGAATAGATATGGCAGGTTTCAGGACACTGATACAGTTGAAGTCGGAAGTTTACATACACCTTGGCCAAATACATTTAAAATCAGTTTTCACAATTCCTGACATTTAATCCTAGTGAAAATTACCTGGCTTTGGTCAGTTAGGATAACCACTTTATTTTAAGAATGTGAATTGTCAGAATAATAGTAGAGAGAATGATTTATTTCAGCTTTTAATTCTTTCATCATATTCCCAGTGGGTCAGAAGTTTACATACACTCAATTAGTATTTGGTAGCATTGCCTTTAAATTGTTTAACTTGGGTCAAACGTTTTGCGTAGCCTTCCACAAGCATCCCACAATAATTTGGGTGAATTTTGGCCCATTTCTCCTGACAGAGCTGGTGTAACTGAGTCAGGTTTGTAGGCCTCCTTGCTCACACACGCTTTTTCAGTTTTGCCCTCAAATGTTCTATAGGATTGAGGTCAGGGCTTTGTGATGGCCACTCCAATACCTTGACTTTGTTGTCCTTAAGCCATTTTGCCACAATATTGGAAGTATGCTTGGGGTCATTGTCCATTTGGAAGACCCATTTGCGACCAAGCTTTAATTTCCTGACTGATGTCTTGAGATGTTGCTTCAATATATACACAAAATGTTCCATCCTCATGATGCCATCTATGTTGTGAAATGCACCAGTCCCTCCTGCAGCAAAGCACCCCCCACAACATGATGCTGCCACCCCCGTGCTTCACGGTTGGAATGTGTTCTTCAGCTTGCAAGCCTCCCTCTTTTCCTCCAAACATAACTATGGTCATTATGGCCAAACAATTATATTTTTCTTTCATCGGACCAGAGGACATTTCTCCAAAACGTACGATCTTTGTCCCCATGTGCAGTTACAAACCGTATTCTGTCTTTTTTTATGGCAGTTTTGGAGCAGTGGCTTCTTCCTTGCTGAGCGGCCTTTCAGGTTATGTCGATATAGGACTCGTTTTACTGTGGATATAGATATATCCTCCAGCATCTTCACAAGGTCCTTTGCTGTTGTTCTGGGATTGATTTGCACTTTTCGCACCAAAGTGCGTTCATCTCTAGGAGACAGAACGTGTCTCCTTGCTGAGCAGTATGACGGCTGCGTGGTCCCATGGTGTTTATAGTTGCGTACTATTGTTTGTGCAGATGAACTTGGTACCTGCAGGTGTTTGGATATTGCTCCCCAGGATGAACCAGACTTGTGGAGGTCTACAATTTTTTTCTGAGGTCTTGTGTGATTTCTTTTGATTTTCACATGATGTCAAGCAAAGAGGCACTGAGTTTGAAGGTAGGCCTTGAAATACATCCACAGGTACACCTCCAATTGACTCAAATAATGTCAATTAGCCTATCAGAAGCTTCTAAAGCCATGACATAATTTTCTGGAATTTTCCAAGCTATTTAAAGACACGGTCAACTTAGTGTATGTACACTTCTGACCCACTGGAATTGTGATACAGTGAATTTTAAGTGAAATAATCTGTCTGTAAACAATTGTTGGAAAAATGACTTGTCATGCACAAAGTAGATGTCCTAACTGACTTGCCAAAACTACAGTTTGTTAACAAGAAACTTGTAGAGTTGTTGAAAAATGAGTTTTAATGACTCCAACCTAAGTGTATGTAATCTTCTGACTTCAACTGTGTATCTGAATATGTTGAAAAAATATACTGCCACTATTTTCACCACCAAATAATAGCAGTGTGGTTTTAATACTCTTTGCAGGCTGTCAGGCTGTGGAGTCACAGAGGAAGGCTGTGCTTCTCTGGTCTCAGCTCTGAGGTCAAACCCCTCACACCTGAGAGAGCTGGATCTGAGTAACAATGACCTGAAGGATTCAGGAGTGAAGCTGCTCTCTGCTGGACTGGGGAATCCCCACTGTAAACTGGAGACTCTGAGGTCAGTATTCCTGTAGTTGGTCAACAAGTGATAACTGTTCACCAGATCCACATGTGTTTACCAGACACACATAGTCCACACCATATGTGTTTGTACAGTGAAGCTTACCGTTTTACATTTGGTGCTATGCTCCAGCATTTTGGATTTGAGATAGAATGTTTCATATTAGGCGACAGTACAGAATGTCACCTTTTATTTGAGGGTATTGTCCTACATAGCTGTGTTACTGTTAAGAAATGAAAGCATTTCATGTATGTAGTCGTAATTATTCAGACATATTCACTTATATTGTATTAAAGTAGTCATAAGTTTGGTATTCGGTCCATTATTCCATGCCTGTAGTGATTACATCAAGCTTGTGATTCTACTAACTTGTTGAATACATTTACAGTTTGTTTTGGATGATGTTTTTCCAAATAGAAACTGAATGGTGAATAATGTCCTGTCATTTTGGAGTCACTTCACTTGTATTGTCAGTAAGAATAGAAGATGTTTCTGAACACTTCTACATTCATGTGGATGCTACATTGATTATGAATAATCATGAATGAATTGTGAATAATGACGAATAACAAAGGTACAGAGTCACAAAGATCATACCCCCTATGTTATTGGTAATGGTGAGAGGTTAGCATGTTTTGTTGTAGTCTCTGTTATTGGTAATGGTGAGAGGTTAGTATGTTTTGTTGTAGTCTCTGTTATTGGTAATGGTGAGAGGTTAGCATGATTTGTTGTAGCCTCTGTTATTGGTGATGGTGAGAGGTTAGCATGTTTTGTTGTAGCCTCTGTTATTGGTAATGGTGAGAGGTTAGCATGTTTTGTTGTAGCCTCTGTTATTGGTAATGGTGAGAGGTTAGTATGTTTTGTTGTAGTCTCTGTTATTGGTAATGGTGAGAGGTTAGCATGTTTTGTTGTAGTCTCTGTTATTGGTAATGGTGAGAGGTTAGCATGTTTTGTTGTAGCCTCTGTTATTGGTAATGGTGAGAGGTTAGCATGTTTTGTTGTAGTCTCTGTTATTGGTAATGGTGAGAGGTTAGCATGTTTTGTTGTAGTCTCTGTTATTGGTGATGGTGAGAGGTTAGCATGTTTTGTTGTAGTCTCTGTTATTGGTAATGGTGAGAGGTTAGTATGTTTTGTTGTAGTCTCTGTTATTGGTAATGGTGAGAGGTTAGCATGATTTGTTGTAGCCTCTGTTATTGGTGATGGTGAGAGGTTAGCATGTTTTGTTGTAGCCTCTGTTATTGGTAATGGTGAGAGGTTAGCATGTTTTGTTGTAGCCTCTGTTATTGGTAATGGTGAGAGGTTAGTATGTTTTGTTGTAGTCTCTGTTATTGGTAATGGTGAGAGGTTAGCATGTTTTGTTGTAGTCTCTGTTATTGGTAATGGTGAGAGGTTAGTATGTTTTGTTGTAGCCTCTGTTATTGGTAATGGTGAGAGGTTAGCATGTTTTGTTGTAGCCTCTGTTATTGGTAATGGTGAGAGGTTAGCAAGTTTTGTTGTAGCCTCTGTTATTGGTAAAGGTGAGAGGTTAGCATGTTTTGTTGTAGCCTCTGTTATTGGTAATGGTGAGAGGTTAGCATGTTTTGTTGTAGCCTCTGTTATTGGTAATGGTGAGAGGTTAGCAAGTTTTGTTGTAGCCTCTGTTATTGGTAATGGTGAGAGGTTAGCATGTTTTGTTGTAGTCTCTGTTATTGGTAATGGTGAGAGGTTAGCATGTTTTATTGTAGCCTCTGATATTGTTAATGGTGAGAGGTTAGTATGTTTTGTTGTAGCCTCTGTACATTTCTCATTCATTATTATTCATGATTCATTCGTGATTTTTCTCAATCAAGGCATCATCAGGGTTAATTTAGTTTTGAAACTTACTAAGAAAGAACAGTACTCCAGTCATCATCCACCATTGTAATTTTGGGCAAAACACAACCCAAAACACAACCAAAACAAACCGCAAATGCATCCACCGAGTTTGGTACCAAATAACTTTTGACAACTTTAATACACTATGAGTGAATTGGTCAGAATACTTATGACTTGTTCCAATAGGGGGACAAGATACATAAAGTGCTTTTATTTTTCTAAATGGTGAAACAGATATGAATAAAAATACTCTCAAATTTAAAGGTGACATTATATGCTGTCACCTCATATGAAACCTTTGATCTCAATTCCAAAATGTTGGAGTATAGAGCCACATTTAAAATGTTAGCTTCACTGTCAAAATAGATATGGTGTGGACTGTATACACAATACAATCTGAAGCTGATACCTCACTGTCATTATAGATATGGTGTGGACTGTATACTCAATACAATCTAAATCTGATACCTCACTGTCAGTCTTTTGACTCATACTGCTTTTTAAACTGGTCTGGTCAGTCTACTCAAATATTTGTACTATACATTTTCTTCTCTTCAAGCAATATTATGATCATTTGTCGTTTTTAATAATGATACATCCATTTATTAATTGATATGGCAGGTTTCAGGACACTGATATCTGAATATGTTGAAAATATATACTTCCACTATTTTCACCACCAAAGAATAGCAGTGTGGTTTTAATATGATTTGACTCTTTGCAGGCTGTCAGGCTGTCTAGTCACAGAGGAAGGCTGTGCTTCTCTGGTCTCTGCTCTGAGGTCAAACCCCTCACACCTGAGAGAGCTTGACCTGAGTAACAATGACCTGAAGGATTCAGGAGTGAAGCTGCTCTCTGCTGGACTGGGGAATCCCCACTGTAAACTGGAGACTCTGAGGTCAGTATTCCTGTAGTTGGTCAACAAGTGATAACTGTTCACCAGATCCACATGTGTTTACCAGGCACACATAGTCCACACCATATGTGTTTGGACAGTGAAGATTACAGTTTTACATTTGGTGCTATGCTCCAGCATTTTGGATATGAGAACGAATGTTTCATATTAGGCGACAGTACAGAATGTCACCTTTTATTTAAACGTTTTCATACATATTTTACCATTTATAAATGTAAATGCTTTATGCATACTTCACTTTATGCTGTTGAGTTTACCTCCACTGTACCCGCACCCCACCATACCCCTGTCTGTATATTATGCCCTGAATCTATTCTACCACGCCCATAAATCTGCTCCTTTAAAACCGCTTAGAACTAGGGGGCGCAGTTTTCGCTTTTGGCTAAATAGGCGTACCCATTTGAAACTGCCTATTTCTCAGCCCCCGAAACTAGAATATGCATATAAGTCAGATTAGGATAGAAAACACTCTGAAGTTTCCAAAACTGTAACATTTTTGTCTGTGAGTTAAACAGAACTGATATTACAGGCTACAACCTGAGGAAAATCCAACCAGGAAGTGGCCCTGTTCTTGAGACCTCTCTGTTCCCATGCACCCCTATTGCCCATATAAAGGGATATCAACCAGACTTCTTTTTCTATGTCTTCCCTAAGGTGTCAACAGCCTTTAGACATTATTTTCAGGCTTTTATTTTGAAGGATGAGCGTGAACGACCACATTGCGTAAGTGGATAGGTGGGGGCTCTCCGAGTGATTTTTGCGCAAAAGTGAAAGGCAGCCATTGCGGTCCTAGTGAAAAGCCAACTGTCCCGGTTGATATATTATCGAATAGATATTTGAAAAACACCCTGAAGATGGATTATAAACAACGTTTGACATGTTTCTGTGGACATTATGGATATAATTTGGAATTTCTTCCAGCGTTGTCGCGACCGCTCTTTCCGGTGGATTCCTGGGCATAAAACGCAGCAAACAAATGGAGGTATTTGGATATAAAAAATATCTTTATGGAACAAAAGGAACATTTGCTGTCTAACTGGTCTCGTGAGTGAAACCATCCAAAGATCATCATAGGTAAACAATTAATTTGATTGCTTTTCTAATTTTCGTGACAAGGTTACCTGACGCTAGGTGTTCTTATTGTTTTGTCGAGCAATCGATACATTTACACAAATGCAAGTATTGCTTGCGCTGTAAAGCATCATTTCAAAATCTGAGACGACAGATGGATTAACAAAAGGCTAAGCTGTGTTTTGCAATATTGCACTTGTGATTTCATGAAATTAAATTTTATTATATACCGTTCCCGCTAGGCTAGGCTATGCTAGTCAGCGTTTCTGATGACAAATATCCCGGATCCGGGATGGGGAGTCCAGACAGGTTTAATTCTCTGTCCCCTTCGCAATAGACGACCAGTTTTGATAGCCTTTAGCCGTACCCTCATCCTACTCCTCCTCTATTCCTCGGGTGATGTGGAGGTTAACCCAGGCCCTGCGTGTCCCCAGGCACTCTCCTTTGTTGACTTCTGCAACCGAAAAAGCTTTGGTTTCATGCATGTTAACATCAGAAGCATCCTCCCTAAGTTTGTTTTACTCACTGCTTTAGCACACTCCACCAACCCTGATGTCCTTGCCGTGTCTGAATCCTGTCTTAGGAAGGCAACCAAAAATTCGGAGATTTCCATACCCAACTACAACATTTTCCATCAAGATAGAACTGCCAAAGGGGGAGGAGTTGCAATCTACTCCAGAGATAGCCTGCAAAGTTCTGTCATACTCTCCAGGTCTATGCCCAAACAGTTCGAGCTTCTAATTTTAAAAATGTATCTCTCCAGAAATAAGTCTCTCACTGTTGCCGCCTGTTATAGACCCCCCTCAGCTCCCAGCTGTGCCCTGGACACCATATGTGAATTGATTGCCCCTCCCCCATCTATCTTCAGAGTTCGTTCTGTTAGGTGACCTAAACTGGGATATGCTTAACACCCCGGCAGTCCTACAATCTAAGCTAGATGCCCTCAATCTCACACAAATTATCAAGGAACACACCAGGTACAGCCCTGAATCTGTTAAAATGGGCACCCTCATAGAAATGATCCTGACCAACTTGCCCTCCAAATACATCTCTGCTGTTTTCAATCATAATCTCAGCGATCAAATCAAATCAAATTGTATTTGTCACATACACATGGTTGGCAGAGTGTAGCGAAATGCTTGTGCTTCTAGTTCCGACAATGCAGTAATAACCAACAAGTAATCTAACCTAACAATTCCACAACTACTACCTTATACACACAAGTGTAAAGGGATAAAGATATGTACATAAAGATATATGAATGAGTGATGGTACAGAACGACATAGGCAAGATGCAGTAGATGGTATAGAGTACAGTATATACATATGAGATGAGTAATGTAGGGTATGTAAACATAAAGTGGCATAGTTTAAAGTGGCTAGTGATACATGTATTACATAAAGATGGCAAGATGCAGTAGATGATATAGAGTACAGTATATAAATATACATATGAGATGAGTAATGTAGGGTATGTAAACATTATATTAAGTGGCATTGTTTAAAGTGGCTAGTGGTACATTTTTACATAATTTCCATCAATTCCCATTATTAAAGTGGCTGGAGTTGAGTCAGTATGTTGGCAGCGGCCACTAAATGTTAGTGGTGGCTGTTTAACAGTCTGATGGCCTTGAGATAGAAGCTGTTTTTCAGTCTCTCGGTCCCTGCTTTGATGCACCTGTACTGACCTCGCCTTCTGGATGATAGCGGGGTGAACAGGCAGTGGCTTGGGTGGTTGTTGTCCTTGATGATCTTTATGGCCTTCCTGTGACATCGGGTGGTGTAGGTGTCCTGGAGGGCAGGTAGTTTGCCCCCGGTGATGCGTTGTGCAGACCTCACTACCCTCTGGAGAGCCTTACGGTTGTGGGCGGAGCAGTTGCTGTACCAGGCGGTGATACAGCCCGACAGGATGCTCTCGATTGTGCATCTGTAGAAGTTTGTGAGTGCTTTTGGTGACAAGCCGAATTTCTTCAGCCTCCTGAGGTTGAAGAGGCGCTGCTGCGCCTTCTTCACAACGCTGTCTGTGTGGGTGGACCAATTCAGTTTGTCCGTGATGTGTACACCGAGGAACTTAAAACTTTCCACCTTCTCCACTACTGTCCCGTCGATGTGGATAGGGGGGTGCTCCCTCTGCTGTTTCCTGAAGTCCACAATCATCTCCTTTGTTTTGTTGACGTTGAGTGTGAGGTTATTTTCCTGACACCACACTCCGAGGGCCCTCACTGCCTCATTGCCTGCATCCGCTATGGGTCCGCGGTCAAACGACCTCAAACGCACCCGAAAACACTTCTGCGGGCAGGCCTTTCTAATCGACCTGGCCCGGGTATCCTGGAAGGATATTGACCTCATCCCATCAGTCGAGGATGACTTGTCGTTCTTTAAAAGTATTTTCCTCACCATCTTAAATAAGCATGACCCTTTAAAAAAATGTAGAACTAAGAACAGATATAGCCATGGTTCACTCCAGACCTGACTGCCTTCAACCAGCACAAAAACATCCTGTGGCGGACTACAATTGCATCGAATAGTCCCCATGATATGCAACTTTTCATGGAAGTCAGGAACCAATACACACAGTCAGTCAGGAAAGCAAAAGCTAGCTTTTTCAAACAGAAATTTGCATCCTGTAGCTCTAACTCCAAAAAGTTTTGGGACACTGTAGAGTCCATGGATTACAAGAGCACCTCCTCCCAGCTGCCCACTGCACTGAGACTAGATAATACTGTCACCACTAAAAAATCCACGATAATTGAGAATTTCAGTAAGCTGGCCATGCTTTACTCCTGGCTACCCAAACCTCGGCCAACAGCGCCACACCCCCCACAGCTACTTGCCCAAGCCTCCCTAGCTTCTCCTTCACCCAAATCCAGATAGCAGATGTTCTGAAAGAACTGAAAGAACTGAAAAACCTGGAACCCTACAAATCAGCTGGGCTAGACAATCTGGACCCTCTCTTTCTAAAATTTTCCGCCGCCATTGTTGCAACCCCTATTACCAGTCTGTTCAACCTCTCTTTCATATCGTCCGAGATCCCTAAAGATTGGAAAGATGCCGCGGTCATCCCCCACTTCAAGGGGGTGACGCTCTAGACCCAAACTGTTTTATACCTGTATCCATCCTGCCCTGCCTTTTTAAAGTCTTCGAAAGCCAAGTTAATAAACAGATCACTGACCATTTCGAATCCCACCGTACCGTCTCCGCTGTGCAATCCGGTTTCCGAGCTGGTCATGGATGCACCTCAGCCACGCTCAAGGTACTAAACGATATCATAACCGCCATCGATAAAAGATTGTACTGTGCAGCCGTTTTCGACCTGGCCAAGGCTTTTGATACTGTCAATCACCGTTTTCTTATTGGCAGACTCAACAGCCTTGATTTCTCAAATGACTGCCTCGCCTGGTTAAACCAACTACTTCTCAGAGAGAGTTCACTGTGACAAATCGGAGGGCCTGTTGTCCGGACCTCTGGCAGTCTCTATGGGGGTACCACAGGGTTCAATTCTCGGGCCGACTCATTTCTCTGTATATATCAATGATGTCGCTCTTGCTGCAGGTGATTCCCTGATCCACCTCTACGCAAACAACACCATTCTGTATACATCTGACCCTTCTTTGGACACTGTGTTAACAAACCTCCAAACGAGCTTCAATGCCATACAACTTTCCTTCCGTGGCCTCCAACTGCTCTTAAATGCTAGTAAAACCAAATGCATGCTTTTCAACCGTTCACTGCCCACATCCACCCGCCCGACTAGCATCACTACTCTGGACGGTTCTGACCTAGAATATATGGACAGCTACAAATACCTAGGTGTCTGGTTAGACTGTAAACTCTCCTTCCAGACTCACATTAAGCATCTCCAATCCAAAATTAAATCTAGAATCAGCATCCTATTTTGCAACAAAGCCTCCTTCACTCATGCTGCCAAACATACCCTCGTAAAACTGACTATCCCACAGAGCCTTGACTTCGGAGATGTCATTTACAAAATAGCCCCCAGCACTCTACTCAGCAAGCTGGATGGAGTATAACACAGTGCCATCCGTTTTGTCACCAATGCCCCGTATATCACCCACCACTGCGACCTGTATGCTGTAATAGGCTGGCCCTCGCTACATATTTGTCGCCAGACCCACTGGCTCCAGGTCATCTATAAGTCTTTGCTAGGTAAAGCTCCGCCTTATCTCAGCTCACTGGTCACGATAACAACGCCCACCAGTAGCACGCGCTCCAGCAGGTATATCTCACTGGTCATCCCCAAAGCCAACACCTCCTTTAGCCGCCTTTCTTTCCAGTTCTCTGCTGCCAATGACTGGAACGAATTGCAAAAATCGCTGAAGCTGGAGACTTATATTTCCCTCACTAACTTTAAACATCAGCAATTTGAGCAGCTAACCGATCGCTGCAGCTGTACATAGCCCATCTGTAAATAGCCCACCCAATTTACCTACCTCATCCCCATATTGTTTTTATTTTATTTTATGCTCTTTCGCACACCAGTATTTCTACTTGCACATCATCATCAGCTATTTATCACTCCAGTGTTAATTTGCCAAACTGTAATTACTTCACTACTATGACCTATTTATTGCCTTACCTCCTCACGCCATTTGCACACACTGTATATAGACTTTTCTATTGTATTATTGACTGTACGTTTGTTTATTCCATGTGTAACTCTGTGTTGTTGTTTGTGTCGCACTGCTTTTCTTTATCTTGGCCAGGTCACAGTTGTAAATGAGAACTTGTTCTCAACTTGCCTACCTGGTTAAATAAGGTGAAATAAATAAATAAAAATGCATGTAGTTCTCCAATTTGAAGAAGTTTTAATTATTTGGACAAATTAACTTATAGTGTATTAAAGTAGTCAGAAGTTTAGTATTTGGTCGTAAACGCTGGTTGCATTTGCAGTTTGTTTTGTTTGTGTTTTGGAAAACTTTTTTCCTAATAGAAACTGACTGGTGGATGATGACTTTAATTTTGGAGTCAATTCACTTGTATTGTCAGTAAGAATAGAAGATATTTCTGAACACTTCTACATTCATGTGGATGATACCATGATTATGAATAATCAGGAATGAATCGTGAATAATGATGAATGAGAAAGTTACAGAGGCACAAAGATCAGACCTCTGTTATTGGTAATGGTGAGAGGTTAGCATGTTTTGTTGTAGCCTCTGTTATTGGTAATGGTGAGAGGTTAGCATGTTTTGTTGTGGCCTCTGTAACTTTCTCACTCATTATTATTCATGATTCATTCATGATTTTTCTTAATCATGGCATCATCAGAATTAATTAAGTAGTGTTTTGAAAACATGTTATCTTCACAAAGAAAAGTGAGTTCAGTCATCAGCCACCATTCATTCATTCATTGCTATTAGACATAAACATAACTCATAACACAACCAAACAAACTGCACATGCAATCAACGAGTTTACGACCAAATACTATACTTACTAGATACATAAAGTGCTTTCATTTCTAAACAGTGAAACAGATATGTATGAAATATCCTCAAATTTAAGGTGACATTATATACTGTCACCTCATATGAAACATTTGATCTGAAATCCAAAATGTTGGGAGTATAGAGTCACATTTAAAATGTTAGCTTCACTGTCAAAATAGATATGGTGTGGACTGTATACTCAATACAATCTAAATCTGATACCTCACTGTCTGTCTTTTGACTGATACTGCTTTTTAAACTGGTCTGGTGTCACACCCTGACCTTAGAGCCGCTATATTTCTTTATTTGGTTAGGTCAGGGTGTGATGTGGGGTGGGCATTCTATGTTCTATTTTCTATGTTTTGTATTTCTTTGTTTTGGCCAGGTCTATTGTAGCCCTTTTCCCCACCTGTCTTTGTGGGTAGTTGACTTTGTTAGAGGCATTTTGCCCTGTTACTGTTTACTGTCGTTTTGTATTGTTTTGTGGCGGCATTTCTAATAAAAAATGTAAATGAAAACATTTCTAATATGCAACGACAACCGTGACATCTGGTCAGTCTACTCAAATATTTGTGTTTTATATGTTTCTATCTACAAGGAATACTTTGATAATTTGTCATTTCTAATAATGAAACGTCCATTTATGAATAGATATGGCAGGTTTCAGGACACTGATGTATCTGAATATGTTGAAAAATATACCTCCACTATTTTCACCACCAAATAATATCAGTGTGGATTTAATATGAATTGACTCTTTGCAGGCTGTCAGGCTGTTTAGTCACAGAGGAAGGCTGTGCTTCTCTGGTCTCAGCTCTGAGGTCAAACCCCTCACACCTGAGAGAGCTGGACCTGAGCTACAATCACCCAGGAGACTCAGGAGTCAGACTGCTCTCTGCTGGACTGGAGGATCCACACTGCAGACTGGAGAAACTCAAGTATGTAGAGGGTTTATGTCAATGTTCATATCAGACATGTTTGACTTATCAGGCTAGTTAAGACAAACATTCTTACCACCACTTGGACAAGGTTATATGCTGACTGTGTGTGTGTTCAGTGTGTGTGTGGGTCCAGTGTCTGAGTTCAGGTGTATCCCTCAATGAAAGGTGTGTGTGTCCAGTGTGTGTGTCCTGTGTGTGTGTGTGTGTGTGTGTGTGTGTGTGTGTGTGTGTGTGTGTGTGTGTGTGTGTGTGTGTGTGTGTGTGTGTGTGTGTGTGTGTGTGTGTGTGTGTGTGTGTGTGTGTGTGTGTGTGTGTGTGTGTGTGTGTGTGTGTGTGTGTGTGTGTGTGTGTGTGTCACTCAATGACTTTCTTTTCTTCTGCTTACCGCTACAGTGTGGAACATGGTGGAGAGAACAGAATGAAACCTGGGCTTAGAAAATGTGAGTGTTGACTGCTGTGAAGAATATGACTAAGAATAAGACTTAATTCAAGTTAAGTCAAAGTCAAAGACCACCATCATTACTTACTGGGACATATTGAATATCAGCTGTAGTTCTACAGAAGCAGAAATCAGGGACACTAAAGTTTACAAAGTTGCTTTGACTGTGTGTGTGTGTGTGTGTGTGTGTGTGTGTGTGTGTGTGTGTGTGTGTGTGTGTGTGTGTGTGTGTGTGTAACTAATGGGAATACGTGTGTGTTATATTACCATACAGTATAACATATGATCATTCAACAAGTCTCAAGTTACCTTAAATTCTCCTTTTGATACCTAGAAACATCTACATTAAATGAATTAGGGAAAAGTGAGTTAACATTCTAATGTGAATGATGATGATTTCTAATATTGTGTTTGGTTTCATCCATCAGATGTCTGTGATCTCACACTGGACCCAAACACAATAGACAGACACCTCTCTCTGTCTGAGGAGAACAGAAAGGTGACATGGAGGAGAGAGGAGCAGCCGTATCCTGATCACCTAGAGAGATTTGAGGACTGGGGACAGGTGCTGTGTAGAGAGGGTCTGACTGGGCGCTGTTACTGGGAGGTAGAGTGGAGTGGGAGGAGGGCTGTTACAGGAGTGACATATAAAGGAATCAGCAGGAAAGGAGGGGTTAATGACTGTTGTCTTGGATACAATGACAAGTCCTGGAGCCTGTTCTGCTATGACAACCGTTACACTGCCAGGCACAATAATAATCCCATTTCCATAGATGTCCCCTCCTCCAGCTCCCACAGAGTAGGAGTGTATCTGGACTGGCCAGCCGGCACTCTGTCCTTCTATAGAGCCTCCTCTGACACAGTGACCCACCTGTACACATTCACCTCCACATTCACTGAGCCCCTCCATCCAGGGTTTAGGGTTCATTATGTTGACTCCTCAGTGTCCCTGAAATAATAACACACACAGGACACACGCTGGACACACACACACTGGACACACACACACACACACTGGACACACACACACACTGGACACACACACACACTGGACACACACTGGATACACACACACACACTGGAGACACACACTGGACTCACACACACACACACACACACACTGGACTCACACACACACAATGGACTCACACACACACACACTGGACTCACACACACACACTGGACTCCCTGGAAATAATAACCTGACACACACACACTCGTGCCTCACCGGGAAAGCCCTGGAGGTGTTTAGGGGTTTCCGTTGGTGCTACTACGGTGGAAGGTCCAGACCAGGTCTCCACCGTGCGCATTCCCTCAGAATATGCCGATTTGGCTCTCTAAAAAGAAGGCGACTCAATTACCACCCCATCGACGGGGCGATTGTGCGATAAATCTCGTAGTAGACGCTGCACTTCCCAGGAGTCACGTGTATCCTCTCTCACAGGCTGAGATGGAAACATATCTCTCCGAATCCCTGCGGCAGGGGTACATTCGGTCCTCCACTTCACTTCTCCTCAAGTTTCTTTTTTGTGAAGGAGGGAGGTCTGCGCCCGTGTATTGACTATCGAGGTCTGAACCAGATCACTGTGAGGCTACCACAGCGATTGAGTCACGGGCTTCTTCCCCAAACTAGATCTAAGGAGCGCTTACAACCTGATGCGTATCCGCCGAGCATGTGTCCCTGGTGTGCAGAGTGCTTGGTCGCCTGTTGGAGCATGACCTGTACGTCAAGGCTGAGAAATGCTTGTTCTTCCAGCAGTCCGTCTCCTTCCTAGGGTATTGCATTTCCACGTCAGGGGTAGAGATGGAGTGACCGCATTTCAGCCGTGCGTAATTGGCCGACTCCAACCACGGGAAAGGAGTTGCAGCGATTTTTTTCTACTACCGGAGGTTTATCTGGGGTTTTGGGAAGGTAGCGGCTCCCATTACCTCACTGATGAAGGGGGGCCCGGTACGCTTGCAGTGGTCAGCTGAGGCAGACAGGGCTTTTAGTCACCTGAAGGCTCTGTTTACCTCGGCTCCCATGCTGGCCCATCCGGATCCCTCTTTAGCGTTCATAGTGGACGCGTACGAGGCTGGGATAGGTGCTCTCTCAGCGCTCGGGTACGCCACCGACGCTCCGCCCCTGTGCCTTCTTCTCGAAGAAGCTCAGTCCGGCGGAGCGAAACTATGACGTGGGGGACCGGGAGCTGTTGGCTGTCGTCAAGGCCTTGAAGGCATGGAGACATTGGCTTGAGGGGGCTAGACACCCTTTTCTCATCGGGACTGACCACCGTAATCTGGAGTACATCCGGGCGGCGAGGGGACTGAACCCTCACCAGGCAAAGTGGGCCATGTTTACCCTTTCCTACAGACCAGTCTCCCAGAACGTGAAGGCAGACGCATTGTCTCGGCTGTATGACACAGAGGAGTGGCCCATGGATCCCACTCCCATACTCCCTGCCTGGTGGCGCCGGTAGTGTGGGAGCTGGACACGGACATTGAGCAGGCGTTACGTCTATCTTGGCTAAGGACGTGAGAGTTTATGTTTCCTCCTGCTCGGTGTGCGCCCAGTGTAAGGCTCCTAGGCACCTGCCCAGAGGTAAGCTACATCCCTTACCTGTTCCACAACGGCCGTGGTCACACCTGTCGGTGGATTTTCTGACCGATCTTCCACTCTCACAGGGTAACACCGTGATCCTGGTCGTTGTAGATCGTTTCTCTAAGTCCTGTCGTCTCCTCCCTCTGCCCGGTCTCCCTACGGCCCTACAGACTGCGGAAGCCCTGTTACCGCACGTCTTCTGGCACTACGGGGTACCTGAGGATATAGTGTCTGATCGAGGTCCCCAGTTCACGTCTAGGGTCTGGAAGGCGTTCATGGAACGTCTGGGGGTCTCGATCAGCCTTACCTCAGGTTTTCACCCCGAGAGTAACGTGCAGGTGGAAAGAGTTAACCAGGATGTGGGCAGGTTTCTGCGGTCATATTGCCAGGACTGGCCGGGGGAGTGGGCGGCGCCCTGGGTTGAGATGGCCCAGAACTCGCTCCGCAACTCCTCTACTAACCTCTCTGCCTTCCAGTGTGTACTGGGGTACCAGCCGGTTCTGGTGCCTTGGCATCAAAGTCGGACCGAGGTTCCTGCGGTGGACGACTGGTTCAGGCGCGCGGAGGAGACATGGGAAGCTGTCCGTGTTCACCTTCAGCAGGCCGTGATGCGCCAAAAGGAGAACGCAGATCGCAACCACAGTGAGGCCCCAGTGTTCGCACCAGGGGACCGGGTCTGGCTCTCGACCCGAAACCTGCCCCTCCGCCTGCCCTGCCGGAAGCTGGGTCCGCAGTTTGTGGGGCCATTTAAAGTCCTGAGGAGAGTGAACGAGGCTTGTTATAGGTTACAACTTCCACCCGATTACCGTATTAACGTCTCGTTCTATGTGTCTCTCCTCAGGCCGGTGGTGGCTGGCCCACTCCAGGAGTCTGAGGTGCGGGAGGTTCCTCCGCCCCCTCTGGACATCGGGGGGCTGAGGCATCTCGTGGAGTGGGAGGGGTACGTTCCGGAGGAGAGGTGCTGGGTTACGGTCGATGACGTGTTGGACCCCTCAATGCTGCAGGAGTTCCACCGTCTTCGTCCGGATCGCCCTGCGCCTCGCCCTCCGGGTCGCCCCCGAGGCCGGTGTCGGCGCGCTGCTGGAGCCGCGCATCAAGGGGGGTTACGGGGGGGGGGGGTACTGTCACGACTTTCGCTGAGGTCGGTTCCTCTCCTTGTTCGGGCGGCGTTCGGCGGTTGACGTCACCGGCCTTCTGGCCATCGCCGATCCACCTTTCATTTTCCATTAGTTTTGTCTTGTCTTTCTCACACCTGGTTCCAATTCCATAAATGACATGTGTATTTAACCCTCTGTTTCCCCCCATGTTCGGAATTGTTTCTTGTTCTTGTCCTTGCTCTTGTCCTTGTTCGGAATTATGTTTATTAAACGACACAGTTGTAAATCAGTTTTCGCTCTCCTGCGCCTGACTTCTCTGCCACCAGTACGCACATTGTTACACACACACGCATTTGTGTTTATGCAGGTGGGGACATCTGTTCTCTCATCACATTCTGTGGACACCACTTTCCTGACAATCTGGCAACCTGACAGGACAAAAACATCAAATCTCAATAAAAATCTATAATGAATACACCCCTTCAAATGTAAATGATTCATTAAAATAAGGGTGGATGACATTGTTCCTGCCAACTAGTACCATCTGGGGACAATAGTGTAGGCAATTTTTTTTTAGGGCACAAGGGGAAGATGGCTTCTAATCTAGATAAGTTTGTATTGGTAGAACCGTCTGGCCTTTCAGCATATCAACTAGAGAACCAACTAGAGAATGTTGCCGGGCGTTCTATTTAGCATATGCATCAGATGCATTTCAACCTGCAAGGTGTGCAAACATGCTTCATAATTAAATGCTTTATAAATAGTGCATAAACTATTGTAAATGATTAATTGCATGAAGAAATATTAATGGGAATATATCAATAAAAAAACAAGTTATTTTTTTAGAGTCAAGGATGTTTTGTATAATTCTACTGTCCTAGAAACACGTAGGCCTTGAACCTATTTTAGTTTCCCTTACAATAAAACACTACAGTGGAATCCATTTGATCAACTTTATTTATAGGTTCCATTAGAAATAGAGTTATAGTCATTAATAAAGTCCAGTTCTAACAGAAACTAACAGATAATAATAACACTATAACCAGCCAGGTGATTAGTTATAGTCATTAATAATAACACTATAACCAGCCAGGTGATTAGTAATAGAGTTATAGTCATTAATAATAACACTATAACCAGCCAGGTGATTAGTAATAGAGTTATAGTCATTAATAATAACACTATAACCAGCCAGGTGATTAGTTATAGAGTTATAGTTAGTCATTAATAATAACACTATAACCAGCCAGGTGATTAGTTATAGAGTTATAGTTAGTCATTAATAATAACACTATAACCAGCCAGGTGATTAGTTATAGAGTTATAGTTAGTCATTAATAATAACACTATAACCAGCCAGGTGATTAGTAATAGAGTTATAGTCATTAATAATAACACTATAACCAGCCAGGTGATTAGTTATAGTCATTAATAATAACACTATAACCAGCCAGGTGATTAGTAATAGAGTTATAGTCATTAATAATAACACTATAACCAGCCAGGTGATTAGTAATAGAGTTATAGTCATTAATAATAACACTATAACCAGCCAGGTGATTAGAAATAGTTATAGTCATTAATAATAACACTATAACCAGCCAGGTGATTAGTAATAGTTATAGTCATTAATAATAACACTATAACCAGCCAGGTGATTAGTAATAGAGTTATAGTCATTAATAATAACACTATAACCAGCCAGGTGATTAGTAATAGTTATAGTCATTAATAATAACACTATAACCAGCCAGGTGATTAGTAATAGTTATAGTCATTAATAACAACACTATAACCAGCCAGGTGATTAGTTATAGAGTTATAGTCATTAATAATAACACTATAACCAGCCAGGTGATTAGTAATAGTTATAGTCATTAATAATAACACTATAACCAGCCAGGTGATTAGTAATAGTTATAGTCATTAATAACAACACTATAACCAGCCAGGTGATTAGTAATAGTCATTAATAATAACAATATAACCAGCCAGGTGATTAGTAATTGTCATTAATAATAACACTATAACCAGCCAGGTGATTAGTAATAGTCATTAATAATAACAATATAACCAGCCAGGTGATTAGTAATAGTCATTAATAATAACAATATAACCAGCCAGGTGATTAGTAATAGAGTTATAGTCATTAATAATAACACTATAACCAGCCAGGTGATTAGTAATAGTCATTAATAATAATACTATAACCAGCCAGGTGATTAGTAATAGAGTTATAGTCATTAATAATAACACTATAACCAGCCAGGTGATTAGTAATAGAGTTATAGTCATTAATAATAACACTATAACCAGCCAGGTGATTAGAAATAGTTATAGTCATTAATAATAACACTATAACCAGCCAGGTGATTAGTAATAGTCATTAATAATAATACTATAACCAGCCAGGTGATTAGTAATAGAGTTATAGTCATTAATAATAATACTATAACCAGCCAGGTGATTAGTAATAGAGTTATAGTCATTAATAATAACACTATAACCAGCCAGGTGATTAGTTATAGAGTTATAGTCATTAATAATAACACTATAACCAGCCAGGTGATTAGTCATAGAGTTATAGTCATTAATAAGGTTAATTTATTTGTTGTATTCCTGAAAAAAAGCACCAGTGCATGAACAGTTGTAAAGGATTAATTGCATAAAGAAATATTTGTGTAAATATATTCATGACAAGATATAAAAATAGTATTTTGTTGATTGAATCAGACACTGTATTGTGCCCTTACACCCATCTTCTCTTTACACATGAATCAATCACGTCTTCTCTTTACGTTTCGGGTCCACAGTCAGCTTCGGGGATTTGTGTGAACAAGCCCCATAAACAAATCAGTTGCACTGCCAACAGTTTTCATGGGCCTTGCAGGACCTGCTGTCTCCTTGGTGCTGTGGAGCTGGGGGAAGAGGGAGAGCAGGACCTGCTGCCTGCTTGGAGCTGTGGTGCTTGGGGAAGAGGGAGAGCAGGACCTGCTGCCTGCTTGGAGCTGTGGTGCTTGGGGAAGAGGGAGAGCAGGACCTGCTGCCTGCTTGGAGCTGTGGTGCTTGGGGAAGAGGGAGAGCAGGACCTGCTGCCTGCTTGGTGCTGTGGTGCTTGGGGAAGAGGGAGAGCAGGACCTGCTGCCTGCTTGGAGCTGTGGTGCTTGGGGAAGAGGGAGAGCAGGACCTGCTGCCTGCTTGGTGCTGTGGTGCTTGGGGAAGAGGGAGAACAGGACCTGCTGTCTGCTTGGAGCTGTGGTGCTTGGGGAATAGGGAGAGCAGGACCTGCTGTCTGTTTGGTGCTGTGGTGTTTGGGGAAGAAGGAAAACAGGACCTGCTGTCTGCTTGGTGCTGTAGCTTTTTTATTGGCATTCATGTGGTTCTCATGAAGCTCACATGCCAGATCCAGTGGGATGCATGGTGCTGAGGATGCAAACATTTATTTATTTTACATCTGTACACCGTGAGTGTTGCTTTACCACTCGCCATCACCGATGTGGAGTAGAGCTCCTCTGGTATGTTGTTTTGTGCAGAGGGGGGGGGGGGGGGGGGTCAGCTCTCGCCTTTATTTGTTCACTATTCCCGAGAAGGCTCATCTTCTTTGCAGTCAACAAGTCTGCCAGGTTAATTAATGTGAAGAAGTTGACGATGGTCATATTCCTGCCTTTGTCCATGTAAGGCTCCAAGATGTTTCAACACCAGTCTCTCACGCGCCTGGTTTCATCTTTCACCAGATATGGAAACCATTGAGCAAGTACTTGGTTTCCACATTGGCACAAACAAAAACTTAACTGAAATCACATGCACCATTATTCGTTTATTTCTGGTTGCTGGCGCCCATTCATCCATTAACAACAGAATAGCATATTTTAATGTTACGTTTATTATGTTACTAGTTTTTGCTTAGTTGCCAGATCAATGCTGCCGAGTGGTCATGTACTGAATGCAGGGACAGCACGAATATTCTTGGAAAAAGATGCACCTCTTAAATTCAGTTATTTGTCAAAGGTAAGTGTCATAAAAAGTGCAGAATATGCTTTTACAGATACCAACTATTTCAGATACCAAAGCGATTTTCAACTTGTGCAATCTTTAAGTCTCAATGCATTGAAGTATACAGGACACTCCCTAACAGGACATTCCCTCCGTTAGTAAGTCTCATTGAAGTATACAGGACACTCCCTAACAGGACATTCCCTCCGTTAGTAAGTCTCAATGCATTGAAGTATACAGGACACTCCCTAACAGGACATTCCCTCCATTAGTAAGTCTCATTGAAGTATACAGGACACTCCCTCCTAACAGGACACTCCCTAACAGGACACTCCCTAACAGGACATTCCCTCCGTTAGTAAGTCTCAATGCATTGACGTATACAGGACACTCCCTAACAGGACACTCCCTAACAGCACATTCCCTCCGTTAGTAAGTCTCAATGCATTGAAGTATACAGGACACTCCCTAACAGGACACTCCCTAACAGGACACTCCCTAACAGGACACTGTGTATTTCTTCCTTCTGTTTCTATTTCTATTGTTGATCTTTAACTCTGCGTTGTTGGAAAATTACCCATAAGTCAGCATTTCACTATTAGTCTACACTTGTTGTTTACGAAGCATGTGACAAATAAAAAGTGGTTTGATTTTGTGTCTACTTTCAACTGCCATGTTCACCAGTCTTCCTCAATGTGTGGAGGGGTCTCAGAGTCAGTGATCACATCTCAGTCAGATGTTTAACATTAGTGGAGGGGTCTCAGGATATACACTGACTGGTAACAGTGAGATGTTGGTATTAGTGGAGGGTTCTCAGGATATACACTGACTGGTAACAGTGAGATGTTGGTATTAGTGGAGGGTCTCAGGATATACACTGACTGGTAACAGTGAGATGTTGGTATTAGTGGAGGGTCTCAGGATATACACTGACTGGTAACAGTGAGATGTTTAACATTAGTGGAGGGTCTCAGGATATACACTGACTGGTAACAGTGAGATGTTGGTATTAGTGGAGGGTTCTCAGGATATACACTGACTGGTAACAGTGAGATGTTGGTATTAGTGGAGGGTCTCAGGATATACACTGACTGGTAACAGTGAGATGTTGGTATTAGTGGAGGGTCTCAGGATATACACTGACTGGTAACAGTGAGATGTTGGTATTAGTGGAGGGGTCTCAGGATATACACTGACTGGTAACAGTGAGATGTTTAACATTAGTGGAGGGATCTCAGGATATACACTGACTGGTAACAGTGAGATGTTTAACATTAGTGGAGGTTCTCAGGATATACACTGACTGGTAACAGTGAGATGTTGGTATTAGTGGAGGGGTCTCAGGATATACACTGACTGGTAACAGTGAGATGTTGGTATTAGTGGAGGGGTCTCAGGATATACACTGACTGGTAACAGTGAGATGTTTAACATTAGTGGGGGGGTCTCAGGATATACACTGACTGGTAACAGTGAGATGTTGGTATTAGTGGAGGGGTCTCAGGATATACACTGACTGGTAACAGTGAGATGTTGGTATTAGTGGAGGGGTCTCAGGATATACACTGACTGGTAACAGTGAGATGTTTAACATTAGTGGAGGGTCTCAGGATATACACTGACTGGTAACAGTGAGATGTTTAACATTAGTGGAGGGGTCTCAGGATATACACTGACTGGTAACAGTGAGATGTTGGTATTAGTGGAGGGTCTCAGGATATACACTGACTGGTAACAGTGAGATGTTTAACATTAGTGGAGGGTCTCAGGATATACACTGACTGGTAACAGTGAGATGTTGGTATTAGTGGAGGGGTCTCAGGATATACACTGACTGGTAACAGTGAGATGTTTAACATTAGTGGAGGGGTCTCAGGATATACACTGACTGGTAACAGTGAGATGTTGGTATTAGTGGAGGGTCTCAGGATATACACTGACTGGTAACAGTGAGATGTTGGTATTAGTGGAGGGGTCTCAGGATATACACTGACTGGTAACAGTGAGATGTTTAACATTAGTGGAGGGTCTCAGGATATACACTGACTGGTAACAGTGAGATGTTGGTATTAGTGGAGGGGTCTCAGGATATACACTGACTGGTAACAGTGAGATGTTGGTATTAGTGGAGGGTCTCAGGATATACACTGACTGGTAACAGTGAGATGTTTAACATTAGTGGAGGGTCTCAGGATATACACTGACTGGTAACAGTGAGATGTTGGTATTAGTGGAGGGGTCTCAGGATATACACTGACTGGTAACAGTGAGATGTTTAACATTAGTGGAGGGTCTCAGGATATACACTGACTGGTAACAGTGAGATGTTGGTATTAGTGGAGGGTCTCAGGATATACACTGACTGGTAACAGTGAGATGTTTAACATTAGTGGAGGGTCTCAGGATATACACTGACTGGTAACAGTGAGATGTTGGTATTAGTGGAGGGGTCTCAGGATATACACTGACTGGTAACAGTGAGATGTTGGTATTAGTGGAGGGTCTCAGGATATACACTGACTGGTAACAGTGAGATGTTTAACATTAGTGGAGGGTTCTCAGGATATACACTGACTGGTAACAGTGAGATGTTGGTATTAGTGGAGGGTCTCAGGATATACACTGACTGGTAACAGTGAGATGTTGGTATTAGTGGAGGGGTCTCAGGATATACACTGACTGGTAACAGTGAGATGTTGGTATTAGTGGAGGGTCTCAGGATATACACTGACTGGTAACAGTGAGATGTTGGTATTAGTGGAGGGTCTCAGGATATACACTGACTGGTAACAGTGAGATGTTGGTATTAGTGGAGGGTCTCAGGATATACACTGACTGGTAACAGTGAGATGTTGGTATTAGTGGAGGGGTCTCAGGATATACACTGACTGGTAACAGTGAGATGTTGGTATTAGTGGAGGGTCTCAGGATATACACTGACTGGTAACAGTGAGATGTTGGTATTAGTGGAGGGTCTCAGGATATACACTGACTGGTAACAGTGAGATGTTTAACATTAGTGGGGGGGTCTCAGGATATACACTGACTGGTAACAGTGAGATGTTGGTATTAGTGGAGGGGTCTCAGGATATACACTGACTGGTAACAGTGAGATGTTTAACATTAGTGGGGGGGTCTCAGGATATACACTGACTGGTAACAGTGAGATGTTGGTATTAGTGGAGGGTCTCAGGATATACACTGACTGGTAACAGTGAGATGTTGGTATTAGTGGAGGGTCTCAGGATATACACTGACTGGTAACAGTGAGATGTTTAACATTAGTGGAGGGTCTCAGGATATACACTGACTGGTAACAGTGAGATGTTTAACATTAGTGGAGGGTCTCAGGATATACACTGACTGGTAACAGTGAGATGTTGGTATTAGTGGAGGGTCTCAGGATATACACTGACTGGTAACAGTGAGTGAAGGGCTAACATGGCTCTTCAGCCCTTTTTAATGTGCACATGATCTGGCTCCTCTTAGCTGCCCAGTTGACGGTGAGCCAGCTGAACCTGGTGTCCCACAGAGTGGTGGCTGCTCCCTACCAGTGGGAGTACCCCTATCTGCTCAGTATCATCCCCTCCCTCTTCAGCTTCATGGCCCTGCCCAAAAACAACATCAGCTACCTGGTGATCTCCATGATCAGTGCTGGCCTCTTCTGCATAGCGCCGCTCATCTACGGGGGTGTGGAGATGTTCCCGGAGGCCCAGCAACTGTACCGCCACGGCAAGGCCTTCCGCTTCATCTTCTGCTTCTCTGCTGTGTCCGTCATGTAGCTGGTGATGGTGATGGTGGTGCAGGTGCACGGCTGGCAGATCTACTACAGCAAGAAGCTGCTGGACGCCTGGTTCACCTCCACACAAGACAAGAAGAAGAAATTAGAACAGAGGAGGACTTCATTATTGAAACATCTGACAAAGAACAACTAGTGCTGCCTGCCCCCTGTCTGCCACTACTTCTAGGCTTATCTTCCATCTATATTTGAATTCCCCCTCTCACCATCCCTAATTGAGAGTTGTAGGACAAATTGGAATCCTTTATACCACTCAGGAGGCTGTTCTGTCCTCCTCTCAGTAGCTGAGAGTGACTTATGAAATTAATTGGGGCCCCCCAGGTCGGTAATTTGAGCATGATTACTACAAGGTTAGATAGCTGGATAGATTATTTTACCAACATAACATATTAATCCAATGCTTTTAGATTTGTGGGTGAAGTAGTGAACGAGTGTACAGTTCAGGAGGAAGGTGATATTATTGGGACATACCCACAGACTAGGTCAGGCCATGATGTGGCCTCAATGAGAGGAGCCATCCAGGACTGTAAAAGAACAGGAAAAGGGTTCAGAGATGGAAAGAGCAGTGGTCAGATTGAGTCCATGTGGTTGTGTGCTGCTGTCAGATTCAGTCCATGTGGTTGTGTGCTGCTGTCAGATTCAGTCCATATGGTTGTGTGCTGCTGTCAGATTCAGTCAATGTGGTTGTGTGCTGCTGTCAGATTCAGTCCATGTGGTTGTGTGCTGCTGTCAGATTCAGTCCATATGGTTGTGTGCTGCTGTCAGATTGAGTCCATATGGTTGTGTGCTGCTGTCAGATTCAGTCCATATGGTTGTGTGCTGCTGCACATTTTAATGTTGACAGTACTCAACAATTCAATTGTTTATAAATTAGATGTATATTGTTAAATAACAATAAAATAGCTCTGCTGCGGCAGCTTTGCATCTATTGTCCATTACTTAATTAATTACATGAATGAATGATAATTCACCACTGTCATTACAGAAAATACGTTTAATGTTGTCAGGTTTGACAGCAGCTGAAAAGATGTTGGGACTAAGATGTCTACCACCACACCTCATTGGATCAGTACTTTATACACTGTTAGGATCCATGGGTCTACCACCTCACCTCATTGGATCAGTACTTTATACACTGTTAGGATCCATGGGTCTACCACCACACCTCATTGGATCAGTACTTTATACACTGTTAGGATCCATGGGTCTACCACCTCACCTCATTGGATCAGTACTTTATACTAGGATCCATGGGTCTACCACCTCACCTCATTGGATCAGTACTTTATACACTGTTAGGATCCATGGGTCTACCACCACACCTCATTGGATCAGTACTTTATACACTGTTAGGATCCATGGGTCTACCACCTCACCTCATTGGATCAGTACTTTATACTAGGATCCATGGGTCTACCACCTCACCTCATTGGATCAGTACTTTATACACTGTTAGGATCCATGGGTCTACCACCACACCTCATTGGATCAGTACTTTAAACTAGGATCCATGGGTCTACCACCTCACCTCATTGGATCAGTACTTTATACACTGTTAGGATCCATGGGTCTACCACCTCACCTCATTGGATCAGCACTTTATACTAGGATCCATGGGTCTACCACCACACCTCATTGGATCAGCACTTTATACTAGGATCCATGGGTCTACCACCACACCTCATTGGATCAGTACTTTATACACTGTTAGGATCCATGGGTCTACCACCACACCTCATTGGATCAGTACTTTATACTAGGATCCATGGGTCTACCACCACACCTCATTGGATCAGTACTTTATACACTGTTAGGATCCATGGGTCTACCACCACACCTCATTGGATCAGTACTTTATACTAGGATCCATGGGTCTACCACCTCACCTCATTGGATCAGCACTTTATACTAGGATCCATGGGTCTACCACCACACCTCAATAATCCCCAGTTTACAATTGGCTCATTCATCCCCCTCCTCTCCCCTGTAACTATTCCCCAGGTCGTTGCTGCAAATGAGAACGTGTTCTCAGTCAACTTACCTGGTAAAATAACGGTAAAAAAAAAAAAAAAAAAAAATAAATAAAAAAATTGGATCAGTACTTTATACTAGGATCCATGGGTCTACCACCTCACCTCATTGGATCAGTACTTTATACTAGGATCCATGGGTCTACCACCACACCTCATTGGATCAGTACTTTATACTAGGATCCATGGGTCTACCACCTCACCTCATTGGATCAGTACTTTATACTAGGATCCATGGGTCTACCACCTCACCTCATTGGATCAGCACTTTATACACTGTTAGGATCCATGGGTCTACCACCACACCTCATTGGATCAGTACTTTATACACTGTTAGGATCCATGGGTCTACCACCTCACCTCATTGGATCAGTACTTTATACTAGGATCCATGGGTCTACCACCTCACCTCATTGGATCAGTACTTTATACACTGTTAGGATCCATGGGTCTACCACCACACCTCATTGGATCAGTACTTTATACTAGGATCCATGGGTCTACCACCTCACCTCATTGGATCAGTACTTTATACACTGTTAGGATCCATGGGTCTACCACCTCACCTCATTGGATCAGTACTTTATACACTGTTAGGATCCATGGGTCTACCACCTCACCTCATTGGATCAGTACTTTATACTAGGATCCATGGGTCTACCACCACACCTCATTGGATCAGTACTTTATACTAGGATCCATGGGTCTACCACCTCACCTCATTGGATCAGCACTTTATACACTGTTAGGATCCATGGGTCTACCACCACACCTCATTGGATCAGTACTTTATACACTGTTAGGATCCATGGGTCTACCACCACACCTCATTGGATCAGTACTTTATAATAGGATTCATGGGTCTACCACCTCACCTCATTGGATCAGTACTTTATACACTGTTAGGATCCATGGGTCTACCACCACACCTCATTGGATCAGTACTTTATACTAGGATCCATGGGTCTACCACCACACCTCATTGGATCAGTACTTTATACTAGGATCCATGGGTCTACCACCACACCTCATTGGATCAGTACTTTATACTAGGATCCATGGGTCTACCACCACACCTCATTGGATCAGTACTTTATACTAGGATCCATGGGTCTACCACCACACCTCATTGGATCAGCACTTTATACTAGGATCCATGGGTCTACCACCACACCTCATTGGATCAGTACTTTATACACTGTTAGGATCCATGGGTCTACCACCTCACCTCATTGGATCAGTACTTTATACACTGTTAGGATCCATGGGTCTACCACCTCACCTCATTGGATCAGTACTTTATACTAGGATCCATGGGTCTACCACCACACCTCATTGGATCAGCACTTTATACACTGTTAGGATCCATGGGTCTACCACCACACCTCATTGGATCAGCACTTTATACACTGTTAGGATCCATGGGTCTACCACCTCACCTCATTGGATCAGTACTTTATACTAGGATCCATGGGTCTACCACCACACCTCATTGGATCAGTACTTTATACACTGTTAGGATCCATGGGTCTACCACCTCACCTCATTGGATCAGTACTTTATACTAGGATCCATGGGTCTACCACCTCACCTCATTGGATCAGCACTTTATACTAGGATCCATGGGTCTACCACCACACCTCATTGGATCAGCACTTTATACTAGGATCCATGGGTCTACCACCTCACCTCATTGGATCAGTACTTTATACTAGGATCCATGGGTCTACCACCACACCTCATTGGATCAGTACTTTATACACTGTTAGGATCCATGGGTCTACCACCTCACCTCATTGGATCAGTACTTTATACTAGGATCCATGGGTCTACCACCACACCTCATTGGATCAGTACTTTATACACTGTTAGGATCCATGGGTCTACCACCACACCTCATTGGATCAGTACTTTATACTAGGATCCATGGGTCTACCACCACACCTCATTGGATCAGTACTTTATACTAGGATCCATGGGTCTACCACCACACCTCATTGGATCAGTACTTTATACTAGGATCCATGGGTCTACCACCACACCTCATTGGATCAGTACTTTATACACTGTTAGGATCCATGGGTCTACCACCACACCTCATTGGATCAGTACTTTATACTAGGATCCATGGGTCTACCACCTCACCTCATTGGATCAGTACTTTATACACTGTTAGGATCCATGGGTCTACCACCTCACCTCATTGGATCAGTACTTTATACTAGGATCCATGGGTCTACCACCTCACCTCATTGGATCAGTACTTTATACTAGGATCCATGGGTCTACCACCTCACCTCATTGGATCAGTACTTTATACACTGTTAGGATCCATGGGTCTACCACCTCACCTCATTGGATCAGTACTTTATACTAGGATCCATGGGTCTACCACCACACCTCATTGAATCAGCACTTTATACACTGTTAGGATCCATGGGTCTACCACCACACCTCATTGGATCAGTACTTTATACTAGGATCCATGGGTCTACCACCACACCTCATTGAATCAGCACTTTATACACTGTTAGGATCCATGGGTCTACCACCTCACCTCATTGGATCAGTACTTTATACTAGGATCCATGGGTCTACCACCTCACCTCATTGGATCAGTACTTTATACACTGTTATTATCCATGGGTCTACCACCACACCTCATTGGATCAGTACTTTATACTAGGATCCATGGGTCTACCACCTCACCTCATTGGATCAGCACTTTATACTAGGATCCATGGGTCTACCACCACACCTCAATAATCCCCAGTTTACAATTGGCTCATTCATCCCCCTCCTCTCCCCTGTAACTATTCCCCAGGTCGTTGCTGCAAATGAGAACGTGTTCTCAGTCAACTTACCTGGTAAAATAACGGTAAAATAAAAATAAAAAATAAAAAATAAAAAAATTGGATCAGTACTTTATACTAGGATCCATGGGTCTACCACCTCACCTCATTGGATCAGTACTTTATACTAGGATCAATGGGTCTACCACCACACCTCATTGGATCAGTACTTTATACTAGGATCCATGGGTCTACCACCTCACCTCATTGGATCAGTACTTTATACTAGGATCCATGGGTCTACCACCTCACCTCATTGGATCAGCACTTTATACACTGTTAGGATCCATGGGTCTACCACCACACCTCATTGGATCAGTACTTTATACACTGTTAGGATCCATGGGTCTACCACCTCACCTCATTGGATCAGTACTTTATACTAGGATCCATGGGTCTACCACCTCACCTCATTGGATCAGTACTTTATACACTGTTAGGATCCATGGGTCTACCACCACACCTCATTGGATCAGTACTTTATACTAGGATCCATGGGTCTACCACCTCACCTCATTGGATCAGTACTTTATACACTGTTAGGATCCATGGGTCTACCACCTCACCTCATTGGATCAGTACTTTATACACTGTTAGGATCCATGGGTCTACCACCTCACCTCATTGGATCAGTACTTTATACTAGGATCCATGGGTCTACCACCACACCTCATTGGATCAGTACTTTATACTAGGATCCATGGGTCTACCACCTCACCTCATTGGATCAGCACTTTATACACTGTTAGGATCCATGGGTCTACCACCACACCTCATTGGATCAGTACTTTATACACTGTTAGGATCCATGGGTCTACCACCACACCTCATTGGATCAGTACTTTATAATAGGATCCATGGGTCTACCACCTCACCTCATTGGATCAGTACTTTATACACTGTTAGGATCCATGGGTCTACCACCACACCTCATTGGATCAGTACTTTATACTAGGATCCATGGGTCTACCACCACACCTCATTGGATCAGTACTTTATACTAGGATCCATGGGTCTACCACCACACCTCATTGGATCAGTACTTTATACTAGGATCCATGGGTCTACCACCACACCTCATTGGATCAGTACTTTATACTAGGATCCATGGGTCTACCACCACACCTCATTGGATCAGCACTTTATACTAGGATCCATGGGTCTACCACCACACCTCATTGGATCAGTACTTTATACACTGTTAGGATCCATGGGTCTACCACCTCACCTCATTGGATCAGTACTTTATACACTGTTAGGATCCATGGGTCTACCACCTCACCTCATTGGATCAGTACTTTATACTAGGATCCATGGGTCTACCACCACACCTCATTGGATCAGCACTTTATACACTGTTAGGATCCATGGGTCTACCACCACACCTCATTGGATCAGTACTTTATACACTGTTAGGATCCATGGGTCTACCACCTCACCTCATTGGATCAGTACTTTATACTAGGATCCATGGGTCTACCACCTCACCTCATTGGATCAGCACTTTATACTAGGATCCATGGGTCTACCACCACACCTCATTGGATCAGCACTTTATACTAGGATCCATGGGTCTACCACCTCACCTCATTGGATCAGTACTTTATACTAGGATCCATGGGTCTACCACCACACCTCATTGGATCAGTACTTTATACACTGTTAGGATCCATGGGTCTACCACCTCACCTCATTGGATCAGTACTTTATACTAGGATCCATGGGTCTACCACCACACCTCATTGGATCAGTACTTTATACACTGTTAGGATCCATGGGTCTACCACCACACCTCATTGGATCAGTACTTTATACTAGGATCCATGGGTCTACCACCACACCTCATTGGATCAGTACTTTATACTAGGATCCATGGGTCTACCACCACACCTCATTGGATCAGTACTTTATACTAGGATCCATGGGTCTACCACCACACCTCATTGGATCAGTACTTTATACACTGTTAGGATCCATGGGTCTACCACCACACCTCATTGGATCAGTACTTTATACTAGGATCCATGGGTCTACCACCTCACCTCATTGGATCAGTACTTTATACACTGTTAGGATCCATGGGTCTACCACCTCACCTCATTGGATCAGTACTTTATACTAGGATCCATGGGTCTACCACCTCACCTCATTGGATCAGTACTTTATACTAGGATCCATGGGTCTACCACCTCACCTCATTGGATCAGTACTTTATACACTGTTAGGATCCATGGGTCTACCACCTCACCTCATTGGATCAGTACTTTATACTAGGATCCATGGGTCTACCACCACACCTCATTGAATCAGCACTTTATACACTGTTAGGATCCATGGGTCTACCACCACACCTCATTGGATCAGTACTTTATACTAGGATCCATGGGTCTACCACCACACCTCATTGAATCAGCACTTTATACACTGTTAGGATCCATGGGTCTACCACCTCACCTCATTGGATCAGTACTTTATACTAGGATCCATGGGTCTACCACCTCACCTCATTGGATCAGTACTTTATACACTGTTATTATCCATGGGTCTACCACCACACCTCATTGGATCAGTACTTTATACTAGGATCCATGGGTCTACCACCTCACCTCATTGGATCAGCACTTTATACTAGGATCCATGGGTCTACCACCACACCTCAATAATCCCCAGTTTACAATTGGCTCATTCATCCCCCTCCTCTCCCCTGTAACTATTCCCCAGGTCGTTGCTGCAAATGAGAACGTGTTCTCAGTCAACTTACCTGGTAAAATAACGGTAAAATAAAAATAAAAAATAAAAAATAAAAAAATTGGATCAGTACTTTATACTAGGATCCATGGGTCTACCACCTCACCTCATTGGATCAGTACTTTATACTAGGATCCATGGGTCTACCACCACACCTCATTGGATCAGTACTTTATACTAGGATCCATGGGTCTACCACCACACCTCATTGGATCAGCACTTTATACTAGGATCCATGGGTCTACCACCACACCTCATTGGATCAGCACTTTATACTAGGATCCATGGGTCTACCACCACACCTCATTGGATCAGTACTTTATACTAGGATCCATGGGTCTACCACCACACCTCATTGGATCAGCACTTTATACTAGGATCCATGGGTCTACCACCTCACCTCATTGGATCAGTACTTTATACTAGGATCCATGGGTCTACCACCACACCTCATTGGATCAGTACTTTATACACTGTTAGGATCCATGGGTCTACCACCACACCTCATTGGATCAGTACTTTATACTAGGATCCATGGGTCTACCACCACACCTCATTGGATCAGCACTTTATACACTGTTAGGATCCATGGGTCTACCACCACACCTCATTGGATCAGTACTTTATACTAGGATCCATGGGTCTACCACCACACCTCATTGGATCAGTACTTTATACACTGTTAGGATCCATGGGTCTACCACCTCACCTCATTGGATCAGTACTTTATACACTGTTAGGATCCATGGGTCTACCACCACACCTCATTGGATCAGTACTTTATACACTGTTAGGATCCATGGGTCTACCACCTCACCTCATTGGATCAGTACTTTATACTAGGATCCATGGGTCTACCACCACACCTCATTGGATCAGTACTTTATACTAGGATCCATGGGTCTACCACCTCACCTCATTGAATCAGTACTTTATACACTGTTAGGATCCATGGGTCTACCACCTCACCTCATTGGATCAGTACTTTATACTAGGATCCATGGGTCTACCACCTCACCTCATTGGATCAGTACTTTATACTAGGATCCATGGGTCTACCACCTCACCTCATTGGATCAGTACTTTATACACTGTTAGGATCCATGGGTCTACCACCTCACCTCATTGGATCAGTACTTTATACTAGGATCCATGGGTCTACCACCACACCTCATTGAATCAGCACTTTATACACTGTTAGGATCCATGGGTCTACCACCTCACCTCATTGGATCAGTACTTTATACTAGGATCCATGGGTCTACCACCACACCTCATTGGATCAGTACTTTATACTAGGATCCATGGGTCTACCACCACACCTCATTGGATCAGTACTTTATACACTCTTAGGATCCATGGGTCTACCACCACACCTCATTGGATCAGTACTTTATACTAGGATCCATGGGTCTACCACCTCACCTCATTGGAT
This sequence comes from Salvelinus alpinus, assembly GCF_045679555.1. Lineage (NCBI taxonomy): Eukaryota > Metazoa > Chordata > Actinopteri > Salmoniformes > Salmonidae > Salvelinus > Salvelinus alpinus. The sequence goes on along the minus strand of NC_092086.1, from coordinate 8,419,673 downwards.
CAGTACTTTATACTAGGATCCATGGGTCTACCACCTCACCTCATTGGATGAGTACTTTATACACTGTTAGGATCCATGGGTCTACCACCTCACCTCATTGGATCAGCACTTTATACACTGTTAGGATCCATGGGTCTACCACCACACCTCATTGGATCAGCACTTTATACTAGGATCCATGGGTCTACCACCTCACCTCATTGGATCAGTACTTTATACACTGTTAGGATCCATGGGTCTACCACCTCACCTCATTGGATCAGCACTTTATACTAGGATCCATGGGTCTACCACCACACCTCATTGGATCAGCACTTTTGTAGATTTAAAACAACTATCCACTTCCAGGATCCATGGGGCCAAACAACAATTGACAGCTGGTTATCTGCAGCTGAAACCATAAAGTTTTTTATTCAACAGATTGATGTTCATTATAATTTTAGTTCAAATGTCCTAACTGATTTTATCACAACTTCATTTATTATTTAATTTAATGGAGATCAGGTTGGGTGGGTTGGAGTGGGGTTGTTGCAGCTCAGGTGAGTGATTCTACATGTGGTTAATTATAATTATATTTCCCTTCAATAACTGGTTTACATAATATACTGATATATATATATATATTTAACAGTATTGTGTCTCTAGATGTATAATCATTCCTGCTGCTATTTGTTCTGATATATATTTTAACAGTATTGTGTCTCTATCTGTTTAACCATTCCTGCTGCTATTTGTTCTTGTTTTTGTTCCTTTAAAATCACAAAAAAAAGGAAAAGTGCACAGAGTTTCAACTGAAAATCAGAGACGGGAAATTAAGTCACATGCTTCCACTGTGGCAAGGTGGGACATCAGGCTTCTACATGCTGGTGTAAGGACATGGATTGTCCAGCCTGTGGTATAAAGGGACATCAGACTTCTACATGCTGGTGTAAGGACATGGATTGTCCAGCCTGTGGTATAAAGGGACATCAGACTTCTACATGCTGGTGTAAGGACATAGATTGTCCAGCCTGTGGTATAAAGGGACATCAGACTTCTACATGCTGGTGTAAGGACATGGATTGTCCAGCCTGTGGTATAAAGGGACATCAGACTTCTACATGCTGGTGTAAGGACATGGATTGTCCAGCCTGTGGTATAAAGGGACATCAGACTTCTACATGCTGGTGTAAGGACATGGATTGTCCAGCCTGTGGTATAAAGGGACATCAGACTTCTACATGCTGGTGTAAGGACATGGGTTGTCCAGCCTGTGGTATAAAGGGACATCAGACTTCTACATGTTGGTGTAAGGACATGGATTGTCCAGCCTGTGGTATAAAGGGACATCAGACTTCTACATGCTGGTGTAAGGACATGGATTGTCCAGCCTGTGGTATAAAGGGACATCAGGCTTCTACATGCTGGTGTAAGGACATGGATTGTCCAGCCTGTGGTATAAAGGGACATCAGGCTTCTACATGTTGGTGTAAGGACATGGATTGTCCAGCCTGTGGTATAAAGAGACATCAGACTTCTACATGCTGGTGTAAGGACATGGATTGTCCAGCCTGTGGTATAAAGGGACATCAGGCTTCTACATGTTGGTGTAAGGACATGGATTGTCCAGCCTGTGGTATAAAGGGACATCAGACTTCTACATGCTGGTGTAAGGACATGGATTGTCCAGCCTGTGGTATAAAGGGACATCAGACTTCTACATGTTGGTGTAAGGACATGGATTGTCCAGCCTGTGGTATAAAGGGACATCAGACTTCTACATGCTGGTGTAAGGACATGGATTGTCCAGCCTGTGGTATAAAGGAACATCAGACTTCTACATGCTGGTGTAAGGACATGGATTGTCCAGCCTGTGGTATAAAGGGACATCAGACTTCTACATGCTGGTGTAAGGACATGGATTGTCCAGCCTGTGGTATAAAGGGACATCAGACATCTACATGTTGGTATAAGGACATGTATTGTCCAGCCTGTGGTATAAAGGGACATCAGACTTCTACATGCTGGTGTAAGGACATGGATTGTCCAGCCTGTGGTATAAAGGGACATCAGACTTCTACATGTTGGTATAAGGACATGTATTGTCCAGCCTGTGGTATAAAGGGACATCAGACTTCTACATGTTGGTATAAGGACATGGATTGTCCAGCCTGTGGTATAAAGGGACATCAGACTTCTACATGTTGGTATAAGGACATGTATTGTCCAGCCTGTGGTATAAAGGGACATCAGACTTCTACATGCTGGTGTAAGGACATAGATTGTCCAGCCTGTGGTATAAAGGGACATCAGACTTCTACATGTTGGTATAAGGACATGTATTGTCCAGCCTGTGGTATAAAGGGACATCAGACTTCTACATGTTGGTATAAGGACATGTATTGTCCAGCCTGTGGTATAAAGGGACATCAGACTTCTACATGTTGGTGTAAGGACATGGATTGTCCAGCCTGTGGTATAAAGGGACATCAGACTTCTACATGCTGGTGTAAGGACATGGATTGTCCAGCCTGTGGTAAGAAAATGCACATTTGACAAAACCTCCAGAAACAAAAAGAGAACAGAAAATGCAAAATGGGAAACAAGAAACAGACATTCCAACGAAAGACAAATAGACATGTTCACACTGTTGAATAAGAGAACACTGAGGTGAGTAACTCATCAGACCAGGAAGTCACACTGAAACACCTTCCACTTCAGCCAGCGCCCCTCGTGTTAAAGACTTACACAGGTGAATCTGTGGCTGTGAGAGGCATCACTGAAGTCACAGTTCAGGAAAACAGGAAAACTGAAAAGCTGCTGCTCTATGTTATGAAGGGAGACGATTCATCACTACTGGGATGTTCATAGTTGGAGGAAATCACACTGGACTGGTCATCAGTGCAGACAATGACACAGACCTCCCTGCCATCTTAAAGAAACAGACGTATTTAATGGACATCAGGGTAGTATGAACGACATTACAGGGAAGCTTGGCATTAAGCCAGACTACAAACCAAGGTTTCTGAAAGCAGGACCTGTACCTTATGCATTCAGACCAGAAGTCGAGGCTGACTTGGAGGCTTTAGTCAAGAACAAAGTACTGGAGCCGGTCAGCATGAGAGAATGGCCAACACCCATCTACCAGTCCTTAACACTAGAACCACCTGGTCTTTCAGCCTATCAGAACACCATCTACCAGTCCTTAACACTAGAACCACCTGGTCTTTCAGCCTATCAGAACACCCATCTACCAGTCTTAACACTAGAACCACCTGGTCTTTCAGCCTATCAGAACACCCATCTACCAGTCCTTACCACTAGAACCTCCTGGTCTTTCAGCATATCAGAACACCATCTACCAGTCCTTAACACTAGAACCACCTGGTCTTTCAGCCTATCAGAACACCCATCTACCAGTCCTTAACACTAGAACCACCTGGTCTTTCAGCCTATCAGAACACCCATCTACCAGTCCTTAACACTAGAACCACCTGGTCTTTCAGCCTATCAGAACACCATCTACCAGTCCTTAACACTAGAACCACCTGGTCTTTCAGCCTATCAGAACACCCATCTACCAGTCCTTAACACTAGAACCACCTGGTCTTTCAGCCTATCAGAACACCCATCTACCAGTCCTTACCACTAGAACCACCTGGTCTTTCAGCCTATCAGAACACCCATCTACCAGTCCTTAACACTAGAACCACCTGGTCTTTCAGCCTATCAGAACACCCATCTACCAGTCCTTAACACTAGAACCACCTGGTCTTTCAGAACACCCATCTACCAGTCCTTAACACTAGAACCACCTGGTCTTTCAGCCTATCAGAACACCATCTACCAGTCCTTAACACTAGAACCACCTGGTCTTTCAGCCTATCAGAACACCCATCTACCAGTCCTTAACACTAGAACCACCTGGTCTTTCAGCCTATCAGAACACCATCTACCAGTCCTTAACACTAGAACCACCTGGTCTTTCAGCCTATCAGAACACCCATCTACCAGTCCTTAACACTAGAACCACCTGGTCGTTCAGCCTATCAGAACACCCATCTACCGGTCCTTAACACTAGAACCACCTGGTCTTTCAGCCTATCAGAACACCATCTACCAGTCCTTAACACTAGAACCACCTGGTCTTTCAGCCTATCAGAACACCATCTACCAGTCCTTAACACTAGAACCACCTGGTCTTTCAGCATATAAGTCCCCGATAGAGAAAGTTGCCAGGCGTCCACTTTATCATATGCATCAGATGCATATCAACCAGCAAGGTGCAAAAATAAACACTTGATAAATAGTGTATAAACTATTGTAAAGGATTTAATTACATGAAGAACTATTCGTGGAAATATATCAATAAAATAACAACAATTGTTAATTCTACAAAGTGGAAAATAAATCATCCTACGGCCCATTTAGGCAGCCATAGACATACAAACACCTAGACAAGTCACTGACCCATATACCATACCAAACCCCTAGACAATACAAAAACACATACATTCCCCATGTCACCCCCTGACCTAACTAAAATAATCAAGAAAACAAAGAATACTAAGGCCAGGGCGTGACAGTACCCCCCCCCCCCAAAGGTGCGGACTCCGGCCGCACAACCTGACATTGAAGGGGAGGGTCCGGGGTGGGCCCCATCATGGCGGCGGCTCGGGTGCGGGACGTGGCCCCCACTCCACCATTGTTAATACCCGCTTTGGTGGCGCCTCTGGAACGGCGACCCTTGTAGCAAGTCCCGGACTGAAGACCATCCCAGAGGGCGCCACCGGACTGAGGGGTAGCTCCGGACTGAGGGGTAACTCCGGACTGAGGGGTAGCTCCGGACTGAGGGGTAGCTCCGGACGGCAGCTCCGGACTGAGGGGTAGCTCCGGACGGCAGCTCCGGACTGAGGGACGGCAGCTCCGGACTGAGGGACGGCAGCTCCGGACTGAGGGACGGCAGCTCCGGACTGAGGGACGGCAGCTCATGGCTGGCTGACGGATCTGGCTGCTCATGGCTGGCTGACGGATCTGGCTGCTCATGGCTGGCTGACGGATCTGGCTGCTCATGGCTGGCTGACGGATCTGGCTGCTCATGGCTGGCTGACGGATCTGTCTGCTCATGGCTGACTGGCGGATCTGGCTGCTCATGGCTGACTGGCGGATCTGGCTGCTCATGGCTGACTGGCGGCTCTGGCAGATCCTGGCTGACTGGCGGCTCTGGCAGATCCTGGCTGACTGGCGGCTCTGGCAGATCCTGGCTGGTTGGCGGCTCTGGCAGATCCTGGCTGGTTGGCGGCTCTGGCAGATCCTGGCTGGTTGGCGGCTCTGGCAGATCCTGGCTGAGTGGCGGCTCTGGCAGATCCTGGCTGAATGGCGGCTCTGGCAGATCCTGGCTGAATGGCGGCTCTGGCAGATCCTGGTAGAATGGCGGCTCTGGCAGATCCTGGCTGGTTGGCGGCTCTAGCAGATCCTGGCTGAATGGCGGTTCTGGCAGATCCTGGCTGAATGGCGGCTCTAGCGGCTCCTGACTGACGAACGGCTCTGACGGCTCGGGACAGACGGGCGGCTCTAATGGCGCTGGGCAGACGGGCGGCTCAGATGGCGCTGGGCAGACGGGCGGCTCAGATGGCGCTGGGCAGACGGATGGCTCAGATGGCGCTGGGCAGACGGATGGCTCAGATGGCGCTGGGCAGACGGATGGCTCAGATGGCGCTGGGCAGATGGATGGCTCAGATGGCGCTGGGCAGACGGCATACTCTGGCCGGCTAAGGCGCACTTTAGGTCTGGTGCGTGGTACCGGAACTGGAGGTACCGGGCTAAGGACACGCACCTTCAGGCTAGTGCGGGGAGAAGGAACAGGGCATACTGGACCCTGGAGACGCACATCCAGCCTAGTGCGTGGTGCCGGCACTGGTGGTACCGGGCAGGGGACACGCATCTCAGGGCTAGTGCGGGGAGCAGCAACAGGACGCACAGGATTCTGGAGACGCACAGGAGGCGTGGTGCGTGGTGTAGGCACTGGTGGTAATGGGCTGGAGACACGCACCATAGGGCTAGTGCGTGGAGGAGGAACAGGGCTCTGGAGACGCACAGGAAGCCTGGTGCGTGGTGTAGGCACTGGTGGTACTGGGTTGGGGTGGGGAGGTGGCGCCGGAAATACCGGACCATGCAGGCGTACTGGCTCCCTTGAGCACTGAGCCTGCCCAACCTTACCTGGTTGTATGCTCCCCTTCGCCCGACCAGTGCGGGGAGGTGGAATAACCCGCACCGGGCTATGAACACGTACAGGAGACACCATGCGCTCTACTGCGTAACACGGTGTCTGCCCGTACTCTCGCTCTCCACGGTAAGTACAGGGAGTAGGCGCAGGTCTCCTACCTGACTTCGCCACACTCCCTTTTAGCCCCCCCCCCCAAGAATTTTTTGGGGCTGACTCACAGGCTTCCTACCGCGTCTTCGTGCTGCCTCCATTCGCTGGTATCCCTCCTCGCACTGCGCCAGAGAATCCCAGGCGGGCTCCGGCACTCGCCCTGGGTCGATCGCCCACCTGTCGATCTCCTCCCACGTAGTGTATCCCAGATCCTGCTCCCATTGCCATAAATCCTGTGTGTATTGCTCCTGTTGCCGCTTGACACGCTGCTTGGTCCCGTTTTGGTGGGTAATTCTGTCACGATCGTCTATGGGTGAGAGAGAGGACCAAGGCGCAGCGTGTGCAAAATACATTCTCTTTTATTTAGAGCAGGAAAAAACACGAAAACGAACACTGAATACAAACTAAACAAAACAACAAACGACCGTGAAGCTAACGACGTAAGTGCATAGACAAGCAACAAACGTTCAACATAGACAATTACCCACAAAACCCAAATGCCTATGGCTGCCTTAAATATGTCTCTCAATCAGAGACAATAAACCACAGCTGCCTCTAATTGAGAACCAATCTAGGCAGCCATAGACATACAAACACATAGACAAGACCCTGACCCATTAAACGTACAAACCCCTAGACAAACCAAAAATACATTCCCCATGTCACACCCTGACCTAACTAAAATAATAATGAAAACAAAGATAACTAAGGCCAGGGTGTGACAGTACCCCCCCCCCCCCCAAAGGTGCGGACTCCGACCGCACAACCTGACATTGAAGGGGAGGGTCCGGGGTGGGCCTTATTATGGCGGCGGCTCGGGTGCGGGACGTGGCCCCCACTCCACCATTGTCAATACCCGCTTTGGTGGCTCTGGTAGATCCTGGCTGACTGGCGGCTTTGGAAGATCCTGGCTGGCTGGCGACTCTGGCTGCTCATGGCTGGCTGGCGACTCTGGCTGCTCATGGCTGGCTGGCGACTCTGGCTGCTCATGGCTGGCTGGCGGCTCTGGCTGCTCATGGCTGGCTGGCGGCTCTGGCTGCTCATGGCTGGCGGACGGCTCTGGCTGCTCATGGCTGGCGGACGGCTCTGGCTGATCCTGTCTGGCGGACGGCTCTGGCTGATCCTGTCTGGCGGACGGCTCTGGCTGATCCTGTCTGGCGGACGGCTCTGGCTGATCCTGTCTGGCGGACGGCTCTGGCTGATCCTGTCTGGCGGACGGCTCGGACTGATCCTGTCTGGCGGACGGCTCTGGCTGATCCTGTCTGGCGGACGGCTCTGGCTGATCCTGTCTGGCGGACGGCTCTAGCGGCTCGGGACAGACGGGCAGCTCTGATGGCTCGGGACAGACGGGCAGCTCTGACGGCTCGGGACAGACGGGCAGCTCTGACGGTGCTTGGCAGACGGGCAGCTCAGACGGTGCTTGGCAGACGGGCAGCTCAGACGGTGCTTGGCAGACGGGCAGCTCAGACGGTGCTTGGCAGACGGGCAGCTCAGACGGTGCTTGGCAGACGGGCAGCTCAGACGGTGCTTGGCAGACGGGCAGCTCAGACGGTGCTTGGCAGACGGGCAGCTCAGACGGTGCTTGGCAGACGGGCAGCTCTGACGGTGCTTGGCAGACGGGCAGCTCTGACGGTGCTTGGCAGACGGGCATTTCTGACGGTGTTTGGCAGACGGGCAGCTCTGGCCGGCTGAGGCACACTGTATGCCTGGTGCGTGGTGCCGGAACTGGAGGTACCGGGCTAAGGACACGCACCTTCAGGCTAGTGCAGGGAGAAGGAACAGGGCATACTGGACCCTGGAGACGCACATTAGGCCTAGTGCGTGGTACCGGCACTGGTGGTACCGGGCTGGGGACACGCATCTCAGGGCTAGTGCGGGGAGAAAGAACAGGGCATACTGGACCCTGGAGACGCACATTAGGCCTAGTGCGTGGTGCCGGCACTGGTGGTACCGGGCTGGGGACACGCATCTCAGGGTTAGTGCGGGGATCAGCAACAGGACGCACAGGACTCTGGAGACGCACAGGAGGCGTGGTGCGTGGTGTAGGCACTGGTGGTAATGGGCTGGAGACACGCACCATAGGGCTAGTGCGTGGAGGAGGAACAGGGCTCTGGAGACGCACAGGAAGCCTGGTGCATGGTGTAGGCACTGGTGGTACTGGGTTGGGGCGGGGAGGTGGCGCCGGAAATACCGGACCGTGCTGGCGTACTGGCTCCCTTGAGCACTGAGCCTGCCCAACCTTACCTGGTTGTATGCTCCCCGTCGCCCGACCAGTGCGGGGAGGTGGAATAACCCGCACCGGGCTATGTAGGCGAACCGGGGACACCATGCGTAAGGCTGGTGCCATGTAAGCCGGCCCGAGGAGACGCACTGGAGACCAGACGCGTTGAGCCGGCTTCATGGCACCTGGCTCAATACTCAATCTAGACCGGCCGATACGAGGAGCTGGTATGTACCGCACCGGGCTATGCACACGTACAGGAGACACCATGCGCTCTACTGCGTAACACGGTGTCTGCCCGTACTCTCGCTCTCCACGGTAAGTACAGGGAGTAGGCGCAGGTCTCCTACCTGACTTCGCCACACTCCCTTTTAGCCGCCCCCCAATAAATTTTTGGGTTGTACTCGCGGGCTTCCAGCCTTGCCTCCGTGCTGCCTCCTCATATCGCCTCCTCTCGGCTTTAGCTGCCTCCAGCTCTTCACGAGGGAGGCGATATTCTCCCGGTTGTGCCCAAGGTCCCTTTCCATCCAATATCTCCTCCCATGTCCATGAATCCTTTATGCGCTGCTCCCGTTGCTGCTTTACACGCTGCTTGGTCCGATTCAGGTGGGTAATTCTGTCTCGATCGTCTATGGGATGAGAGAGAGGACCAAGGCGCAGCGTGTGAAAAATACATCTTCTCTTTATTTTAGAAGATGAACAAACGAAACAAAACAACAAACGTGAAGCTAAGAAAGAACTAAGTGCACACATGCAACATAGAACATAGACAATTACCCACAAAACCCAAATGCCTATGGCTGCCTTAAATATGGCTCTCAATCAGAGACAATAAACCACAGCTGCCTCTAATTGAGAACCAATCTAGGCAGCCATAGACATACAAACACCTAGACAAGTCCCTGACCCATTAAACGTACAAACCCCTAGACAAACCAAAACACATACATTCCCCATGTCACACCCTGACCTAACTAAAATAATAATGAAAACAAAGATAACTAAGGCCAGGGTGTGACATATACAGACCAGTGGTAATTTATGCTACATGTTGGGGATGGTGAGCTATACAGACCAGTGGTAATTTATCCTACACGTTGGGGATGATGAGCTATACAGACCAGTGGTAATTTATCCTACACGTTGGGGGTGATGAGCTATACAGACCAGTGGTAATTTATCCTACACGTTGGGGGTGATGAGCTAGCTATACAGACCAGTGGTAATTTATCCTACATGTTGGGGATGATGAGCTATACAGACCAGTGGTAATTTATCCTACATATTGGGATGATGAGCTAGCTATACAGACCAGTGGTAATTTATCCTACATGTTGGGGATGATGAGCTATACAGACCAGTGGTAATTTATCCTACATGTTGGGGATGATGAGCTATACAGACCAGTGGTAATGTATCCTACATGTTGGGGATGATGAGCTATACAGACCAGTGGTAATTTATCCTACACGTTGGGGGTGATGAGCTATACAGACCAGTGGTAATTTATCCTACACGTTGGGGGTGATGAGCTAGCTATACAGAGTGGTCATTTATCCTACACGTTGGGGGTGATGAGCTAGCTATACAGACCAGTGGTAATTTATGCTACATGTTGGGGATGATGAGCTAGCTATACAGACCAGTGGTAATTTATCCTACATATTGGGGATGATGAGCTAGTTATACAGACCAGTGGTAATTTATCCTACATATTGGGGGTGATGAGCTAGCTATACAGACCAGTGGTAATTTATCCTACACGTTGGGGGTGATGAGCAATACAGACCAGTGGTAATTTATCCTACACGTTGGGGGTGATGAGCTATACAGACCAGTGGTAATTTATCCTACACGTTGGGGGTGATGAGCTATACAGACCAGTGGTCATTTATCCTACATGTTGTGGATGAAGCCCAATAAATGGTTGGCTGTGACAGATAGATCATCAAACACTGCAGATATACATGCAGGGTTTTACAACATGTTTGGTTAAACCCTTTATGAAAATAGGCATAAGAATTGCCAAACCTCATTTAAAATCAGCAGCCTAAAATATAGTGAGGTGGTGGCTAATGCTATGATTAGACATGCGTCATCAGATCCAGAACATCAAGAAGGCTCATGCCTTATGCTGTTGTCTCCAAGACCAAAAAAAAGACGTATCCCCACCCTTAAAAAGCAGAGGTTAATAACAGATAGAAGAAACTCAGTAAGTCAAAGACAACGTAAAAAAGGTCTCAACCAAAAACTGTAAACATATACTCAGAAGTATTATCTAAAAGAACAGCAACATGTCTCTTTTACACCACATGTCCTCTGAAGCTATAAAGACAGAGCTCAATCTTTTCACAGCCCCCTAACCTGTTTTACAATAGATGGACTATCTCTACATAATCTAACTCTCTGCCATTCAATCCCAGGCTATGGTGACAACTACCTGGACCTCAACAACACCTTATTACATTTACGTCTCAGAGTGACCCAAAGAGATGGTACAAATATTGCAAATGATGCCACTGTGAGTCTCATTAATTACCCCTTGGCAACCATCTTCTCCCAAGTGGATGTGTCTTTGGGTGAATGACGTATCAGTCAAAGCAGTGCCACCTATCCTTATAGGGCTATCCTGGAATATTCACTAAACTATCCTTATAGGGCTATCCTGGAATGTTTACTAAACTATCCTTATAGGGCCATCCTGGAATGTTTACTAAACTATCCTTATAGGGCCATCCTGGAATGTTTACTAAACTATCCTTATAGGGCCATCCTGGAATGTTTACTAAACTATCCTTATAGGGCCATCCTGGAATGTTTACTAACCTATCCTTATAGGGCTATCCTGGAATGTTTACTAAACTATCCTCATAGGGCTATCCTGGAATGTTTACTAACCTATCCTTATAGGGCTATCCTGGAATGTTTACTAAACTATCCTTATAGGGCTATCCTGGAATGTTTACTAAACTATCCTTATAGGGCTATCCTGGAATGTTTACTAAACTATCCTTATAGGGCTATCCTGGAATGTTTACTAAACTACACCGAAGACACTTGGAAGACACAATTCAGAACAGGGCTGTTTAGCAAGGATACTGCTGGAGCTTCTGTGGAAGACATAGACCCCACGAAAACAAAGGACTGGAGGTGTGTGTGTTCTACTGTGCAACCTCTCCAGAGTTTCATCTGCTAGGTCCTAGACAATCTTACATTTTCTTTCAAGAACATTTATTCTTACATTCGGTTGATTTAAGGACCAAGGATGAGTTTTGTCTGATGGCTGCCCAAGACAGTGACCAAGATGATGACTTTAGTTTAAAAGTGTTGGGGGCTACGCTTTTTATTAAAAAAGTGTCTGTATCTCCAGCACTTCGTCTGGGTCATTCACAGGCTTTGATGAAAGGAAATGCCCTTGACCTTCTCCAAAGAATTACCATGACAACATTCAGCATACCTGTGGGGAGTAGAATCTGCAGTCAAGAAAACCTGTTTTTAGGCCCGTTACCCCGTTACATCATTATAGGATTGGTTGATCACGCCACTAATACAGGCAGCTTACATAAAAAACTTTAATTTTCAGCATTTCAATGCAGAGTATGTAGCTCTCTGTCAGGATGGACGTCAGGTTCCTGCTAAGGCCTTCAGGACTGCAGGGCTTTAAGAAACTGACTCCACCCAGGAGGTCTTCTATCATCAACAATCTGGTGGTGAAGCTTATAGTTTGGTACCTGAGAGGGGAATGTTGAGGACTGCAGGGCTTTAAGAAACTGACTCCACCCAGGAGGTCTTCTATCATCAACAATCTGTTGGTGAAGCTTATAGTTTGGTACCTGAGAGGGGAATGTTGAGGACTGCAGGGCTTTAAGAAACTGACTCCACCCAGGAGGTCTTCTATCATCAACAATCTGGTGGTGAAGCTTATAGTTTGGTACCTGAGAGGGGAATGTTGAGGACTGCAGGGCTTTAAGAAACTGACTCCACCCAGGAGGTTTTCTATCATCAACAATCTGGTGGGATGCAGTGATACTTTTAATCAAGTCCATCATATGAGAACCCCTGACAACATCCCCCTGAAAGATAAACTCTCCTTTGTCATTCCAAGTAGCGGCCCCCTTTGAGTCTTTAATGTTGTTCATTATGTATCTAACATTTTTCCTGTTACGAACTGGAACATGTGTCAACAAATGCAGAACATTATCTTCAACGTGTTTGATCTTCAACCTGTAAGGCATTATAGGTGCAGGGCTCTCTCTCTGATCTTCAACCTGTAAGATCTCTGGTCCAGGCATTGCAGGGACAGGTCTCTCTCTCTCTGTGATCTTCAACCTGTAAGGACTCTGGTCCAGACATTTCAGGGGCAGGGCTCTCTCTCTGATCTTCAACCTGTAAGATCTCTGGTCCAGGCATTGCAGGGACAGGTCTCTCTCTCTGATCTTCAACCTGTAAGATCTCTGGTCCAGACATTATTGGGACAGGTCTCTCTCTCTCTCTCTGATCTTCAACCTGTAAGATCTCTGGTCCAGACATTATAGGGGCAGGGCTCTCTCTCTGATCTTCAACCTGTAAGATCTCTGGTCCAGACATTACAGGGGCAGGGCTCTCTCTCTGATCTTCAACCTGTAAGGTCTCTGGGCCAGACATTACAGGGACAGGTCTCTCTCTCTCTCTCTCTGATCTTCAACCTGTAAGGTCTCTGGTCCAGACATTACAGGGGCAGGGCTCTCTCTCTGATCTTCAACCTGTAAGGTCTCTGGTCCAGACATTACAGGGACAGGTCTCTCTCTCTGATCTTCAACCTGTAAGGTCTCTGGTCCAGACATTACAATAGAAAGTATAGGGACATATTTAAATCCAGCTCCGGGATTGCAATTCCTATGACTTCCACTAGATGTCAACAGTCTTTCTTCAAGGTTTCAGACTTGTTTCTTCCAAAACGAGGAAGAATTCTGAGTTTTGATACAGGAACACAGAGTTGGAAATCAATCTGTGCGCGTGATGAAGAGGACACGCATCTGCTAAAATCGCTTTCCTATTGAACATACTTCTTTCCGTATTAAATATTAGAGTTTAATTACATTTTAGGGTTTCTGAGGATTAAACAGAAATGTAGTTTGACTTGTTTTAACAAAGTTTAGCGGTAGCTTTTTGGAATCCTTTCTCTGCATGTTGAACGAGTGGATTACTCAAATACATGGCGCCAACTAAACTGACTTTTTGGGATATAAAGAAGGATTTTATCTAACAAAACGACACTACATGTTGTACCTGGGACTCTTAGGATTGCAAATCAGAGGAAGATTTTCAAAAAGGAAGTGAATAATTAATCGCTGTTTGTGAATTTATGAAACCTGTGCTGGTTGAAAAATATTTTGATGTGCGGCGCCATCCTCAAACAATCACATGACTTTCACTGTAAAGCCTATTGTAAATCGGACAACGCAGTTAGATTAACAAGAATTTAAGCTTTTAACCGATATGACACCTATGTACCTAAATGTTTAATATCCATAATTTGTATGATTATTTATTTGAATTGCGCACCCTCCAATTTCACCGGATGTTGTCGACTAGCCGTAAGAAGTTTTAAGAACAAATTCTTATTTACATTGACGGGCTAGGAACAGTGGGTTAGCTGCCTTGTTCAGAACAACAGGTCTTTACCTTGTCAGCTCGGGGATTCAATCTAGAAACGTTTTAGTTACTGGCCCAACACTCTAACCACTAGGCTACCTGCCGATCCTAGATCATAATGAATCAGATTACATGGAGAGGGGGGACCTGATCCTAGATCATAATGAATCAGATTACATGGACAGGGGACCTGATCCTAGATCATAATGAATCAGATTACATGGAAAGGGAGACCTGATCCTAGATCATAATGAATCAGATTACATGGAGAGGGGGACCTGATCCTAGATCATAATGAATCAGATTACATGGACAGGGGGGACCTGATCCTAGATCATAATGAATCAGATTACATGGAGAGGGGGGACCTGATCCTAGATCATAATGAATCAGATTACATGAAGAGGAGAGACCTGATCCTAGATCATAATGAATAAGATTACATGGAGAGGGGGACCTGATCCTAGATCATAATGAAAAAGATTACATGGAGAGGGGGACCTGATCCTAGGTCATACGGAATCAGATTACATGCAGAGGGTGACCTGATCCTAGATCATAATGAATAACATTACATGGAGAGGGGGGACCTGATCACAATGAATCAGATTACAAGGAGAGAGGGACCTGATCCTAGATCATAATGAATAACATTACATGGAGAGGGGGGACCCGATCACAATGAATCAGATTACAAGGAGAGAGGGACCTGATCCTAGATCATTATGAATCAGATTACATGGAGAGGGCGACCTGATCCTAGATCCTATTGAATCAGATTACATGCAGAAGGGGACCTGATCCTAGATCATAATGATTCAGATTACATTGAGAGGGTGACCTGATCCTAGATCATAATGAATAAGATTACATGGAGAGGGGGACCTGATCCTAGATCATAATGAATAAGATTACATGGACAGGGTGACCTGATCCTAGATCATATTGAATCAGATTACATGGAGAGGGGGACCTGATCCTAGATCATAATTAATCAGATTACATGGAGAGTGGGACCTGATCCTAGATCATAATTAATCAGATTACAAGGAGAGGGGGACCTGATCCTAGATCATAATGAATCAGTTTACATGGAGAGGGGGGACCTGATCATAATTAATCAGATTACATGGACAGGGGGACCTGATCCTAGATCATAATGAATCAGTTTACATGGAGTGGGGGACCTGATCCTAGATCATAATGAATCAGATTACAAGGAGAGGGGGACCTGATCCTAGATCATTATGAATCAGATTACATGGAAAGGGAGACCTGATCCTAGATCATATTGAATCAAATTACATGGAGAGGGGGACCTGATCCTAGATCATAATGAATCAGATTACATGGAGAGGAGGGACCTGATCCCAGATCATTATGAATCAGATTACATGGAGAGGGAGACCTGATCCTAGGTCATAAGGAATCAGATTACATGCAGAGGGTGACCTGATCCTAGATCATAATGAATAACATTACATGGAGAGGGGGGACCTGATCATAATGCATCAGATTACATGGACAGGGGGACCTGATCCTAGATCAAAATGAATCAGATTACATGGAGAGGGGAATCTGATCCTAGATCATAATGAACCAGATTACATGGAGAGGGGGGACCTGATCCTAGATCATTATGAATCAGATTACATGGAGAGGGAGACCTGATCCTAGATCATATTGAATCAGATTACATGCAGAGGGGGACCTGATCCTAAATCATAATGAATCAGATTACATGGAGAGGGGAGACCTGATCCTAGATCATAATGAATCAGATTACATAGACAGGGGCCCTGATCCTAGATCATAATGAATCATTACAAGGTGATGGAGACCTGATCCTAGATCATTATGAATCAGATTACATGGAAAGGGAGACCTGATCCTAGATCATATTGAATCAGATTACATGGAGAGGGGGACCTGATCCTAGATCTTAATGAATAAGATTACATGGAGAGGGGGACCTGATCCTAGATCATAATGAATCAGATTACAAGGAGAGGGGGGACCTGATCATAATTAATCAGATTACATGGACAGGGGGACCTGATCCTAGATCATAATGAATCAGTTTACATGGAGTGGGGGACCTGATCCTAGATCATTATGAATCAGATTACATGGAAAGGGAGACCTGATCCTAGATCATATTGAATAAGAGTACATGGAGAAAGAGACCTGATCCTAGATCATAATGAATAAGAGTACATGGAGAAAGAGACCTGATCCTAGATCATAATGAATAAGATTACATGGAGAGGGGGACCTGATCCTAGGTCATAAGGAATCAGATTACATGCAGAGGGGGACCTGATCCTAGATCAAAATGAATCAGATTACATGGAGAGGGGGACCTGATCCTAGATCATAATGAATCAGATTACATGGAGAGGGGGACCTGATCCTAGATCATAATGAACCAGATTACATGGAGAGGGGGGACCTGATCCTAGATCATAATGAATCAGTTTACATGGAGTGGGGACCTGATCCTAGATTATAATGAACCAGATTACATGGAGAGGGGGGACCTGATCCTAGATCATTATGAATCAGATTACATGGAGAGGGAGACCTGATCCTAGATCATATTGAATCAGATTACATGCAGAGGGGGACCTGATCCTAAATCATAATGAATCAGATTACATGGAGAGGGGAGACCTGATCCTAGATCATAATGAATCAGATTACATAGACAGGGGGACCTGATCCTATATCCTGATGAATCAGATTACATGGAGAGGGGAGACCTGATCCTAGATCAGCACTCCTCCTCTGGACACTGCCTGTATGAAACAGAACACATAGTTGTAAAGTCTAGTTACAGCAGGTGTTTACCTCCATCTAGTGGAAGATACCAATAAAACACTTCATCATCAGGGTGGGGAGGCGGCTGATCTGAAACAGAAAGTAAAGTTGCTCTTTTGTTCAGGATCCATTTTGAGACGACAGAGCAGAAAACACTATATGGAGATTATTGAAAAATAAAGTAAGTATTTCTGAAAAATAATCTATTCTATTGGAAAACGCAATATGGGGAGAAGAAAAAAAAAGAGGTAGGTATATTTGAACAATAATCTATTCTAAAGGACAGAGTAAGAGAATGAATATCTGGAATGAGATATTACTAGTTAGTAGAACTGCTACTTGAGCTGAGTTGCTGACAGACAGCAGTTTTCAAAGTGTAAACTAATCAGTAGGCCGACATGTTATCAGTTAAACGTCTGGTAAAGATGGTGGAGGAGCTTTTCAATTATATGGTTTTATGTTTATCTCAGGGTTTCTCAATCCTTTTGTTCTTACCAGCACTTACACACCTGATTCAACTAATCATCAAATATTTTAAGACAGTTTAATATTTGAGGCATACAAATTAACATTCTGAAATTAAAACCTTTTGGGTTTGTAGACCTGCTTTCAATTATTAAAGTCCAACAGTAACTCACATTTTGGAGGAAAAAAACACAGCGAAACTTGGTTTCGAGTAAATTATATGTTTATCAATTCATAATGTAAGAGAGATGTCTTGAAGAAACACGTCTGCATTTAGAACTCTGTGTCTCAGTGCGCTGCGACAGTGGGAAGTTCGTTTTGCATGGCCCGGTGCTACAGGGGAGTGGACATTTATTTTAAGGACCAATGGAACGGTCTAAAATGCGTAAACTCTGTTCACCCGGGGAGCCGGGCAATGCACAACTAATTCCCCCAGTGACCGTTACTTTATTTCCTGATATGAAATGTAAAGTAACTTTGTAGCCGACGCAGTTCCAGAATGTCTGTTGAAACTGTGTCTCATATGGAACGTTAGAACAGTGGTGGAAACAGAACTCAGTTCTCAAACTGGAGTAAAAGGAAAGATTCCTTCATAGAACATGACTCAAGTAAAAGGGAAAGTCACACAGTAAAATACTACTTCAGGAAAAGTCTAAAAGTATTTGGTTTTAAATATAATTAAGTATCAAAAGTAAAAGTAAAGTAGTAATAATTTAAAATTAATTTTATTAAGCAAACCAGACAGCACAATTTTCTTGTTATTTTAATGTATGGATAGCCAGGGTCACACTCCAACACTCAGACATCATTTAAAAACAAAGCATTTGTGTTTAGTGAGTCTGCCAGATCAGAGGCAGTAGGGATGACCAGGGATGTTCTCTGTTTAGTGAGTCCTCCAGATCAGAGGCAGTAGGGATGACCAGGGATGTTCTCTGTTTAGTGAGTCCACCAGATAAGAGGCAGTAGGGATGACCAGGGATGTTCTCTGTTTAGTGAGTCTGCCAGATCAGAGGCAGTAGGGATGACCAGGAATGTTCTCTTGATAAGTGTGTGAATTGGACCATTTATCTGTCCTGCTAAGCATTCAAAACGTAACGAGTACTTTTGGGTGTCAGGGAAAATGTACGGAGTAAAAATTACATACTTTTCTTTATGACTGTAGTGAAGTAAAGGTAAAAGTTGTTAAAAATATAATTAGTAAAGTAAAGGACAGATTCCCCCAAAAATACTTAAGTAGTACTTTAAAGTATTTTACTGAAGTACTTTACACCACTGCATTAGAAGACAGATAAATGTGTTGATTTGAAGGAAAGACGGGCAGATTCTGGTAGGTAGGCTACGAACTATTATAAAGTTAGGTCGTCGTCAGACATTCAACAGTCACAGTAGGTTTGAGCTACAGTATGATCACTAATCATGCCGACCAACCTGATGGTCTCTGTTGGAAATGTTGTGAAAAGTATCTGGCCTCGGCTATAAATATCTGGCATTACTCATCTCATATGTATATACTGTATTCTATACTATTCTACTGTATCTTAGTCTATGTATTACTCATCTCATATGTATATACTGCATTCTATACTATTCTACTGTATCTTAGTCTATGTATTACTCATCTCATATGTATATACTGTATTCTATACTATTCTACTGTATCTTAGTCTATGTATTACTCATCTCATATGTATATACTGTATTCTATACTATTCTACTGTATCTTAGTCTATGCTGCTCAGACATTGTGACCAATAACATTTGACTTGATTTAGATTACACTATATTATTTGATTTGATTTGATTTAGATTAGGCTATATATACAACATGACCAAAAGTATGTAGACACCTGCTTGTCGAACGTCTCATTCCAAAATCATAGGCATTCATATGGAGTTGGTCCCCCCTTTGCTGTTATAACAGCCTCCACTCTTCTGGGAAGGCTTTCCACTAGATGTTGGAACATTGCTGCGGGGACTTGCTTCCATTCAGCCACAAGAGCATTAGGGAGGTCGGGCACTGATGTTGGGTGATTAGGCCTGGCTCGCAGTCGGCGTTCAATTTCATCCCAAAGGTGTTCGATTGGTTGAGGTCAGGGCTCTGTGCAGGCCAGTCAAGTTCATCCACACCGATCTCGAGAAGCCATTTCTGTATTGACCTCACTTTGTGCACGGGGACATTGTCATGCTGAAACAGAAAATGGCCTTCCCCAAACTGTTGCCACAAAGTTGGAAGCACAGAATCGTCTAGAATGTAATTTTATACTGTAGCGTTAAGATTTCTCTTCACTAGAACTAGGGGGCCCGAACCATGAAAAACAGCCCCAGACCATTATTCCTCCTCCACCAAACTTTACAGTTGGCACTATGCATTCGGGCAGGTAGCGTTTTCCTGGCATCTGCCAAACCCAGATTCGTCCGTCGGACTGCCAGATGGTGAAGCGTGATTCATAACTCCAAAGAACACGTTTCCACTGCTCCAGAGTCCAATGGCTTTACACCACTCAAGCCGATGCTTGGCATTGCGCATGGTGATCTTGTGTGCGGCTGCTCGGCCGTGGAAACTAATTTCATGAAGCTCCCGACGAACAGTTATTTTGCTGACGTTGCAGTTTGGAACTCGGTAGTGTTGCAACCGAGGACAGCGCTTCCGCACTCGGCGGTCCTAGATGTTTCATTCTCTGTCCTGCTACTGGTAGGTCTATAACATTATGTGAACTGATCTGAACAGGTTTAGACTGGTCATCTATGATATGTAGGCTATAGCCGAGGTATAAACCTTGATCTGCATATCACTAACAAACTGCTATTATACATTATAACCTAGTCTACTTTACATAATATAACATCTACATATCACTAACAACCCACTATTATACATTATAACCTAGTCTACTTTACATAATATAACATCTACATATCACTAACAAACTGCTATTATACATTATAACCTAGTCTACTTTACATAATATAACATCTACATATCACTAACAGACCACTACTATACATTATAACCTAGTCTACTTTACATAATATAACATATCACTAACAACCCTCTACTATACATTATAACCTAGTCTACTTTACATAATATAACATCTACATATCACTAACAGACCACTACTATACATTATAACCTAGTCTACTTTACATAATATAACATCTACATATCACTAACAAACCACTACTATACATTATAACCTAGTCTACTTTACATAATATAACATCTACATATCACTAACAACCCACTACTATACATTATAACCTAGCCTACTTTACATAATATAACATCTACATATCACTAACAACCCACTACTATACATTATAACCTAGTCTACTTTACATAATATAACATCTACATATCACTAACAACCCACTATTATACATTATAACCTAGTCTACTTTACATAATATAACATCTACATATCACTAACAACCCACTACTATACATTATAACCTAGCCTACTTTACATAATATAACATCTACATATCACTAACAACCCACTACTATACATTATAACCTAGTCTACTTTACATAATATAACATATCTTACTTGATGCATTAAACCTTTCTGAATGGATCAATGATTTCCCCCTCAGATCAATCATGCCCAGTTCAGCCCTTCTGTCTATATTCTCAGATACGTTGAGAAAATAACAGATTGAAAGACAATAAATAGCCTACTTTTAATGAATACAAATAATTGTGAGACATGGCCTTGTGTTGCTGTACTGTCTATAACTACCTTAACAAACAGTGACTTATTATTATTATTGACAGTTACCATGGAGATGAAATGTCACAACTACATGTTCATGTGATGCATTAAATCACCTGACTGTTTCGATATGTCTGTTAGTAAATGTTTTATTTCTAAGAGATAATGAATAAATGATAACCTGGAAATCAATTATTAGTTGTTACTGTGTTAACCACAACCAACATGCTGGATCTCTGTTTAGTTGTCACTGTGTTAACCACAACCAACATGTTGGATCTCTGTTAAGTTGTCACTGTGTTAACCACAACCAACATGCTGGATCTCTGTTTAGTTGTCACTGTGTTAACCACAACCAACATGCTGGATCTCTGTTTAGTTGTCACTGTGTTAACCACAACCAACATGCTGGATCTCTGTTTAGTTGTCACTGTGTTAACCACAACCAACATGTTGGATCTCTGTTTAGTTGTCACTGTGTTAACCATAACCAACATGTTGGATCTCTGTTTAGTTGTCACTGTGTTAACCACAACCAACATGTTGGATCTCTGTTTAGTTGTCACTGTGTTAACCACAACCAACATGTTGGATCTCTGTTTAGTTGTCACTGTGTTAACCACAACCAACATGTTGGATCTCTGTTTAGTTGTCACTGTGTTAACCACAACCAACATGTTGGATCTCTGTTTAGTTGTCACTGTGTTAACCACAACCAACATGCTGGATCTCTGTTTAGTTGTCACTGTGTTAACCACAACCAACATGTTGGATCTCTGTTTAGTTGTCACTGTGTTAACCACAACCAACATGTTGGATCTCTGTTTAGTTGTCACTGTGTTAACCACAACCAACATGTTGGATCTCTGTTTAGTTGTAACTGTGTTAACCACAACCAACATGTTGGATCTCTGTTTAGTTGTCACTGTGTTAACCACAACCAACATGCTGGATCTCTGTTTAGTTGTCACTGTGTTAACCACAGCCAACATGCTGGATCTCTGTTTAGTTGTCACTGTGTTAACCACAACCAACATGTTGGATCTCTGTTTAGTTGTCACTGTGTTAACCACAACCAACATGCTGGATCTCTGTTTAGTTGTCACTGTGTTAACCACAACCAACATGTTGGATCTCTGTTTAGTTGTCACTGTGTTAACCACAACCAACATGTTGGATCTCTGTTTAGTTGTCACTGTGTTAACCACAACCAACATGCTGGATCTCTGTTTAGTTGTCACTGTGTTAACCACAACCAACATGCTGGATCTCTGTTTAGTTGTCACTGTGTTAACCACAACCAACATGTTGGATCTCTGTTTAGTTGTCACTGTGTTAACCACAACCAACATGTTGGATCTCTGTTTAGTTGTCACTGTGTTAACCACAACCAACATGCTGGATCTCTGTTTAGTTGTCACTGTGTTAACCACAACCAACATGCTGGATCTCTGTTTAGTTGTCACTGTGTTAACCACAACCAACATGTTGGATCTCTGTTTAGTTGTCACTGTGTTAACCACAACCAACATGCTGGATCTCTGTTTAGTTGTCACTGTGTTAACCACAACCAACATGTTGGATCTCTGTTTAGTTGTCACTGTGTTAACCACAACCAACATGTTGGATCTCTGTTTAGTTGTCACTGTGTTAACCACAACCAACATGTTGGATCTCTGTTTAGTTGTCACTGTGTTAACCACAACCAACATGTTGGATCTCTGTTTAGTTGTCACTGTGTTAACCACAACCAACATGCTGGATCTCTGTTTAGTTGTCACTGTGTTAACCACAACCAACATGCTGGATCTCTGTTTAGGGGTCAGTGCTCTAAAATGAGTCTCTCTGGGGAGAGAGAGGAGGGGGGCCCTGCCTCTAAAATGCATCTCTCTGGGGGACATGACACCAAAGCTAAGAGGTAAGATGACAATTTTATGAAGATTTGATTAAGTTTATTTCCAAAATAATTAGTTTTTTTAAGATGAATGCACTTACTGTAAATCTCTCTGGATAAGAGCATCTGCTAAATCAGGGGTTCTCAATCCGGGGTCTGTGGAGGTACTGCAGGGGTTCTCAATCCGGGGTCTGTGGAGGTACTGCAGGGGTTCTCAATCCGGGGTCTGTGGAGGTACTGCAGGGGTTCTCAATCCGGGGTCAGTGGAGGTACTGCAGGGGTTCTCAATCCGGGGTCTGTGGAGGTACTGCAGGGGTTCTCAATCCGGGGTCTGTGGAGGTACTGCAGGGGTTCTCAATCCGGGGTCTGTGGAGGTACTGCAGGGGTTCTCAATCCGGGGTCTGTGGAGGTACTGCAGGGGTTCTCAGTCCGGGGTCTGTGGAGGTACTGCAGGGGTTCTCAGTCCGGGGTCTGTGGAGGTACTGCAGGGGTTCTCAATCCGGGGTCTGTGGAGGTACTGCAGGGGTTCTCAATCCGGGGTCTGTGGAGGTACTGCAGGGGTTCTCAATCCGGGGTCTGTGGAGGTACTGCAGGGGTTCTCAATCCGGGGTCTGTGGAGGTACTGCAGGGGTTCTCAATCCGGGGTCAGTGGAGGTACTGCAGGGGTTCCACGGCACCCTGACTACTCGTTGCAATGTAAGACAGTTGATAGAATTTTCACACGACACGACCACTTTGCCTACTCTTAATTATTGACTAATATAATGGAATGCATATTGTTTTAACCAATTCTGATCGTTGTTACAGCAGAATTTTACCGTTATATCAACACACTCTTCACACCCGTAACAACTCTAAATAGCTTTGGCATAGTAGCATCAAGTCCCTCGCCAATAATGTTGCCTACAACGTTGCAACAATGTTCATTTTCATCTAACACATATTACGCCCAGATGCATATTACACCCCAGATACCTTCAATTGCCCATTTTATAGCCACGCCCAATTTAGGATTGTTTTTTAACAATGTGATGTTGCGCTCCAAAGGGACAACTTGAAATAACATGATGTAGATAATTAAATCATCAAAAGAAAAACATGTTTATTATACACTCCTAGAAAAGAAGGTTCCTTATTGAACCAAAAAGGCTTCTATCACTTCCTTAATATATGGAACCACTAAAAGTTAAATATATATTTTTGGGTTCAGTGAAGAAGAACCTCTAGAGTTCTGATCAACGAAAGGTTCACGTTTTGAAAGGTGAATGTTTTGAGGATGTGAACCCAGCAGCCCTCCAGTGGTCAGATCAATTCCACCTGTTTTCCTCAACTGTAGTGTATGATATACCAGAGTCTATACTTTTATCATTTGACTGTATAAAACCTAGCAGTGCTTCTGATTTCTCTGAGAGTGAGGCAGGTATATATTATTACTGTATAAAACCTAGCAGTACTACTGATTTCTCTGAGAGTGAGGCAGATATATATTATTACTGTATAAAACCTAGCAGTACTACTGATTTCTCTGAGAGTGAGGCAGATATATATTATTACTGTGTAAAACCTAGCAGTACTACTGATTTCACTGAGAGTGAGGCAGATATATATTATTACTGTGTAAAACCTAGCAGTACTACTGATTTCTCTGAGAGTGAGGCAGATATATATTATTACTGTGTAAAACCTAGCAGTACTACTGATTTCTCTGAGAGTGAGGCAGATATAGATTATTTATGTGTAAAACCTAGCAGTACTACTGATTTCTCTGAGAGTGAGGCAGATATATATTATTTATGTGTAAAACCTAGCAGTACTACTGATTTCTATGAGAGTGAGGCAGATATGTAGCATTTTGCAAAAAAAACATGATTATTTGTCTCTCTGAAATGAAACCATCAAGTGATAGATTTTAAACAAATACATGTCTGTCATTGAACAACCCCATGCCATGATTAGATAGTGAAAAAACACACCAATCTCTTTCAGAAATGAAATGCTTTAAACATTAAAAGCTAATTTACTAACATTTCTATAAATGGATATAAAGCGTTTTGGATTTAACTCTTTTTATGTTTCCCCATCTGAGCTCAGAGTAGATGAGAGATGTAATGTCTGTCTCTGTTGTGTTGAAGCCCAATCAAGCAGGAGAGACCAGCCTCCCCTGTACCCAGCTGTGTGTCCATGAAGAGTGACCGGTCTATGCGTCTACCTATATACTTTGGAGAGGGAGACTTTTCTACTGATCAAAGGTAAGAAGAACTCATGGGTCATGGTCAGTGAGTTAAACAACACTGTCTCTAGTCATTTCTCCTCTCCCATTTTCACATTTATTTTGGTTGTTTTCATAATCCATAGGCTAATCCTTTTTCCCATTTTCATAGTCCTAAAACAATATTAAACAAACACAACGTTCCCTCCGTGTGTGTGTGTGTGTGTGTGTGTGTGTGTGTGTGTGTGTGTGTGTGTGTACTCCCTGGATGAGGAGATGTAATCTCATGTTTTGTCCACAGAAACCGACAGGAGAGATCAGAGTCAGAGATTCTCAGTGGTCAGTCTTCCCAGAGTCATCAAACAGACCTGGACTCCATATTCAGTGTATGTGGTCCTGTTATGTACATTTGTTTTTGTTTACCTCAAGTAAAGTTGATCTGTCAATCATTCATTAATGTGTTAATGAGAAAGCATTTCTTCTCTTGCTTAATTTATTTACTTGATTTATTTCAGTTGCTCGAAGAGAATATTTTGACATTTGTGAAGAACGAGCTGAAGATGTTCAAGAGGATTCTTAGTCCAGAACTCCCAGAAGGCTTTGAGAGTCAGAAGCAGGATAAGGAAGTGGTGGATGCTGAAGATGAGAAGCAGGAGAGCAGTGCCAGAGAGGGGGCTCTGAAGATCACACTGCACGTCCTGAGGAAAATGAACCAGAAGGAGCTTGCTGACACACTGGAGAAATGTAAGATCTGTCTGCCTCATGATGAATGCTGTTTTATAACATTTAAAAGCTGTAGCTAAAGTACAGCTAAAGTAGCTATGTAACTCAATCATATTGTAGCAGCCTTAACACAACACCTAGTGACCTCATCAAGTAGCAGCAGAGATGTGTTGTGGTGATTAATTTAGAGAGAGAGAGACAACATTAATGATACCATCAATAATACCAATAATAATATAATCAGTCACACCAGTCTGTAATGCATTATGAAAACATTACACATGTATACAGTCAGTTAATAGAATAAATAATTATAATGTAAAACGTTATAACCGTCTTACAATACTGTAGTCATTAAAACAGACGTAATATTAATATCCTCTGTGTTATTTCTAGATTCAGATGATCCTGCTGTGATTTGCCAACGTGAACTCAAATCTAATCTAAAGAAGAAGTTTCAATGTGTATTTGAGGGGATCGCTAAACAAGGAAACCCAACACTTCTCAATAAGATCTACACAGAGCTCTACATCATGCTGACAAAGGGAGTCGGGAAAGAAGAGACAGGTCCACACTGGAATAAAGAGAGCATTCTGTCACTGGGAAAACTGGCTTTTCAACAGCTTGTGAATGGCAATCTGATTTTCTATGAAGAAGACCTGAAAGAGGCTGGCATTGATGTCAATGAAGCCTCAGTGTACTCAGGATTGTGCACACAGATCTTTAAAGAGGAATGTGGGCTGTACCAGGACAAGGTGTACTGCTTTGTTCATCTGAGCATTCAGGAGTTTCTGGCTGCTGTATATGTGTTCCTCTCATTCATCAACAACAATGAGAATCTAATGGATGAACCGCAATCAACGTCCAGGAACTTTTCTGTGAGTTTTAGACAAAGGCGTAAAGTTACTGTCTACAAGAGTGCTGTGGATAAAGCCTTACAAAGTGAGACGGGAAACCTGGACCTTTTCCTCCGCTTCCTTCTGGGCCTCTCACTGGAGTCCAATCAGAAGCACTTACAAGGTCTACTGACAAAGACAAGAAGCAGCTCACAGAGCCATGAAGAAACAGTCAAGTACATCAAGGAGAAGATCAGGGAGAATCCCTCTCCAGAGAGGTGCATCAATCTGTTCCACTGTCTGAATGAACTGAATGACCATTCTCTAGTGGAGGAGATCCAAAGATACCTGAGATTAGGAAGTCTCTCAGAAGAAGAACTGTCACCTGCACAGTGGTCAGCTCTGGTCTTTGTGTTGCTGACTTCAGAAAAGGAGCTGGATGTGTTTGACCTGAAGAAATACTCCAGATCAGAGGAAGGTCTTCTGAGGCTGCTGCCAGTGGTCAAAGCCTCCAGAGTTGTTCTGTGAGTAAATAAAATGACATTTATGAACTAATCATCAGGGAGAAATATTTAGTTTAGATACAAATATGTATTATAATATATATATATATATAATATTATATTGAAAAACACGTTGAATTTTTAAACACATATTGAATCAGTGCATTGATTTTCACATTGGTATAACATTATGACCATACAATTCTAGGAGACGGAAGATGAATCTATATGTTGTTTATTAAGAGAATAAACTAAATGCATCTGCCATTGTCCTTCTACACTACTCGTTAAATTAACAGTGTGTTTGAAGTCATGATGATCTCTTTGTCAGGCTGTCAGGCTGTGGAGTCACAGAGGAAGGCTGTGCTTCTCTGGTCTCAGCTCTGAGGTCAAACCCCTCACACCTGAGAGAGCTGGATCTGAGTAACAATGACCTGAAGGATTCAGGAGTGAAGCTGCTCTCTGCTGGACTGGGGAATCCCCACTGTAAACTGGAGACTCTGAGGTCAGTATTCCTGTAATTGGTCAACATGTGATAACTGTTCACCAGATCCATATGTGTTTACCAGACACACATAGTCCACACCATATGTGTTTGGACAGTGAAGCTTACAGTTTTAAAGTTGGTGCTATGCTCCAGCATTTTGGATTTGAGATATAATGTTTCATATTAGGTGACAGTACAGAACGTCACCTTTTATTTGAGGGAATTCATACATATATATTACCGTTTAGATATGAATAGTGAATAATGATGAATAACAAAGTTATAGAGGCACAAATATCAGTATAAATGCTCATCAGATATGAAAGCACTGTCTTGTAGTTGTCATAAGTTTAGTATTTGGTCCCATATTCATGCCTGCAGTGATTATATCAATCTTGTGACTCTACAGACTTGTTGAATTCATTTGCAGTTTTGTCTTGGTTGTGTTTTGGATGTTTTTCCTAATAGAAACTGAATGGTGAATAATGTCCTGTCATTTTGGAGTCACTTCACTGGTATTGTCAGTAAGAATAGAAGATGTTTCTGAACAATTCTACATTCATGTGGATGCTACCAAGGTCATGAATAAACATGAATGAATCGAGAATGATGATGAATGAGAAAGTTAGAGAGGAACAAAGATCATACCCCCTCTGTTATTGGTAATGGTGAGAGGTTAGCATGTTTTGTTGTAGACTCTGTTATTGGTAATGGTGAGAGGTTAGCATGTTTTGTTGTAGCCTCTGTTATTGGTAATGGTGAGAGGTTAGTATGTTTTGTTGTAGTCTCTGTTATTGGTAATGGTGAGAGGTTAGCATGTTTTGTTGTAACCTCTGTTATTGGTAATGGTGAGAGGTTCTTTAACTTTTTCAAATACTAAACTTTTGACTACTTTAATACACTATGAGTGAATTGGTCAGAATACTTATGACTTCAAATAGGGGGACTAGATACATAAAGGGCTTTCATTTCTAAATGGTGAAACAGATATGTATTTAAATATCCTCAAATAAAAGGTGACATTATATACTGTCACCTCATATGAAACATTTGATCTGAAATCCAAAATGTTGGAGTATAGAGCCACTTTTAAAATGTTACCTTCACTGTCAAAATAGATATGGTGTGGACTGTATACTCAATACAATCTAAATCTGATACCTCACTGTCTGTCTTCTGACTGATACTGGTTTTTAAACTGGTCTGGTCAGTCTACTCAAATATTTGTACTATACATTTTTCTCTCTACCAGTAATATTATGATCATTTATAATAATGTTACATTCATTCATTTATGAATAGATATGGCAAGTTTCAGGACACTGATATATCTGAATATTAGAAAAAATATATACTGCCACTATTTTCACCACCAATGAATAGCAGTGTGATTTTAATATGATTTGACTCTTTGCAGGCTGTCACGCTGTCTAGTCACAGAGGAAGGCTGTGCTTCTCTGGTCTCAGCTCTGAGGTCAAACCCCTCACACCTGAGAGAGCTGGACCTGAGCTACAATCACCCAGGAGACTCAGGAGTCAGACTACTCTCTGCTGGACTGGAGGATCCACACTGCAGACTGGAGAAACTCAAGTATGTAGAGGGTTTATGTCAATGTTCATATCAGACATGTTTGACTTATCAGGCTAGTTAAGACAAACATTCTTACCACCACTTGGACAAAGATATATGCTGACTGTGTGTGTGTCCTGTGTGTGTGTGTGTCCTGTGTGTGTGTGTGTGTGTGTGTGTGTGTGTGTGTGTGTGTGTGTGTGTGTGTGTGTGTGTGTGTGTGTGTGTGTGTGTGTGTGTGTGTGTGTGTGTGTGTGTGTGTGTGTGTGTGTGTGTGTGTGTGTGTGTGTGTGTGTGTGTGTGTGTCTGTCCAGTATGTGTGTCTGTCAGACATGTTCGACTTATCAGGCTAGTTAAGACAAACATTCTCACCACCACCAGGACAAAGGTATATGCTGACTGTGTGTGTGTGTGTCCAGTATGTGTGTGTGAGAGAGTTCAGGTGTATCCCTCAATGACTGTCTGTTCTTCTGCTTCCCGCTACAGTGTGGAACATGGTGGAGAGCACACAATGAAACCTGGGCTAAGGAAATGTGAGTGTTGACTGCTGTGAAGAATATGACTAAGAATAAGTCTTAATTCAAGTTAAGTCAAAGTCAAATACCACCATCATTACTTACTTGGTCATATTAAATATCAGCTGTAGTTCTACAGAAGCAGAAATCTGAAAGTGTGTTTTATATTACCAGACAGTATAACATATGATCATTCAACAAGTCTCAAGTTACCTTAACTTCTCCTTTTGATACCTAGAAACATCTACTTTAAATGAATTAGTGAAAAGTGAGTTAACATTCTAATGTGAATGATGATGATTTCTAATATTGTGTCTGGTTTCATCCATCAGATGTCTGTGATCTCACACTGGACCTAAACACAGTAGACAGACTCCTCTCTCTGTCTGAGGAGAACAGAAAGGTGACATGTAGGACAGAGAAGCAGCCGTATCCTGATCACCCAGAGAGATTTGAGGACTGTGGACAGGTGCTGTGTAGAGAGGGTCTGACTGGGCGTTGTTATTGGGAGGTAGAGTGTAGTGGGAGAGGGGCTGATATAGGAGTGACATATAAAGGAATCAGCAGGAGAGGAAGAGGAGGGGTTAAGGACTGTTGTCTTGGATACAATGACAAGTCCTGGAGTCTGTTCTGCTATGACAACCGTTACATTGCCTGTCACAATTATAATCTCATTACCATAGACGTGCCCTCCTCCAGCTCCCACAGAGTAGGAGTGTATCTGGACTGGCCAGCCGGCACTCTGTCCTTCTATAGAGCCTCCTCTGACACACTGACCCACCTGATCACATTCACCTCCACATTCACTGAGCCCCTCTATCCAGGGTTTAGGGTTTGGGATGACGGCGACATAGTGTCCCTCTGTCAGTGATCACCAGTACCCACACACACACACACACACACTGGACACAAACACACACACATTGGGGACACACACACACACACACACACTGGACACAAACACACACACACATTGGACACACACATGTCATGACGTTGGGTTGGGGGTAGGTTTACGACAGTCATAAATACCTCTTTCCCCCTTTTTCTCTCTCCCCACTATAACTGATGTGACATAAGGAAACCCATGGGTTAACATAGAGATTCTGGGTAACATCAGAAGTTGGGGGGAAATGAACTATATTCTGGCAATCCAACCAACTGAACATATGCGGTGGCACTTAAGGTATATTATGTCAGTTCGGTTGCCCTCTGACACATTCTCATCAATGATAGAATGACAAACTCTACTGTGAAAAGTCTAAACGTCAGAGGTATCGGATTCACATGGAATTGTTGTTTAATTGAAATGTTTGAATATGACATTATTTGTGAAGAGGTGAAATGTAATTTTAACTTCCAAATGAGAGATCTGTGCTTTCATAAGTTTTCCTCTGCTCACAGTGGCCCGCCCCTGTGAAGAGGCATGGGTTATAAACTTTTCAGACACACCCCTCTACCTCCACTATATAAAGCCAGTGACAAAAATGTAACATCCTGTTCCAGGTACATTTTGGATGACGATCCGATGTCAAGATGGTTCAGACAATAACTACAGAACTAGGCCAACATCAGCATGGACTTTGATTGTGAATGGTATGAACTTTGAACTCGTGCTCACTACAGAAGTGATATCTCCTAGCCGTTGAGTTGGCAACAGCTGCTACAAACGCAGGTTAGGAAGGACAGTCCGAGTATCCCGTCTTCCACACACAACGTTACTACAAAGTATCCCGTGACTACCAGAGACCAGAGACATTCTCCAAAGGACAGAGGACTCGGGTTGGCGATACGGTCTTCCATCTACCACCAACCTACTGAAGCGCAGCTCAGAGTAAATATGTATTGTATTTTCTTTCTTAAATGGGCGGTAATTTAGAATGCACCACCTGATTTACGAGAGCACAGCTCGCCTATGTTCCCGTCTCCCGCTCTTTCACTAAGACTCAGCCCCTTTTCTTTGTGTAACAAGCTGTCATATCTATTCCGCCCGCTAGGGACGTTTTCTGTATGACGTAATTTGTGATCAAGTTATGATTTAATTGTATATGTGTGATTCTGTGTGATTAGTTAGGTATTTAGTAAATAAATAATTAAACCCAATTTTGTATTGCTGATTCAACTTGTTAGCTAGGATTCTTGCAGATAATCAAGGACTTACAGCTTTCAGATGAGACTGAATATAATGACGATTAATGTGACGGCTATTTAGTAAAATATTACAAAATCTTTAAGAGTTTATTCGAAAGATAACAGCTCTATAAATATTCTTTCGTGGTGTCCCTCTCTAGTTAATTAATATTTACATGATTAGTTCAATCAGGTAATATTAATACCGGAAAAATGATTTTATAGAATAGCATGTCATAGCAATCAATCTGGCATAGTCAAAGACACGACACACACACACACACACACACACACACATTGGAAACACACACATATTGGACACACAAACCCTGGACACACACACACACACATATTGGAAACACACACACACACACACACACATTGGACACACACACACACGTTGGACACACACACACATTGGACACACACACACACACACGTTGGACACACACACATTGGACACACACACACACACACACACATTGGACACACACATTGGACACACACACACAATTTGGACACACACATTGGATGGGGATTGGGGATGAATCAGAATGAGTTGGGTAACATAGATAAGATGTTTTATTTTCATCATATGCTTGATGAATATAGAGATGTGAGATACTTGTAAAAGTCTTTCTTTGTGAAGCAGTTCCTATCTGTGGTTTGTCATGTCGACTAGGGGGTGGATCTTTGCTATAAAAGATCTCAGTTGCCATTATGTTAGGCACTCTCAACTATTCATTAGAGATACTGAAATGTTGAAAGTCAAATGCTATTGCAAAATCTTAATTATTATTAAAGGTGAAGTTTAAGTATAACTCTGACTGGTGTGTGGTTTGCTCTCTCATCATTTGGTAATACAGGAAACTGCCACGACAACACACACACACTCGCACACACATTGGACACATAAACACACACATACACACATTGGACACACACTCAGACATGCACACACACACATTGGACACACACACACACACACAAACACATTGGACATATACACAAACACGCTGGACACTCACACATACACAGACACACACATTGGACACACACACAAACACACACATTGGACACGGGACACACACACACAAACCCTGACCATAGACACACACACACACACTGGATACACATACACATTGGACACTCTGGAAACAGACACTGGACACACACACACACACACACACACACACACAGACTCTGGAAACAGACACTGGACACACACACACACACACACACACACACACACACACACTGGACAAATACACACACTGGATTGGACACACACACACACATTGGACACACACACACACGTTGGACACACACACACACACACACACACAGACATTGGACACTCACACACACATATTGGATACACACACACACACACCCACTCGTACACACGTTGGACACATACACACACGCACACACACATTGGCCACACACACACACATTGGACATATACACAAACACGCTGGACACTTACACACACACAAAGACACACAAATACACACACCATGGATACTAGACACACACACACACACACACACACACTGGACACACACACAAACACACAGACATACACATTGGACACATAGATGATAATGGTGATGCCATGTATCACCCTCCATTACATATCACCAGTCCCCTTTAGTAACGGTAGCTTGTACAGTGTTCTCCATGCTGGCTTTACCTTGTCATCAACACCCTCCATTACATATCACCAGTCCCCTTTAGTAACGGTGGTTACCTTGTCATCATCACCCTCCATTACATATCACCAGTCCCCTTTAGTAACGGTGGTTACCTTGTCATCAACACCCCCCATTACATATCACCAGTCCCCTTTAGTAACGGTGGTTACCTTGTCATCAACACCCTCCATTACATATCACCAGTCCCCTTTAGTAACGGTGGTTACCTTGTCATCAACACCCTCCATTACATATCACCAGTCCCCTTTAGTAACGGTGGCTTGTACAGTGTTCTCCATGCTGGCTTTACCTTGTCATCAACACCCTCCATTACATATCACCAGTCCCCTTTAGTAACGGTGGTTACCTTGTCATCATCACCCTCCATTACATATCACCAGTCCCCTTTAGTAACGGTGGTTACATTGTCATCATCACCCTCCATTACATATCACCAGTCCCCTTTAGTAACGGTGGTTACCTTGTCATCATCACCCTCCATTACATATCACCAGTCCCCTTTAGTAACTCTGGCTTGTACAGTGCTCTCCATGCTGGCTTCACCTTGTCATCAAGGCCCAGTTTTACCCTCCAAGGAGGGTCTTTTCTATTTTTAAATGTATCTTTATTTAAAACCTTGACACACCCCTCTATATAACTCCTTCCCATTCACCTCATCCAAACCCACCTCTTCCAACCCTCTATATAACTCCTCCCATTCACCTCATCCAAACCCACCTCTTCTAACCCTCTATATCACTGCTCACATTCACCTCATCCAAACCCACCTCTTCCAACCCTCTATATTTATATAGAGGGTTGGAAGAGGTGGGTTTGGATGAGGTGAATGGGGAGGAGTTATATAGAGGGTTGGAAGAGGGTGGGTTTGGATGAGGTGAATGGAAGGAGTTATATAGAGGGTTGGAAGAGGTGGGTTTGGATGAGGTGAATGGCGAGGAGTTATATAGAGGGTTGGAAGAGGTGGGTCTGGATGAGGTGAATGGGGAGGAGTTAAATAGAGGGTTGGAAGAGGTGGGTTTGGATGAGGTGAATGGGAGGAGTTATATAGAGGGTTGGGAGTTATATAGAGGGTTGGAAGAGGTGGGTTTGGATGAGGTGAATGGGGAGGAGTTATATAGAGGGTTGGAAGAGGTGGGTTTGGATGAGGTGAATGGGAAGGAGTTATATAGAGGGTTGGAAGAGGTGGGTTTGGATGAGGTGAATGGGAAGGAGTTATATAGAGGGTTGGAAGAGGTGGGTTTGGATGAGGTGAATGGGAAGGAGTTATATAGAGGGTTGGAAGAGGTGGGTTTGGATGAGGTGAATGGGAAGGAGTTATATAGAGGGTTGGAAGAGGTGGGTTTGGATGAGGTGAATGGGAAGGAGTTACAGTGGGGAGAACAAGTATTTGATACACTGCCGATTTTGCAGGTTTTCCTACTTACAAAGCATGTAGAGGTCTGTAATTTTTATCATAGGTACACTTCAACTGTGAGAGACGGAATCTAAAACAAAAATCCAGAAAATCACATTGTATGATTTTTAAGTAATTCATTTGCATTTTATTGCATGACATAAGTATTTGATCACCTACCAACCAGTAAGAATTCCGGC
Source organism: Salvelinus alpinus (assembly GCF_045679555.1). Taxonomy (NCBI): domain Eukaryota; kingdom Metazoa; phylum Chordata; class Actinopteri; order Salmoniformes; family Salmonidae; genus Salvelinus; species Salvelinus alpinus. The sequence goes on along the minus strand of NC_092086.1, from coordinate 8,384,284 downwards.
TCTCACAGACCTGTTAGTTTTTCTTTAAGAAGCCCTCCTGTTCTCCACTCATTACCTGTATTAACTGCACCTGTTTGAACTCGTTACCTGTATAAAAGACACCTGTCCACACACTCAATCAAACAGACTCCAACCTCTCCACAATGGCCAAGACCAGAGAGCTGTGTAAGGACATCAGGGATAAAATTGTAGACCTGCACAAGGCTGGGATGGGCTACAGGACAATAGGCAAGCAGCTTGGTGAGAAGGCAACAACTGTTGGCGCAATTATTAGAAAATAGAAGAAAATAGAAGAAGTTCAAGATGATGGTCAATCACCCTCGGTCTGGGGCTCCATGCAAGATCTCACCTCGTGGGGCATCAATGATCATGAGGAAGGTGAGGGATCAGCCCAGAACTACACGGCAGGACCTGGTCAATGACCTGAAGAGAGCTGGGACCACAGTCTCAAAGAAAACCATTAGTAACACACTACGCCGTCATGGATTAAAATCCTGCAGCGCACACAAGGTCCCCCTGCTCAAGCAGGCGCATGTCCAGGCCCGTCTGAAGTTTGCCAATGACCATCTGGATGATCCAGAGGAGGAATGGGAGAAGGTCATGTGGTCTGATGATTCAAAAATAGAGCTTTTTGGTCTAAACTCCACTCGCCGTGTTTGGAGGAAGAAGAAGGATGAGTACAACCCCAAGAACACCATCCCAACCGTGAAGCATGGAGGTGGAAACATCATTCTTTGGGGATGCTTTTCTGCAAAGGGGACAGGACGACTGAACCGTATTGAGGGGAGGATGGATGGGGCCATGTATTGCGAGATCTTAGCCAACAACCTCCTTCCCTCAGTAAGAGCATTGATGATGGGTCGTGGCTGGGTCTTCCAGCATGACAACGACCCGAAACACATAGCCAGGGCAACTAAGGAGTGGCTCCGTAAGAAGTATCTCAAGGTCCTGGAGTGGCCTAGCCAGTCTCCAGACCTGAACCCAATAGAAAATCTTTGGAGGGAGCTGAAAGTCCGTATTGCCCAGCGACAGCCCCGAAACCTGAAGGATCTGGAGAAGGTCTGTATGGAGGAGTGGGCCAAAATCCCTGCTGCAGTGTGTGCAAACCTGGTCAAGAACTACAGGAAACGTATGATCTCTGTAATTGCAAACAAAGGATTTTGTACCAAATATTAAGTTCTGCTTTTCTGATGTATCAAATACTTATGTCATGCAATAAAATGCTAATTAATTACTTAAAAATCATACAATGTGATTTTCGGGATTTTTGTTTTAGATTCCGTCTCTCACAGTTGAAGTGTACCTATGATAAAAATTACAGACCTCTACATGCTTTGTAAGTAGGAAAATATGCAAAATCAGCAGTGTATCAAATACTTGTTCTCCCCACTGTATATAGAGGGTTGGAAGAGGTGGGTTTGGATGAGGTGAATGGGAAGGAGTTATATAGAGGGTTGGAAGAGGTGGGTTTGGATGAGGTGAATGGGAAGGAGATAACTCCTTCCCATTCACCTCATTCACCTCATGGGTGGGATGTTGGGTGGAATCCTTAGTCTGTCTGACTCTGGGATATTGGGTGGAATCCTTAGTCTGTCTGACTCTGGGATATTGGGTGGAATCCTTAGTCTGTCTGACTCTGGGATATTGGGTGGAATCCTTAGTCTGTCTGACTCTGGGATATTGGGTGGAATCCTTAGTCTGTCTGACTCTGGGATATTGGGTGGAATCCTTAGTCTGTCTGACTCTGGGATATTGGGTGGAATCCTTAGTCTGTTTGACTCTGGGATATTGGGTGGAATCCTTAGTCTGTCTGACTCTGGGATATTGGGTGGAATCCTTAGTCTGTCTGACTCTGGGATATTGGGTGGAATCCTTAGTCTGTCTGACTCTGGGATATTGGGTGGAATCCTTAGTCTGTTTGACTCTGGGATATTGGGTGGAATCCTTAGTCTGTCTGACTCTGGGATATTGGGTGGAATCCTTAGTCTGTCTGACTCTGGGATATTGGGTGGAATCCTTAGTCTGTCTGACTCTGGGATGTTGGGTGGAATCCTTAGTCTGTCTGACTCTGGGATGTTGGGTGGAATCCTTAGTCTGTTTGACTCTGGGATATTGGGTGGAATCCTTAGTCTGTCTGACTCTGGGATATTGGGTGGAATCCTTAGTCTGTTTGACTCTGGGATATTGGGTGGAATCCTTAGTCTGTCTGACTCTGGGATATTGGGTGGAATCCTTAGTCTGGGAAATGGAGCGTCTTCATCTTGTCTTTCTGTAGTAACTCTTGAGCAGAATCCCCTCTTCTGCTGACAGAGCCTTCCTGCAACGTCCCAGCAGTTGTCCAACAATCCTTTCTGACCTCAACCCCCAATGTTCAGCCACCCGTCCTCCATCCATTAACATAACCTTGTATTAGTGTGTTTCCTCCAGCCATTAACATAACCTTGTATTAGTGTGTTTAGTGAATGTATGTAAATCACCCATTAACATAACCTTGTATTAGTGTGTTTAGTGAATGTATGTAAATCAGCCATTAACATAACCTTGTATTAGTGTGTTTAGTGAATGTATGTAAATCAGCCATTAACATAACCTTGTATTAGTGTGTTTAGTGAATGTATGTAAATCCCCCATTAACATAACCTTGTATTAGTGTGTTTAGTGAATGTATGTAAATCCACCATTAACATAACCTTGTATTAGTGTGTTTAGTGAATGTATGTAGAGGAGAGAGAGGGCCTAGGAGATGTCTAGGAGAGAGAGGGCCCGGTATGCACAGTTCTAACCCTGCAGGAAGACTCTTTATAATCAAGCTGGGAGAGATGTCTAGGAGAGAGAGGGCCCGGTATGCACAGTTCTAAACCTGCAGGAAGACTCTTTATAATCAAGCTGGGAGAGATGTCTAGGAGAGAGAGGGCCCGGTATGCACAGTTCTAACCCTGCAGGAAGACTCTTTATAATCAAGCTGGGAGAGATGTCTAGGAGAGAGAGGGCCCGGTATGCACAGTTCTAAACCTGCAGGAAGACTCTTTATAATCAAGCTGTGAGTGATGTCTAGGAGAGAGAGGGCCCGGTATGCACAGTTCTAACCCTGCAGGAAGAGCCTTTTATTTTTTATATTTTTTTTTAATTATTTTTTTAATTATTTTTTATTTTTTATTTTTTGGGGGGGTGGATCAGCTTAATATTGCGGAAAGAATGTTGTTTCCAATGTAATTGTCTGCATCATTTCCAATCCCCCATATTTTTTGGGGTAAATATATATATCCATTCACGTATGCATACATATACACATATATACATACACATACCTACATAGACATACATACTTTTTTTTAAAGAGTATACCTTTATTATTATTCCCTGCAAACCCTACCACCGATCCCCCAATTGGAGTAAACTGATAAACATTTCTGTTTTTACCTTCAATTTATACATCTTATACACATTTACAGACACAGTCTACTTTATAATAGTTCTCTCTTGTTTGTTCTTAGTCCTTCCTCTATTTCTGTTGTCCATCCAGTTTGATTTCCACTTGTAACTGTGCTATTTTGTGTGTTTAGTGAATGTATGTAGAGGAGAGAGAGGGCCTAGGAGATGTCTAGGAGAGAGAGGGCCCGGTATGCACAGTTCTAACCCTGCAGGAAGACTCTTTATAATCAAGCTGGGAGAGATGTCTAGGAGAGAGAGGGCCCGGTATGCACAGTTCTAAACCTGCAGGAAGACTCTTTATAATCAAGCTGGGAGAGATGTCTAGGAGAGAGAGGGCACGGTATGCACAGTTCTAAACCTGCAGGAAGACTCTTTATAATCAAGCTGGGAGTGATGTCTAGGAGAGAGAGGGCCCGGTATGCACAGTTCTAAACCTGCAGGAAGACTCTTTATAATCAAGCTGGGAGAGATGTCTAGGAGAGAGAGGGCCCGGTATGCACAGTTCTAAACCTGCAGGAAGACTCTTTATAATCAAGCTGGGAGAGATGTCTAGGAGAGAGAGGGCATGGTATGCACAGTTCTAACCTTGCAGGAAGACTCTTTATAATCAAGCTGGGAGTGATGTCTAGGAGAGAGAGGGCACGGTATGCACAGTTCTAAACCTGCAGGAAGACTCTTTATAATCAAGCTGGGAGTGATGTCTAGGAGAGAGAGGGCACGGTATGCACAGTTCTAAACCTGCAGGAAGACTCTTTATAATCAAGCTGGGAGTGATGTCTAGGAGAGAGAGGGCACGGTATGCACAGTTCTAAACCTGCAGGAAGACTCTTTATAATCAAGCTGGGAGTGATGTCTAGGAGAGAGAGGGCACGGTATGCACAGTTCTAAACCTGCAGGAAGACTCTTTATAATCAAGCTGGGAGTGATGTCTAGGAGAGAGAGGGCAGGAAGACTCTTTATAATCAAGCTGTGAGTGATGTCTAGGAGAGAGAGGGCACGGTATGCACAGTTCTAACCCTGCAGGAAGACTCTTTATAATCAAGCTGGGAGAGATGTCTAGGAGAGAGAGGGCACGGTATGCACAGTTCTAAACCTGCAGGAAGACTCTTTATAATCAAGCTGGGAGAGATGTCTAGGAGAGAGAGGGCCCGGGATGCACAGTTCTAACCTTGCAGGAAGACTCTTTATAATCAAGCTGGGAGTGATGTCTAGGAGAGAGAGGGCACGGTATGCACAGTTCTAAACCTGCAGGAAGACTCTTTATAATCAAGCTGGGAGAGATGTCTAGGAGAGAGAGGGCACGGTATGCACAGTTCTAAACCTGCAGGAAGACTCTTTATAATCAAGCTGGGAGTGATGTCTAGGAGAGAGAGGGCAGGAAGACTCTTTATAATCAAGCTGTGAGTGATGTCTAGGAGAGAGAGGGCACGGTATGCACAGTTCTAAACCTGCAGGAAGACTCTTTACTATCAAGCTGGGAGAGATGTCTAGGAGAGAGGGGGCAGGAAGACTCTTTATAATCAAGCTGGGAGTGATGTCTAGGAGAGAGAGGGCAGGATGACTCTTTATAATCAAGCTGGGAGTGATGTCTAGGAGAGAGAGGGCAGGAAGACTCTTTATAATCAAGCTGGGAGTGATGTCTAGGAGAGAGAGGGCACGGTATGCACAGTTCTAACCCTGCAGGAAGACTCTTTATTATCAAGCTGGGAGTGATGTCTAGGATAGAGAGGGCACGGTATGCACAGTTCTAAACCTGCAGGAAGACTCTTTATAATCAAGCTGGGAGTGATGTCTAGGAGAGAGAGGGCACGGTATGCACAGTTCTAAACCTGCAGGAAGACTCTTTATAATCAAGCTGGGAGTGATGTCTAGGAGAGAGAGGGCCCGGTATGCACAGTTCTAAACCTGCAGGAAGACTCTTTATAATCAAGCTGGGAGTGATGTCTAGGAGAGAGAGGGCCCGGTATGCACAGTTCTATCCTTGCAGGAAGACTCTTTATAATGAAGCTGGGAGTGATGTCTAGGAGAGAGAGGGCCCGGTATGCACAGTTCTAAACCTGCAGGAAGACTCTTTATAATCAAACTGTGAGTGATGTCTAGGAGAGAGAGGGCCCGGTATGCACAGTTCTAAACCTGCAGGAAGACTCTTTATAATCAAGCTGTGAGTGATGTCTAGGAGAGAGAGGGCCCGGTATGCACAGTTCTAACCCTGCAGGAAGACTCTTTATAATCAAGCTGTAATCATGACTGTAATGTAATCTGATGTCACATGCCACACACTGCCATCATGCCCTGAAGCAAGGCCTTTGACCTGAGGTGCTGCGTACCAGTACATTCCCAGCTTCATGGTACAGCAGCTGTAAAACGGTGAGCACATAACTCATAACTTCTATTGAATGTCATTGACTATCGTTGTCTTGGATGGTTTCCACTGGATTTAGTTTAGAGTTTCAGAAAGGAAACACCACATAGAAATAAGTTTAATCATTCATTCAAGACTGAATAATGCAAGTGCTTGTGATATAGTCTCTGCTCCTTCAGGGTTTCTCACTGCCCAAGGAAAGCGTCATTATATAAAACTACCTACAAGCAGTGAGTGCAGTAAACTCTACCAATCCCCCCGGCAGGAGCACAGAACCCAACAGTTAGAGGCTGGGGTGGTGGTGGGAGCAAGAAACCAGCACATAGTAGCAGGAGCATCAATGTAGAGCAAGAAACCAGCACATAGTAGCAGGAACATCAATGCAGAGCAAGAAACCAGCACATAGTAGCAGGAGCATCAATGCAGAGCAAGAAACCAGCACATAGTAGCAGGAGCATCAATGTAGAGCAAGAAACCAGCACATAGTAGCAGGAGCATCAATGTAGAGCAGGAAACCAGCACATAGTAGCAGGAGCATCAATGCAGAGCAAGAAACCAGCACATAGTAGCAGGAGAATCAATGTAGAGCAAGAAACCAGCACATAGTAGCAGGATCATCAATGTAGAGCAAGAAACCAGCACATAGTAGCAGGAGCATCAATGTAGAGCAGGAAACAAGCACATAGTAGCAGGAGCATCAATGTAGAGCAAGAAACCAGCACATAGTAGCAGGAGCATCAATGTAGAGCAAGAAACCAGCACATAGTAGCAGGAGTATCAACGCAGAGCAAGAAACCAGTACATAGTAGCAGGAGCATCAATGTAGAGCAAGAAACCAGCACATAGTAGCAGGAGCATCAATGCAGAGCAAGAAACCAGTACATAGTAGCAGGAGCATCAATGTAGAGCAAGAAACCAGCACATAGTAGCAGGAGCATCAATGTAGAGCAAGAAACCAGCACATAGTAGCAGGAGCATCAATGTAGAGCAAGAAACCAGCACATAGTAGCAGGAGCATCAATGCAGAGCAAGAAACCAGCACATAGTAGCAGGAGCATCAATGCAGAGCAAGAAACCAGCACATAGTAGCAGGAGCATCAATGTAGAGCAAGAAACCAGCACATAGTAGCAGGAGCATCAATGTAGAGCAAGAAACCAGCACATAGTAGCAGGAGCATCAATGCAGAGCAAGAAACCAGCACATAGTAGCAGGAGCATCAATGCTGAGCTAGAAACCAGCACATAGTAGCAGGAGCATCAATGTAGAGCAAGAAACCAGCACATAGTAGCAGGAGCATCAATGCAGAGCAAGAAACCAGTACATAGTAGCAGGAGCATCAATGCAGAGCAAGAAACCAGCACATAGTAGCAGGAGCATCAATGCAGAGCAAGAAACCAGCACATAGTAGCAGGAGTATCAATGCAGAGGAAGAAACCAGCACATAGTAGCAGGAGCATCAATGTAGAGCAAGAAACCAGCACATAGTAGCAGGAGCATCAATGCAGAGCAAGAATCCAGCACATAGTAGCAGGAGCATCAATGCAGAGCAAGAAACCAGCACATAGTAGCAGGAGCATCAATGTAGAGCAAGAAACCAGCACATAGTAGCAGGAGCATCAATGTAGAGCAGGAAACCAGCACATAGTAGCAGGAACATCAATGCAGAGCAAGAAACCAGCACATAGTAGCAGGAGCATCAATGCAGAGCAAGAAACCAGCACATAGTAGCAGGAGCATCAATGTAGAGCAAGAAACCAGCACATAGTAGCAGGAGCATCAATGTAGAGCAGGAAACCAGCACATAGTAGCAGGAGCATCAATGCTGAGCAAGAAACCAGCACATAGTAGCAGGAGCATCAATGTAGAGCAAGAAACCAGCACTTAGTAGCAGGATCATCAATGTAGAGCAAGAAACCAGCACATAGTAGCAGGAGCATCAATGTAGAGCAGGAAACAAGCACATAGTAGCAGGAGCATCAATGTAGAGCAAGAAACCAGCACATAGTAGCAGGAGCATCAATGTAGAGCAAGAAACCAGCACATAGTAGCAGGAGTATCAACGCAGAGCAAGAAACCAGTACATAGTAGCAGGAGCATCAATGTAGAGCAAGAAACCAGCACATAGTAGCAGGAGCATCAATGCAGAGCAAGAAACCAGTACATAGTAGCAGGAGCATCAATGTAGAGCAAGAAACCAGCACATAGTAGCAGGAGCATCAATGCAGAGCAAGAAACCAGCACATAGTAGCAGGAGCATCAATGTAGAGCAAGAAACCAGCACATAGTAGCAGGAGCATCAATGTAGAGCAAGAAACCAGCACATAGTAGCAGGAGCATCAATGCAGAGCAAGAAACCAGCACATAGTAGCAGGAGCATCAATGTAGAGCAAGAAACCAGCACATAGTAGCAGGAGCATCAATGCAGAGCAAGAAACCAGCACATAGTAGCAGGAGCATCAATGCAGAGCAAGAAACCAGCACATAGTAGCAGGAGCATCAATGTAGAGCAAGAAACCAGCACATAGTAGCAGGAGCATCAATGTAGAGCAAGAAACCAGCACATAGTAGCAGGAGCATCAATGCAGAGCAAGAAACCAGCACATAGTAGCAGGAGCATCAATGCTGAGCTAGAAACCAGCACATAGTAGCAGGAGCATCAATGCTGAGCTAGAAACCAGCACATAGTAGCAGGAGCATCAATGTAGAGCAAGAAACCAGCACATAGTAGCAGGAGCATCAATGCAGAGCAAGAAACCAGTACATAGTAGCAGGAGCATCAATGCAGAGCAAGAAACCAGCACATAGTAGCAGGAGCATCAATGCAGAGCAAGAAACCAGCACATAGTAGCAGGAGCATCAATGCAGAGGAAGAAACCAGCACATAGTAGCAGGAGCATCAATGTAGAGCAAGAAACCAGCACATAGTAGCAGGAGCATCAATGCAGAGCAAGAATCCAGTACATAGTAGCAGGAGTATCAATGTAGAGCAAGAAACCAGCACATAGTAGCAGGAGCATCAATGCAGAGCAAGAAACCAGCACATAGTAGCAGGAGCATCAATGCAGAGCAAGAAACCAGCACATAGTAGCAGTGGCATCAAGCGGCAGCAGGATGAGTGAACAGACCCGGTCAGCTTAAATAGACCACCAAATAAGGTAGGAGTGATTGTGCTCGTATCTAATTGGTTCCATCTCAGCTGATGGGACTCCTTTCTGAACTGCCTTCACTTCATTGGTCACATGCACAGGGTCACAGATGTGATTGGAGGGCGCACGTGTGTTTATCTGTATGTGTGTATGTTTTCACCCCCTCTCTGTCCAGTGAAGAAGATGTCAATAACCATTGAAACAGGGTTACACCTCTCTGTCCAGTGAAGATGTCAATAACCATTGAAACAGGATTACACCCTCTCTGTCCAGTGAAGAAGATGTCAATAACCATTGAAACAGGGTTACACCTCTCTGTCCAGTGAAGAAGTGTCAATAACCATTGAAACAGGGTTACACCTCTCTGTCCAGTGAAGAAGTGTCAATAACCATTGAAACAGGGTTACACCTCTCTGTCCAGTGAAGAAGATGTCAATAACCATTGAAACAGGGTTACACCTCTCTGTCCAGTGAAGAAGATGTCAATAACCATTGAAACAGGATTACACCTCTCTGCCCAGTGAAGAAGATGTCAATAACCATTGAAACAGGGTTACACCTCTCTGTCCAGTGAAGAAGATGTCAATAACCATTGAAACAGGGTTACACCTCTCTGTCCAGTGAAGAAGTGTCAATAACCATTGAAACAGGGTTACACCTCTCTGTCCAGTGAAGATGTCAATAACCATTGAAACAGGGTTACACCTCTCTGCCCAGTGAAGAAGATGTCAATAACCATTGAAACAGGGTTACACCTCTCTGTCCAGTGAAGAAGATGTCAATAACCATTGAAACAGGATTACACCTCTCTGTCCAGTGAAGAAGATGTCAATAACCATTGAAACAGGGTTACACCTCTCTGTCCAGTGAAGAAGATGTCAATAACCATTGAAACAGGATTACACCTCTCTGTCCAGTGAAGAAGATGTCAATAACCATAGAAACAGGGTTACACCTCTCTGCCCAGTGAAGAAGATGTCAATAACCATTGAAACAGGGTTACACCTCTCTGTCCTGTGAAGAAGATGTCAATAACCATTGAAACAGGATTACACCTCTCTGTCCAGTGAAGAAGATGTCAATAACCATTGAAACAGGATTACACCTCTCTGTCCAGTGAAGAAGATGTCAATAACCATTGAAACAGGATTACACCTCTCTGCCCAGTGAAGAAGATGTCAATAACCATTGAAACAGGGTTACACCTCTCTGTCCAGTGAAGAAGATGTCAATAACCATTGAAACAGGGTTACACCTCTCTGCCCAGTGAAGAAGATGTCAATAACCATTGAAACAGGGTTACACCTCTCTGTCCAGTGAAGATGTCAATAACCATTGAAACAGGGTTACACCTCTCTGCCCAGTGAAGAAGATGTCAATAACCATTGAAACAGGGTTACACCTCTCTGCCCAGTGAAGAAGATGTCAATAACCATTGAAACAGGATTACACCTCTCTGTCCAGTGAAGAAGATGTCAATAACCATTGAAACAGGGTTACACCTCTCTGCCCAGTGAAGAAGATGTCAATAACCATTGAAACAGGGTTACACCTCTCTGCCCAGTGAAGAAGATGTCAATAACCATTGAAACAGGATTACACCTCTCTGTCCAGTGAAGAAGATGTCAATAACCATTGAAACAGGGTTACACCTCTCTGTCCAGTGAAGAAGATGTCAATAACCATTGAAACAAGATTACACCTCTCTGTCCAGTGAAGATGTCAATAACCATTGAAACAGGGTTACACCTCTCTGCCCAGTGAAGAAGATGTCAATAACCATTGAAACAGGGTTACACCTCTCTGCCCAGTGGAGAAGATGTCAATAACCATTGAAACAGGATTACACCTCTCTGTCCAGTGAAGAAGATGTCAATAACCATTGAAACAGGGTTACACCTCTCTGTCCAGTGAAGAAGATGTCAATAACCATTGAAACAGGGTTACACCTCTCTGCCCAGTGAAGAAGATGTCAATAACCATTGAAACAGGGTTACACCTCTCTGCCCAGTGAAGAAGATGTCAATAACCATTGAAACAGGATTACACCTCTCTGTCCAGTGAAGAAGATGTCAATAACCATTGAAACAGGATTACACCTCTCTGTCCAGTGAAGATGTCAATAACCATTGAAACAGGGTTACACCTCTCTGTCCAGTGAAGAAGATGTCAATAACCATTGAAACAGGGTTACACCTCTCTGTCCAGTGAAGAAGATGTCAATAACCATTGAAACAGGGTTACACCTCTCTGTCCAGTGAAGAAGATGTCAATAACCATTGAAACAGGGTTACACCTCTCTGTCCAGTGAAGAAGATGTCAATAACCATTGAAACAAGATTACACCTCTCTGTCCAGTGAAGATGTCAATAACCATTGAAACAGGGTTACACCTCTCTGCCCAGTGAAGAAGATGTCAATAACCATTGAAACAGGGTTACACCTCTCTGTCCAGTGAAGAAGATGTCAATAACCATTGAAACAGGGTTACACCTCTCTGCCCAGTGAAGAAGATGTCAATAACCATTGAAACAGGGTTACACCTCTCTGCCCAGTGAAGAAGATGTCAATAACCATTGAAACAGGGTTACACCTCTCTGTCCAGTGAAGAAGATGTCAATAACCATTGAAACAGGATTACACCTCTCTGTTCTGTGAAGAAGATGTCAATAACCATTGAAACAGGGTTACACCTCTCTGTCCAGTGAAGAAGATGTCAATAACCATTGAAACAGGGTTACACCTCTCTGTCCAGTGAAGAAGATGTCAATAACCATTGAAACAGGGTTACACCTCTCTGCCCAGTGAAGAATATGTCAATAACCATTGAAACAGGGTTACACCTCTCTGCCCAGTGAAGCAGATGTCAATAACCATTGAAACAGGGTTACACCTCTCTGTCCAGTGAAGAATATGTCAATAACCATTGAAACAGGGTTACACCTCTCTGTCCAGTGAAGAAGATGTCAATAACCATTGAAACAGGGTTACACCTCTCTGTCCAGTGAAGAAGATGTCAATAACCATTGAAACAGGGTTACACCTCTCTGTCCAGTGAAGAAGATGTCAATAACCATTGAAACAGGGTTACACCTCTCTGTCCTGTGAAGAAGATGTCAATAACCATTGAAACAGGGTTACACCTCTCTGTCCAGTGAAGAATATGTCAATAACCATTGAAACAGGGTTACACCTCTCTGTCCAGGGAAGAAGATGTCAATAACCATTGAAACAGGGTTACACCTCTCTGCCCAGTGAAGAAGATGTCAATAACCATTGAACCAGGGTTACACCTCTCTGTCCAGTGAAGAAGATGTCAATAAACATTTTAACTTGTCTGTTTTTCTGTTCAGGAAAAAATGGTCATGTCTGTAAAACAACAATCTAAAATAGTCAATGGGTGGTTAACATGTTTTATTTGACTTCGTTAAACATTAACATACGACACAAAGGAGGGTTTCATCATAACTGGACCAGTTTGCTCCATTCTATGTATTATTCACTATAGTATAATGAACAAAAGGTGGGAAACCAAAGTAAGACCAGTCTTCTGCTATGTAAATCATTACAGAGTTTAAGACTAAAGTATATGGAATGGAATGAAATGGGCAACTCATTAATGCATATATTTGTACACTGCATATTTTGCATTAGATATATTAGACATCAGCAAACAATAAGAAAGGTAAATACATGTTTATAATGTTTATAATGTAGCACAGTTTTGCCAGTTAATTTTGTTATCTAGCATTATCAGGGTTGTGTGATTGAGCCCGTTTATACACATCTCATTCTCAACTGACTAGAGAGAGTTTATCTGAGAACTAAGTCAGCACTAGCACTGTCCCTAGAACTGTCCCTAGAACTGTCCCTAGAACTGTCCCTAGAACTGTCCCTAGCACTGTCCCTAGAACTGTCCCTAGAACTGTCCCTAGAACTGTCCCTAGAACTGTCCCTATATAGCACTGTCCCTAGAACTGTCCCTATAAAGCACTGTCCCTAGAACTGTCCCTATATAGCACTGTCCCTAGAACTGTCCCTATATAGCACTGTCCCTAGAACTGTCCCTAGCACTGTCCCTAGAACTGTCCCTAGAACTGTCCCTATAAAGCACTGTCCCTAGAACTGTCCCTATATAGCACTGTCCCTAGAACTGTCCCTAGAACTGTCCCTAGAACTGTCCCTATATAGCACTGTCCCTAGAACTGTCCCTAGAACTGTCCCTATATAGCACTGTCCCTAGCACTGTCCCTAGCACTGTCCCTAGAACTGTCCCTATATAGCACTGTCCCTAGCACTGTCCCTAGAACTGTCCCTAGCACTGTCCCTAGAACTGTCCCTATATAGCACTGTCCCTAGAACTGTCCCTAGCACTGTCCCTAGAACTGTCCCTAGAACTGTCCCTAGAACTGTCCCTAGCACTGTCCCTAGAACTGTCCCTAGCACTGTCCCTAGAACTGTCCCTAGAACTGTCCCTAGCACTGTCCCTAGAACTCTCCCTATAAAGCACTGTCCCTAGAACTGTCCCTATATAGCACTGTCCCTAGAACTGTCCCTAGAACTGTCCCTAGAACTGTCCCTAGAACTGTCCCTAGCACTGTCCCTAGAACTGTCCCTATAAAGCACTGTCCCCAGCACTGTCCCTAGAACTGTCCCTAGCACTGTCCCTAGAACTGTCCCTAGAACTGTCCCTAGCACTGTCCCTAGAACTGTCCCTAGCACTGTCCCTAGAACTGTCCCTATAAAGCACTGTCCCTAGAACTGTCACTAGCACTCTCCCTATACAGCACTGTCCCCATATAGCACTGTCACTAGCACTGTCCCTATATAGCACTGTCACTAGCACTGTCCCCATAAAGCACTGTCACTAGCACTGTCCCCATAAAGCACTGTCACTAGCACTGTCCCCATATAGCACTGTCCCTAGCACTGTCCCTATATAGCATTCTTTATGGCATTGACTACTTCTTCTGCCTCCTCTAGTGTTAACTCCTCATCCTGGAGAAAAGGTCTGATACCCTCACATGCATGGAGTCTATCCTTTAATACTCCCTCTTCAACTACGAGGGTGCGGTCAACTGGCAGATGGAATGCCAGGGTCACATGGTCCCACATGAAATACTGACCACGTCCTAGTTCTTCTGTTTCAACTGTTCCACTCTCTCTGTTGATGATCAGCCTCTTTTTATGGGTTTCACATATTGCTTCTGCACGCCAGACAATTTGACCATCTTTATAAATGCATATTGCCTCATCATCCTCATCAGCAAGAAGTGGGTGGTCATCAACCTCTGTCACCTCTGGACCGTGGACAACCACAACGTACATCCTCTGGACCGTGGACAACCACAACGTACATCCTCTGGACCGTGGACAACCACAACGTACATCCTCTGGACCGTGGACAACCACAACGTACATCCTCTGGACCGTGGACAACCACAACGTACATCCTCTGGACCGTGGACAACCACAACGTACATCCTCTGGACCGTGGACAACCACAACGTACATCCTCTGGACCGTGGACAACCACAACGTACATCCTCTGGACCGTGGACAACCACAACGTACATCCTCTGGACCGTGGACAACCACAACGTACATCCTCTGGACCGTGGACAACCACAACGTACATCCTCTGGACCGTGGACAACCACAACGTACATCCTCTGGACCGTGGACAACCACAACGTACATCCTCTGGACCATGGACAACCACAACGTACATCCTCTGGACCATGGACAACCACAACGTACATCCTCTGGACCGTGGACAACCACAACGTACATCCTCTGGACCGTGGACAACCACAACGTACATGATCTCCTGCCGGTGAAACACGGTTTCATTGACTCTCAGGACAGGCTTCTCTCCCTCACAGATCTGCTCTGTGTGCATCTGCATGAGATCCTCCAAGGGGAAGGTAACGTTCCCATACCGAGATCCCTTTAGGAAGACAGGGGAGGTGGTGAATTCCCTCAGGAAGGTAACATTCCCATACCGAGATCCCTTTTGGAAGACAGGGGAGGTGGTGAATTCCCTCAGGAAGGGATTGTGTTTTTTTTCTTCACCGTTTTTGGGTCAAAGGAAAGCTGTTCCTTTTCAAGGAAGCGATTCTCTGCTGCCTCAATTTCATCTTCTGTAATGTGAAGAGCCCACCATGTGAAACCCCCTCTCTGCCCTGCTGTAAATCCACTCAGATCCATGACTTTTACATGACAGACTTTGTCCATGTGAAATTCCGCTTTGTCAGCTTTGGGGTACAGTGGAATGTCTTTTGAGATAAGACGTCTACAACTTAGTGGGGTCACCATTTTCAAGGTTTCTATACTCTTATGCTCCCCACGGAAATAGGTCTCAGTTTTTTTTCTTTTGTTTTGTCGCTGCATTTTCTTTCCCTGAAAAGATGAAAGTTGACAATTAGATGAATCGTGTGTCTCTTTATTTAACTAGACTGTTTGCACAACGTCATTATGAGGTGATGACAAATGTTCTAATATAAAGGTTTAGATGGAACTGGATGCAACGATATGAACGTCCTGAAGATCCACATGATAGTTGTAATATAATGTCACGTCTGCTCCCGCTCTTCCCCTCCCCCTGGCGCTTGAGGGCGCCAGAATGCCTTGCATCACTCACTCCTGCCATCCATCACGTACACCTGCCTTTCCTCGTCACGCACATCAGCGTTATTGGACTCACCTGGACTCTCTTATCACCTGTTCATTTCCTCCCCTATATGTGTCAGTTAACCAGCTCTGTTCCCCGCTTCTGCATTGATTGTTTTTTTTTGTTTGCTAACGCTGTTTATGTCTCGTTCCATGTCCGTTATTTATTAAATGTTACTCCCCGTACCTGCTTCGTCTCTCCAGCGTCACCCTTGTGATAGATCGTGACAGAATGCAGAAGCCATCACACGAAGCATCGGGGAGTACTGGCGTTCTGGTTGGTATAGTGGCATCGGCTCTGGGTCACCACCGATGGAACCGGGGGTGCCTAGCCTGCTCGTCGGGCTTCCACGCCCTAGCAGGCTCGAGAGGTTTCCTTGCCCCGGTTGGCTCGGTTGGCGCCCATCCCACGTCGGGCCTCAGCTGGATCGTCAGTTCTTGTCTGCCCAGCCTGTCCAGGAGTTTTTTGTTTGTTTGTTTTTTGTTTTGTCGGTGACGTCGGGGGTCGATTCTGCCGCCGATGGAACCGGGGGTGCCTAAGCCAGCCCGTCGAGCTTTCATGCTCTGGCTGGCTCGAGAGGTTTCATTGCCTCGGTTGGCTCGGTGGCTTCCCATCCCACGTCACAATCCACCGTATCATCGGGTTTCCTCAGCGGGATCGACAGGCGTCTGGACTCAGCCGGATCGTCAGGCTCCCATGCCTCAGCCGGCTCGCCAGGCTCTCACGCTCCAGCCGGTTCGTCGGGCTTCCACGCCTCAACCGGCTTGCCCAGCGCCCATGTCTCGGCCGGTTTGCCCAGGTGGGACGCCGGGTGGCGCCCCTAGTGGGGGGGTACTGTCACGTCTGCTCCCGCTCTTCCCCTCCCCCTGGCGCTTGAGGGCGCCAGAATGCCTTGCATCACTCACTCCTGCCATCCATCACGTACACCTGCCTTTCCTCGTCACGCGCATCAGCGTTATTGGACTCACCTGGACTCTCTTATCACCTGTTCATTTCCTCCCCTATATGTGTCAGTTCCCCAGCTCTGTTCCCCGCTTCTGCATTGATTGTTTTTTTTTGTTTGCTAACGCTGTTTATGTCTCGTTCCATGTCCGTTATTTATTAAATGTTACTCCCCGTACCTGCTTCGTCTCTCCAGCGTCACCCTTGTGATAGATCGTGACATATAAAGGTTTAGATGGAGCTGGATGCAACGATGTGAACGTCCTGAAGATCCACATGATAGTTGTAATATAAAGGTTTAGATGGAGCTGGATGCAACGATATGAACGTCCTGAAGATCCACATGATAGTTGTAAACATTTTGAAGCTGTGTCGCTTATTTACAAAGACAAAAGACAACACAAACTTACACTGGAATAATAGCAGATGTAATTGTGTGTTACAACAGGGTGAGACAGTATAAGTTCACAAGGTTTATGTCTATTTGATATTATTCTAGAATCAATACAGGATATCAAACAAAACATGAAAATGAAATTATAACAAAATAAGATAACTTTCAAAAAGAGATCCCATTGTAATGAGTTGTATCATTTGAGTATTTGTAATGTGTTTTAGACAAAGATACAATATCTATTGAACACAACTCCTGGAAGTAATCAGCTCTACAACTACATATATTTATAATCAAAAGACATCTGTATAATGTGCTCCTTTTATACGGTACATAAATAATACTAAATTAGGAACGTTTTCAGTCAAACCATTAGCTAAACAAATGTACTTGTCACGTTCCTGACCTGTTTTCCTTTGTCATGTATTTGTTTTAGTTGGTCAGGGCGTGAGTTGGGTGGGTTGGTCTAGGTTTGATTTTCTATGTTGGGATTTTGTGTTCGGCCTGGTATGGCCTGAACGACTACGACAGCCGTTACAGTACTAAAATGTATAATTCTAAAACACAAACTAAACAAGCATTTCTATAGCAGCGTTTTGATTCCTTCATTGTGTGCAGTAGGGTCCTTAACGTGAGAGTATGTTTCAGGAAGTAAGACCTAGCAAATACTAACTGTATCTCTTGTCTTCACTTAACCAATAAGGCACGAGGGGGTGTGGTATATGGCCAATATACCACGGCTAAGCGCTGTTCTAAGACAATGCGGAGTGCCTGGATAGATCCCTTAGTCGTGGTATATTGGTCATATACCACAGAGGGGGTAAACAGAGGTGGTAAACTGGTTACCAACGTAATTAGAACAGCCCTTAGCCGTGGTATATTGGTCATATACCACAGAGGGGGTAAACAGAGGTGGTAAACTGGTTACCAACGTAATTAGAACAGCCCTTAGCCGTGGTATATTGGTCATATACCACAGAGGTGGTAAACAGAGGTGGTAAACTGGTTACCAACGTAATTAGAACAGCCCTTAGCCGTGGTATATTGGTCATATACCACAGAGGTGGTAAACAGAGGTGGTAAACTGGTTACCAACGTAATTAGAACAGCCCTTAGCCGTGGTATATTGGTCATATACCACAGAGGTGGTAAACAGAGGTGGTAAACTGGTTACCAACGTAATTAGAACAGCCCTTAGCCGTGGTATATTGGTCATATACCACAGCTGTCAACCAATCAGCATTCAGGGCTGGAACCACCCAGTTCACAATTAAATGTCTAATACGTTTGCTTGGTTAAGTATTTATTCCCTGTCACTAAAACAGTCACACCCTGTCATCGTTGCACTCTGCATACTGTACTGTAGGTTGTATAGACTATATGACCAAAAGTGCTTGTCGAACATCTCATTCCAAAATCATGGGCATTAATATGGAGCTGGTCCACTCTTCTGGGAAGGCTTTCCACTAGATGTTGGAACATTGCTGGAGGGACTTGCTTCCATTCAGCCACAAGAGCATTAGTGAGGTCGGGCACTGATGTTGGGCGATTAGGCCTGGCTCGCAGTCGGCGTTCCAATTCATACCAAAGTTGTTTGATACATTTGAGGTCAGGGCTCTGTGCAGGCCAGTCAAGTTCTTCCATTCAGGCAGGTAGCGTTCTCCTGGCATCCACCAAACCCAGATTCGTCTGTCGGACTGCCAGATGGTTAAGCGTGATTCATCACTCCAGAGAACGTGTTTCCACTACTCCAGAGTCCAATGGCAGCGAGCTTTACACCACTCCAGCCGATACTTGGCATTCCACGGTGATCTTAGGCTTGTGTGCGGCTGCTTGGCCATGGAAACCCACTTCATGAAGCTCCAGACGAACAGTTATTGTGCTGACGTTGCTTACAGAGACAGTTTGGAACTCAGTAGTGAGTGTTGCAAACGAGGAAAGACGATTTTTAAAGCGCATCAGCACTCGGCGGTCCCGTTCTGTGACCTTGTGTGGCCTACCACTTCGCGGGTGAGCCGTTGTTGCTTCTAGACGTTTCCACTTCACAATAACAGCACTTAGGGTTGACCTGGGCAGCTCTAGCAGGGCAGACATTTGTTGAACTGACTTGACTTTTCAAAGCTGTTTAAAGGCACAGTCAACTTAGTATATTTAAACTTCTGACCCACTGGAATTGTGATACAGTGAATTATAATTGAAATAATCTGTCTGTCAACAATTGTTGGAAAAATGACTTGTGTCATGCACAAAGTAGATGTCCTAACCGACTTACCAAAACTATAGTTTGTTAAGAAGAAATTTGTGGAGTGGTTGAAAAACGAGTTTAATGACTCCAACCTAAGTGTATGTAAACTTCCGACTTCAACTGTATGTTGTTTTATATTATACTGTCAAACCTCCATAGGGAACCTATTGAAATGATAGAAACATAGATAATAGAATAGACACGACCATTTAAATTGACATTCAACGGTGGATGGACCGGCTGTCATCTTTGTGGTAGTAATTACAAGTTAACATTTCAATTTAAAGGTCAATGTTGTACCATTGGGGACCGAGTGGTTCAGCAGTCTAAGGGACTGCATCTCAGTGCAAGAGGCATCTCTATAGTACCTGGTTCAGAGGTCTAAGGGACTGCATCTCAGTGCAAGAGGCATCTCTATAGTACCTGGTTCAGCAGTCTAAGGGACTGCATCTCAGTGCAAGAGGCATCTCTATAGTCCCTGGTTCAGCAGTCTAAGGGACTGCATCTCAGTGCAAGAGGCATCTCTATAGTCCCTGGTTCAGCAGTCTAAGGGACTGCATCTCAGTGCAAGAGGCATCTCTATAGTACCTGGTTCAGAGGTCTAAGGGACTGCATCTCAGTGCAAGAGGCATCTCTATAGTCCCTGGTTCAGAGGTCTAAGGGACTGCATCTCAGTGCAAGAGGCATCTCTATAGTCCCTGGTTCAGCAGTCTAAGGGACTGCATCTCAGTGCAAGAGGCATCTCTATAGTACCTGGTTCAGAGGTCTAAGGGACTGCATCTCAGTGCAAGAGGCATCTCTATAGTACCTGGTTCAGAGGTCTAAGGGACTGCATCTCAGTGCAAGAGGCATCTCTATAGTACCTGGTTCAGCAGTCTAAGGGACTGCATCTCAGTGCAAGAGGCATCTCTATAGTCCCTGGTTCAGAGGTCTAAGGGACTGCATCTCAGTGCAAGAGGCATCTCTATAGTCCCTGGTTCAGCAGTCTAAGGGACTGCATCTCAGTGCAAGAGGCATCTCTATAGTCCCTGGTTCAGCAGTCTAAGGGACTGCATCTCAGTGCAAGAGGCATCTCTATAGTCCCTGGTTCAGAGGTCTAAGGGACTGCATCTCAGTGCTAGAGGCATCTCTATAGTCCCTGGTTCAGAGGTCTAAGGGACTGCATCTCAGTGCTAGAGGCATCTCTATAGTCCCTGGTTCAGAGGTCTAAGGGACTGCATCTCAGTGTAAGAGGCATCTCTATAGTCCCTGGTTCAGAGGTCTAAGGGACTGCATCTCAGTGCTAGAGGCATCTCTATAGTCCCTGGTTCAGAGGTCTAAGGGACTGCATCTCAGTGCAAGAGGCATCTCTATAGTCCCTGGTTCAGAGGTCTAAGGGACTGCATCTCAGTGCTAGAGGCATCTCTATAGTCCCTGGTTCAGAGGTCTAAGGGACTGCATCTCAGTGCAAGAGGCATCTCTATAGTACCTGGTTCAGAGGTCTAAGGGACTGCATCTCAGTGCAAGAGGCATCTCTATAGTACCTGGTTCAGCAGTCTAAGGGACTGCATCTCAGTGCAAGAGGCATCTCTATAGTACCTGGTTCAGAGGTCTAAGGGACTGCATCTCAGTGCAAGAGGCATCTCTATAGTCCCTGGTTTGAATCCAGGCTGTAGCACATCTGGCTGTGATTGGGAGTCCCATAGCGCGGCGCACAATTGTCCCAGTGTGGTCCGGGTTAGGGGAGGGTTTGGCCGGGGTAGGCTGTCATTGTAAATTAGCATTTGTTCTTAACTGTCTTGCCTGGTTAAATGAACATGAAGCCAGATAATTGTCCCAGTGTGGTCCGGGTTAGGGGAGGGTTTGGCCGGGGTAGGCTGTCATTGTAAATTAGCATTTGTTCTTAACTGTCTTGCCTGGTTAAATGAACATGAAGCCAGATAATTGGCCCAGTGTGGTCCGGGTTAGGGGAGGGGTTGGCCGGGGGAGGCTGTCATTGTAAATGAGCATTTGTTCTTAACTGTCTTGCCTGGTTAAATGAACATGAAGACAGATAATAGGCCCAGTGTGGTCCGGGTTAGGGGAGGGGTTGGCCGGGGTAGGCTGTCATTGTAAATGAGCATTTGTTCTTAACTGTCTTGCCTGGTTAAATGAACATGAAGCCAGATAATTGGCCCAGTGTGGTCCGGGTTAGGGGAGGGTTTGGCCGGGGTAGGCTGTCATTGTAAATGAGCATTAGTTCTTAACTGTCTTGCCTGGTTAAATGAACATGAAGCCAGATAATTGTCCCAGTGTGGTCCGGGTTAGGGGAGGGGTTGGCCGGGGTAGGCTGTCATTGTAAATGAGCATTTGTTCTTAACTGTCTTGCCTGGTTAAATGAACATGAAGCCAGATAATTGTCCCAGTGTGGTCCGGGTTAGGGGAGGGTTTGGCCGGGGTAGGCTGTCATTGTAAATGAGCATTTGTTCTTAACTGTCTTGCCTGGTTAAATGAACATGAAGCCAGATAATTGTCCCAGTGTGGTCCGGGTTAGGGGAGGGGTTGGCCGGGGTAGGCTGTCATTGTAAATGAGCATTTGTTCTTAACTGTCTTGCCTGGTTAAATGAACATGAAGACAGATAATAGGCCCAGTGTGGTCCGGGTTAGGGGAGGGTTTGGCCGGGGTAGGCTGTCATTGTAAATGAGCATTTGTTCTTAACTGTCTTGCCTGGTTAAATGAACATGAAGCCAGATAATTGTCCCAGTGTGGTCCGGGTTAGGGGAGGGTTTGGCCGGGGTAGGCTGTCATTGTAAATGATCATTAGTTCTTAACTGTCTTGCCTGGTTAAATGAACATGAAGCCAGATAATTGTCCCAGTGTGGTCCGGGTTAGGGGAGGGTTTGGCCGGGGTAGGCTGTCATTGTAAATGAGCATTAGTTCTTAACTGTCTTGCCTGGTTAAATGAACATGAAGCCAGATAATTGTCCCAGTGTGGTCCGGGTTAGGGGAGGGTTTGGCCGGGGTAGGCTGTCATTGTAAATGAGCATTTGTTCTTAACTGTCTTGCCTGGTTAAATGAACATGAAGCCAGATAATTGTCCCAGTGTGGTCCGGGTTAGGGGAGGGTTTGGCCGGGGGAGGCTGTCATTGTAAATGAGCATTTGTTCTTAACTGTCTTGCCTGGTTAAATGAACATGAAGCCAGATAATTGTCCCAGTGTGGTCCGGGTTAGGGGAGGGTTTGGCCGGGGTAGGCTGTCATTGTAAATGAGCATTTGTTCTTAACTGTCTTGCCTGGTTAAATGAACATGAAGCCAGATAATTGGCCCAGTGTGGTCCGGGTTAGGGGAGGGTTTGGCCGGGGTAGGCTGTCATTGTAAATGAGCATTTGTTCTTAACTGTCTTGCCTGGTTAAATGAACATGAAGCCAGATAAAACTGGTCTAAAGGGTCCATTCTATTTCTATGATTGTCATGACAACCACCTGTAGTCAAGAACATGTTGTGTCTCAACTGATAGCTGGCACAACATTAAAACCTCAGATGGTATGAAATAGGGTCTAAGCTATGTTATGAGAATATATAAAAAATCATATTTTACACGTTTTATACGAATGACAGTAAAGGTTTTAAAATGTCAATATTTTTTTCAAAAACATTTAAATAAAGTATAAAATAATTGGACAACACTGTTTGTGAGCTTGTAGCCCTTTCCTGCAGTTAAACCACCTAGTGGCCTCAAGAGTGAAATGTTAGTAATATTTTTCATAATTTCATAAATAATCAACAGTCATTGATGTTAATGCCGAAAACCTGGTGTTTCTATCACAAACAGATTTGTTATATTTCAGTCTTCTGTGATGTACAGTACCGTTCAAAGGTTTGGACACACCTACTCATTCCAGGGTTTTCATTATGTTTACTATTTTCTAGACTGTAGAATAAAAACAAAAAAACTATGAAATAACACATATGGAATCACGTAGTAAGCAAAAAAGTGTTAAACTAATTAAAGTATATTTTAATCTGTCCTTTGGTCTGATGAGTCCAAAATGTGAGATATTTGGTTCCAACTGCCATGTCTTTGTGAGAAGCAGTGTCACGTTCTGACCATAGTTCTTGTGTGTTTTACTTGTTTTAGTGTTGGTCAGGACGTGAGCTGGGTGGGCATTCTATGTTGTGTGTCTTGTTTGTCCGTTTCTATGTTTGACCTAATATGGTTCTCAATCAGAGGCAGATGTTTTGTGTTGTCTCTGATTGGGAATCATATATAGGTGGCTTGTTTTGTGTTGGGATTTTTCCAACCTTACCATTATTCAACCTTGAAGCATGGAGGAGGAGGTGTGATGTTGTGGGGGGTGCTTTGCTGGTGACTGTCTGTGATTTATTTAGAATTCAAGGCACACTTAACCAGCATGGCTACCACAGCATTCTGCAGCGATATGCCATCCCATCTGGTTTGCGATTAGTGGGAATATAATTTGTTTTCATCAGGACAATGACCCAACACAACTCCAGGCTGTGTAAGGGCTATTTGACCAAGAATGAGAGTGATGGTGCTGCATCAGATGACCTGGCCTCCACAATCACCCGGCCTCAACCCAATTGAGATGATTTGGGAGGAGTTGGAACGCAGAGTGAAGGAAAAGCTACAAGTGCTCAGCATATGTGAGAACTCCTTCAAGACTGTTGGAAAACATTCCAGGTGAAGCTGGTTGAGAGAATGCCAAGAGTGTGCAAAGCTGTCATCAAGGCAAAGGGTGGCAAGCAAAGATCTCAAGTATAATATATATTTTGATTTGTTTAACACTTTTTTGGTCACTACATGGCTCCATATGTGTTATTTCATAGTTTCATGTAGAAAATAGTCAAAATTAAGAAAAACCCTTGAATGAGTAGGTGTGTCCAAATGTTGTACTGTTAATGTATTTAAAGTGTGATATTGGGATGCAAACTCATTATTGAATACATTTAAACACTACATGTATATCTGACATAGTACAGGTGTCTTATTTTTTAAAGCCCATAACCATGTGTGTGAGGTGTATAATTTTGTTTCTCTTTTAAAGTGATGAAGACATGGATATCTCATGGTTTGGTGGGGGATGCAGTGGGTTTGAGCACCTTTATCTCCTGAATGTTTTGGCATTAAGGTCCAAAATGTCACTTTCTGACCACTTCTTCCATCGGCAAACATTTATGGAAAGTTGTGTTTCAATCAAAAGGGATGCTGTCAAAAAGTGGTTGAATTCAAATGGATTTACCCCCTTTTGAGACCGCACCTAAGCAGACTTGACTGTCGTCGATTCAGTTGTCTGTCTCCCTCATGTTGTCTGTGCCGTGACAAGCCTTAATGCATATGCATGGTTTTTAAATGCTCAATATGCCAGGTTAATAGAATATGTGTATATTTAAACCCACTTGACTGACTGGACCTGAATTGTTCTACCACTAACTTGAAAATATGATTTTTCCTGTTCTCCTTCATCTAAGATCGTTGCATCGATGTACATACAGATGTACATAGTTTTGTTGTTGTGAATACTGTCATTATTACTGGTAGTAAATTGTGTACTCTATGTTGATTGTCGTGTTATTCATGTAACAGTTACATTGCAACTTATTAATGGACAATACTTAAGCTGTTTTTAATAATGATCTGTTACATTAAAGGGGTAATCTGGGATTCACAAAGGCGTCACCCTGCCATTCTTTGGGGGTAAACAGCCGAGGGATGGGGTAAGTTATATTCTTCAAGAATCAATGGCTACTATATATATCATTCATTTAAAAGTCCACAAATGCATCATGTACCAATCCCAGATTTCTGCTTTAAATGCCTGGATACATTATGACATTACAATCCCTCAAAGAAGAACCAATGTCATTAATCACTAAGTCAAAATACATTGTAGATAATGGTGTCAGAAGTAACATATTTATTTGATTTTAGTTACATATAATCTTTATCAACGATGATGCCTATATATCTCTATTTAATACATTCAACTCATTGGTTATTTGTCATCCAATCAAACCATTGCCATTTGAATGCACATTAAAAGACACTTGATTCAATCATATTACTGTATTTACCTGTTTTCAGTGGGCCGCAGGTTGCTTGACTGGTGAATACAGTATGTAACACCTGTTGATCCTTTCATGCAGCTGTCTTCAAATGTATTTGGGTGAGTATTTATGTCCTGTTAATACAACCACACCCTATCAATGATCAACTCTGAAACCAATATAACAGGTTATACTATAACGTCACCGTGGATGACTATCACCTGCTCTGCCCTACATAATGGTACATTATAATGAGATTAGTGGCACCCCACGCTACGGGCTGGAAATCAATAGATCTAATCATATGATTCAATGGAATTTCATCTTTGAGGACTGCCCATCTAATTAAAAATATGTTATGGTTATTTTGCTCACTGCCAATTGCTCAGGCATAATGTCACCCTATGTAAATAAAACATTTTTGCTTACAAATGTGTGTGAAGAGTCTGGCTGTTTCTGGCTGGATGGATGGCTGTGACTGAAAAGTATGAAGTATAGTTGTGTTGGAGAAATGGAGGATCTACAAGGGGATGTCAACTTGTGATGGGTGACAGTTACGTGTCTGTTAGTGATGAGAGTCCCTCTCTGGTCCTCCTCCCCCAGCCATGTTGTCTCCCAGCAGTCCCTCTCTGGTCCTCCTCCCCCAGCCATGTTTTCTCCCATCAGTCCCTCTCTGGTCCTCTAACCCAGCCATGTTTTCTCCCATCAGTCCCTCTCTGGTCCTCATCTCCTGGTCATGTTTTCTCCCATCAGTCCC
This sequence comes from Salvelinus alpinus, assembly GCF_045679555.1. Classification (NCBI taxonomy): domain Eukaryota; kingdom Metazoa; phylum Chordata; class Actinopteri; order Salmoniformes; family Salmonidae; genus Salvelinus; species Salvelinus alpinus. Next base: position 8,358,307 of record NC_092086.1, on the reverse strand, counting down.
TCTCTGGTCCTCCTCCCCCAGCCATGTTTTCTCCCAGCAGTCCCTCTCTGGTCCTCCACCCCCAGCCATGTTTTCTCCCAGCAGTCCCTCTCTGGTCCTCTAACCCAGCCATGTTTTCTCCCATCAGTCCCTCTCTGGTCCTCTAACCCAGCCATGTTTTCTCCCAGCAGTCCGTCTCTGGCCCTCCTCCCCCAGCCACGTTGTGACTTCTGAAGGTATTTGGTTGCACCAGATCTTATTTAGGGGCTTCAAAGCAAAGGGGGTGAAAACATATGCACCCACCACTTTTCAGTTTTAAATTTGTTTTAATTTTGTGAAACAAGATATATATTTTTTCACTTCACCAATTTGGACTATTTTGTGTATGTCCATTACATGAAATCCAAATAAAAATATATTTAACCCTCCCGTTGTCCTGGGGTCCCGTTGACCTGGCCCTGATCACAGGGTCCCCGCTGTCCTGGGGTCAAAGTGACCCGGGCCCCACTACCAAAAGATGAATGATATTTCTTTATTTTGCTGTGTAGCATCTGTGAGAGGGAGACAGCGAGAGCTTGTGCAAACATCTCCCCGCTGTCCTGGTGGCCAGGTTGAACCGGTTCCGCCACATCCACTGTGCTACTATTGTCATGGGTATAAGTGCTTGCGTACATGTCGGGACTTGTGGGGCCAATGACCAGGGTGATATTATTGAATGTGTGAAAGGCTGAGCCGTCCTACACTGAGCCCCGTGGTACAAGGGCGGAGTAGACGTACAGTCATTCCCATAAGACATGTGGCTCAGTGAACACAATAGCCTCTGTCGCTCAGTGAAGCCAATGTCATCCTCCACAGTGTAATTATTGAACATGTGAAAGGACGAGCCGTCCTACACTGAGCCCAGTGGTACAAGGGCGGAGTACACTTAAAGCCATTCCCATAAGACATGTGGCTCAGTGAACACAATAGCCTCTGTCGCTCAGTGAAGCCAAAGTCATCCTCCAAGGTGTTATCGAACCTGTGATTGGGCGACCTGTCCTACACTGAGCCCAGTCCAGTCCAGTCCCTACATGTCCAGAACCGTGGTCTTCCACAAAGGGGCTGAAGCCATTACTGAGAGGTTCACTGCAGAGCAGGTCCTAGAACAGCTTTCTTCAAATGTCCAGCAAGACTACTCGGATCCCAAAGAAGAAGAAGAAGAAGAAGATGTGTCAGAAGACGAAGACGGGGAGGAATACGACCCCGAGCGGGACTCGTCCTCTTCAGAGGAAGACGAAGACGGGGAGGAATACGACCCCGAGCGGGACTCGTCCTCTTCAGAGGAAGACGAAGACGGGGAGGAATACGACCCCGAGCGGGACTCGTCCTCTTCAGAGGAAGACGAAGACGGGGAGGAATACGACCCCGAGCGGGACTCGTCCTCTTCAGAGGAAGACGAAGACGGGGAGGAATACGACCCCGAGCGGGACTCGTCCTCTTCAGAGGAAAACGAAGACGGGGAGGAATACGACCCCGAGCGGGACTCGTCCTCTTCAGAGGAAGACGAAGACGGGGAGGAATACGACCCCGAGCGGGACTCGTCCTCTTCAGAGGAAGACGAAGACGGGGAGGAATACGACCCCGAGCGGGACTCGTCCTCTTCAGAGGAAGACGAAGACGACCGAAAGAGAGACGTTGCTGTAAAAAAACGGCAGCATCAAATGGTCCTCTGTGGCCAATCACAACCAGGCCAGGATGGCAGAGCTTAGGGGCCCGGGCATGACCCGGGGACCCACAACCTACGCCGTGTCCCATGCCCGTGACATGGCGTCGACGTTCTCCCTGTTCATCACACCGGCAATACCAAGAATCATCTTGGACATGACAAATCTGGAGGGGGTTCGAAAAAACGGAGACGGCTGGCAAGCCATGGACGGCACCGACCTGCACGCCTACATAGGACTGCTAATCTTAGCCGGTGTATACAGGTCCCGAGGTGAGGCCGCAGCCAGTAGATGGGATGCCGAGAGCAGAAGGGCCATATTCCGTGCCACCATGCCGCTCAAGCTCTTTCACAACTACTCGAGACTGCTACGATTCGATGACCGTGAGTCGAGACCCGCAAGACGCGCCACGGACAAACTGGCAGCCAGAAGAGAGGTCTGGGACAGGTGGGTGGAGCGGCTGACAGTCCTCTACAACCCAGGGCCTGACGTGACAGTGGACGAGCAACGGGTTCCATTCAGAGGTCGTGTGTGTGTGTATATAATAAAGGTCATTTTCCACTACTGACTTGTGTGGCTGTTTCTGTGACACCGATACTAATCGCTACCCATCATCATCATCATCATCATCGTGCTAATCTCTTGTTTCGAAAGGTCGCTGTCCTTTCCGGCAGCCCAGCAAGCCAGCGAAATACGGGATCAAATCATGGGTGGCCTGCGACGCCAAATCCAGCTACGCTTGGAATATGCAAGTCTACACAGGGAAAGCGACCAACAGAGGCCCAGAGAAGAACCAGCGGTTGTTGGTTGTCCTGGATCTGACACAGGGACTGAGGCGTCACAATGTCACATGTGACAATTTCTTTACGTCTTATGAACTCGGATGGCAGCTCCTCCAGAGGAACATCACCATGGTTGGCACGGTTCGAAAGAATAAGCCTGAGCTCCCCCCTGCACTGCTTGGGTCAAGGGACAGAGGGGTCCTCTCGTCAAAGTTTACCTTCACGCCCACCACCACTCTAGTTTCCTACCTGGGGACCCACCACTCTAGTTTCCTATCTGGGACACCACCACTCTAGTTTCCTACACACCACCACTCTAGTTTCCTATCTGGGGACACCACCACTCTAGTTTCCTACCTGGGGACACCACCACTCTAGTTTCCTATCTGGGGACACCACCACTCTAGTTTCCTACCTGGGGACACCACCACTCTAGTTTCCTATCTGGGGACACCACCACTCTAGTTTCCTATCTGGGGACACCACCACTCTAGTTTCCTATCTGGGGACACCACCACTCTAGTTTCCTATCTGGGGACACCACCACTCTAGTTTCCTATCTGGGGACACCACCACTCTAGTTTCCTATCTGGGGACACCACCACTCTAGTTTCCTACCTGGGGACACCACCACTCTAGTTTCCTACCTGGGGACACCACCACTCTAGTTTCCTATCTGGGGACACCACCACTCTAGTTTCCTATCTGGGGACACCACCACTCTAGTTTCCTACCTGGGGACACCACCACTCTAGTTTCCTACCTGGGGACACCACCACTCTAGTTTCCTATCTGGGGACACCACCACTCTAGTTTCCTATCTGGGGACACCACCACTCTAGTTTCCTATCTGGGGACACCACCACTCTAGTTTCCTATCTGGGGACACCTCCACTCTAGTTTCCTATCTGGGGACACCACCACTCTAGTTTCCTATCTGGGGACACCACCACTCTAGTTTCCTATCTGGGGACACCACCACTCTAGTTTCCTATCTGGGGACACCACCACTCTAGTTTCCTATCTGGGGACACCACCACTCTAGTTTCCTATCTGGGGACACCACCACTCTAGTTTCCTACCTGGGGACACCACCACTCTAGTTTCCTATCTGGGGACACCACCACTCTAGTTTCCTATCTGGGGACACCACCACTCTAGTTTCCTATCTGGGGACACCACCACTCTAGTTTCCTATCTGGGGACACCTCCACTCTAGTTTCCTATCTGGGGACACCACCACTCTAGTTTCCTATCTGGGGACACCACCACTCTAGTTTCCTATCTGGGGACACCACCACTCTAGTTTCCTATCTGGGGACACCACCACTCTAGTTTCCTATCTGGGGACACCACCACTCTAGTTTCCTACCTGGGGACACCACCACTCTAGTTTCCTATCTGGGGACACCACCACTCTAGTTTCCTATCTGGGGACACCACCACTCTAGTTTCCTATCTGGGGACACCACCACTCTAGTTTCCTACCTGGGGACACCACCACTCTAGTTTCCTATCTGGGGACACCACCACTCTAGTTTCCTATCTGGGGACACCACCACTCTAGTTTCCTACCTGGGGACACCACCACTAGTTTCCTATCTGGGGACACCACCACTCTAGTTTCCTATCTGGGGACACCACCACTCTAGTTTCCTACCTGGGGACACCACCACTCTAGTTTCCTACCTGGGGACACCACCACTCTAGTTTCCTACCTGGGGACACCACCACTCTAGTTTCCTACCTGGGGACACCACCACTCTAGTTTCCTATCTGGGGACACCACCACTCTAGTTTCCTATCTGGGGACACCACCACTCTAGTTTCCTATCTGGGGACACCACCACTCTAGTTTCCTATCTGGGGACACCACCACTCTAGTTTCCTATCTGGGGACACCACCACTCTAGTTTCCTATCTGGGGACACCACCACTCTAGTTTCCTATCTGGGGACACCACCACTCTAGTTTCCTACCTGGGGACACCACCACTCTAGTTTCCTACCTGGGGACACCACCACTCTAGTTTCCTACCTGGGGACACCACCACTCTAGTTTCCTATCTGGGGACACCACCACTCTAGTTTCCTATCTGGGGACACCACCACTCTAGTTTCCTATCTGGGGACACCACCACTCTAGTTTCCTATCTGGGGACACCACCACTCTAGTTTCCTATCTGGGGACACCACCACTCTAGTTTCCTATCTGGGGACACCACCACTCTAGTTTCCTATCTGGGGACACCACCACTCTAGTTTCCTATCTGGGGACACCACCACTCTAGTTTCCTATCTGGGGACACCACCACTCTAGTTTCCTATCTGGGGACACCACCACTCTAGTTTCCTATCTGGGGACACCACCACTCTAGTTTCCTATCTGGGGACACCACCACTCTAGTTTCCTATCTGGGGACACCACCACTCTAGTTTCCTACCTGGGGACACCACCACTCTAGTTTCCTACCTGGGGACACCACCACTCTAGTTTCCTACCTGGGGACACCACCACTCTAGTTTCCTATCTGGGGACACCACCACTCTAGTTTCCTATCTGGGGACACCACCACTCTAGTTTCCTATCTGGGGACACCACCACTCTAGTTTCCTATCTGGGGACACCACCACTCTAGTTTCCTATCTGGGGACACCACCACTCTAGTTTCCTATCTGGGGACACCACCACTCTAGTTTCCTACCTGGGGACACCACCACTCTAGTTTCCTACCTGGGGACACCACCACTCTAGTTTCCTACCTGGGGACACCACCACTCTAGTTTCCTATCTGGGGACACCACCACTCTAGTTTCCTATCTGGGGACACCACCACTCTAGTTTCCTATCTGGGGACACCACCACTCTAGTTTCCTATCTGGGGACACCACCACTCTAGTTTCCTATCTGGGGACACCACCACTCTAGTTTCCTATCTGGGGACACCACCACTCTAGTTTCCTATCTGGGGACACCACCACTCTAGTTTCCTATCTGGGGACACCACCACTCTAGTTTCCTATCTGGGGACACCACCACTCTAGTTTCCTATCTGGGGACACCACCACTCTAGTTTCCTATCTGGGGACACCACCACTCTAGTTTCCTATCTGGGGACACCACCACTCTAGTTTCCTATCTGGGGACACCACCACTCTAGTTTCCTACCTGGGGACACCACCACTCTAGTTTCCTACCTGGGGACACCACCACTCTAGTTTCCTACCTGGGGACACCACCACTCTAGTTTCCTATCTGGGGACACCACCACTCTAGTTTCCTATCTGGGGACACCACCACTCTAGTTTCCTATCTGGGGACACCACCACTCTAGTTTCCTATCTGGGGACACCACCACTCTAGTTTCCTATCTGGGGACACCACCACTCTAGTTTCCTATCTGGGGACACCACCACTCTAGTTTCCTACCTGGGGACACCACCACTCTAGTTTCCTACCTGGGGACACCACCACTCTAGTTTCCTACCTGGGGACACCACCACTCTAGTTTCCTACCTGGGGACACCACCACTCTAGTTTCCTACCTGGGGACACCACCACTCTAGTTTCCTACCTGGGGACACCACCACTCTAGTTTCCTACCTGGGGACACCACCACTCTAGTTTCCTACCTGGGGACACCACCACTCTAGTTTCCTACCTGGGGACACCACCACTCTAGTTTCCTACCTGGGGACACCACCACTCTAGTTTCCTACCTGGGGACACCACCACTCTAGTTTCCTATCTGGGGACACCACCACTCTAGTTTCCTATCTGCCAAAGAAAAACAAGAACGTGCTGCTTCTGAGCTGCACACAGAGGCCCAAGTCAGCGATCGCCGAGACAGGAAGCCGGCCCTCATCCTAGACTACAACTGCAACAAGGGCGGCGTGGACAACCTAGACAAGGTGGTCGGCACCTACAGCTGCAGACGGATGACTGCCCGCTGGCCCCTGGTCGTCTTCCACAACATCCTCGACGTGTCCTCCTACAACGCCTTTGTCATATGGCGAGAGATCAAGCCTGACTGGATGCCTCGCAAGCGGAACAAGAGGAGGGTGTTCCTGGAGCAGCTGGGAAAGGCACTTGTCAAGCCGCTGATCCAAAAAGGCAGCATCTCCCCCGCACCGAAGAGGCGTCAGCGTTTGTCAAAGTCCTACAGAGTGCTACGGCGGCTCGTGATCAACAAGAGGGAGAGGTGTCAGCTCTGCCCACCGGGGCAAGTAAGAGGGAGAGGTGTCAGCTCTGCCCACCGAAGAAGGACTCCAAGACACACACGGTGTGCTGCAGGTGTAATAAAAGCATCTGAAAAGGCTGTTCACACGCATACTGTCACACTTGCGCCCATTGGGCCTTTAGCCAATACGGGACAGGGTGATCCGGAGGACGCAGGGTCTAGACACAATACGAGGACGACGGGAGGGATAACAATCATACCCAACGGCACAATGTCCACAACACAGGGAAGGTAGTGTAGGAGGGGGGCATTTTTTAAATCGATACCCAAACTCACACGGGGCCCAAGGGCACACGGGGGGCAGACTGCGCGAACGCACACAGTGGCCCGTGGGTGGAATGCGAAAGCTGTGACAATACATCCATTTATCAGTAGTGTAGCCAACCACGTCTCCATTATCAAACAGTTGCTATTGTATCCAACGTACTACTACAGGGAAGTACCTAAACTACAGGTTGGGTTGTTACAACAGTTTACATGTCTCAAGACTGGGGAAGAGGTATCAGCTATATTCAGCATGGCTGTTACGGGTCATCTGTTCATCTTTGTTGCAGCAATGCGTTTGTATCTATGTGTGCATCTGTACGGACAGCACTGTGGCATCAGTGACGGACCTGTGTTTGATGGAGAATACCCGGGTATGGATGGGGGACCTGACCTTGATGGAGAATACCAGGTTATGGATGGGGAACCTGTGTTTGATGGAGAATACCCGGGTATGGATGGGGGACCTGACCTTGACGGAGAATACCAGGTTATGGATGGGGAACCTGAGTTTGATGGAGTACACGGGTTTGTGAATGGAGGACCTGAGTTTGACAGACCCGGGTTACAAGGGAGATCTAGAGTGTCCCGCTCTATCCAAGGTGGTTCGAGTGACCACTCTATGCCTGACCTCATTGGGGTAGACTAAGGTTATTGCTACGGGGACATTTGTAGGGAATATGACACCTGGAACGTTACTTACCGGGTGACATTGATGAAACCGTACCATGTGTATAAACTTGATGGGAGACTATCAAGTTTATATCACTCTAGTTTGCTACTACGGTAAAGGCCTGACGTCTCTGTGTTTTCTGTGGTGTTTAACTGGAAGACAACATCTACTCAGTCTCTAATAGCCAGTGGATCACAATACAAGGCAGGTCTACGGATCTTGTTGACCTGTGCATCTGGCCGATACATGGATGGGCCCGGACCAGCCGTGGTAGATCGGTCTTACTACGCAGCAAGGTGGCGTTTGATAACTTGGGGTTTACGATTGGGACAGGTGCACGCTTCTCAGAGATCATAAGTGTACTGTCCCACATCAGCAGCCTTGAAAAGGTAATATTTGCAACCCGACCCATGAACCAGATGGTTGGGGGTGAAGCTCTGGAACATCAACCAGGTGTCAGATACACACTGTGGAGATTAGTAAAGATATAGGTGGAGAGCATATGGAATCACTGTCATATCACTTGGTACATGTGCCATTACAAAGTGCTTGTGGTGTATTCAATGTCCATATCCATATGTGAATAAAGACAATATTGTTCAGAGATGGAATAACCAGTCACATTTACTGAAATAGTACATTACAAAACATTACATGTCAATACATCCATTCCCACAGCAGGACATCGTGACAGCATCCATTTTCAAAGAACACAACCTCTATTGCGCACAGAAAGGAATAAAAGGGGTTGGTATAGTTAGGCCTCCATAGATTGCCACCTAGTCATCTCTCTCCTCGTCATCGGCCATATACTTGAGAGAAAGAGAAATAATCATATTACCAACAGGAAATAGACACAAGCAAAGTGTAATCACAGTATACACTACCATATCAGTATACATTACCATATCAGTATACACTACCATATCAGTATACACTACCATATCAGTATACACTACCATATCAGTATACACTACCATATCAGTACACACTACCATATCAGTATACACTACCATATCAGTATACATTACCATGGCATCGTCTGCATTGTTCAGAGGAGGTAATGCCGGGTGAGGTTGAGGCTGCTCAGGCTGTGCATGGTTGAGGACCTCTGGGTGCACCAGTGGACGCTCTTGTTCCAAGACAGGGTTCCTAGGTCCCTCGTCGTCAGAAGATAGTGTGTAATCGCTCTCCTGAATGTTTATTACGAATGGGATATATATCACATACACATGGTATACTTTACAACAGTGAATGAAAGGATATCAAACATAGTCAGTCTGAATCAAGCCGAGTACCTACAGAACGGTTCAGGGTGATGGTAGATGCCTGTGGAGTGGAGATGAGGGTCAGAATCAGCACAAGTTAAATGACTATGGTTAGCAAGGTCTATGAACAAGTTGTGTATAGCGATATAATCATGTGTGTATGTTGCCGGGCTCAGCTCGCTGTTGTCAGTTTCTACACCACTGTCTTCTGACATCATTACAATTCTGAAATGCACAATGGCTGGAGTTGAGGACATAGAGGTCCATAATTGGCTGGTAAACGTGACAGTTGCAGTAGGTGTCACGGTCAAACGACATTCCATGGTGGGTTACGGTTAGGCACAGGGGGTGCGACTGTGAAAGGTGTTCATCATCAGCATCATCCTGAGGAGATACTAGCAACAACAGTTAGAAACATGAGGCACTTTCCCTGTGGTTATTGACCGTGTGCTGTTTGGGGTTATGCTTCCAATTCCCTAGTACTTACAATTGCTGTATCAAAAGAACTATGATACCAATTACACACATATATCAAAATAGCTACGGGGTTGGACGATGGCCTATGTAAACGGAAGACAATTCGATTCACTCCGTGTCTCTTACCGAAATGAATATGGCAACTGGCCCCTATTGGACAGATAGTGGCTTCCACTGTTAGAATGGCTGGGTGAGAAGTGGTGGGGTTCTGTCTCCTATTGGACAGATAGTGGCTTCCACTGTTAGAATGGCCGGGTGAGAAGTGGTGGGGTTCTGTCTCCTATTGGACAGATAGTGGCTTCCACTGTTAGAATGGCTGGGTGAGAAGTGGTGGGGTTCTGTCTCCTATTGGACAGATAGTGGCTTCCGCTGTTAGAATGGCTGGGTGAGAAGTGGTGGGGTTCTGTCTCCTATTGGACAGATAGTGGCTTCCACTGTTAGAATGGCTGGGTGAGAAGTGGTGGGGTTCTGTCTCCTATTGGACAGATAGTGGCTTCCACTGTTAGAATGGCTGGGTGAGAAGTGGTGGGGTTCTGTCTCCTATTGGACAGATAGTGGCTTCCACTGTTAGAATGGCTGGGTGAGAAGTGGTGGGGTTCTGTCTCCTATTGGACAGATAGTGGCTTCCGCTGTTAGAATGGCTGGGTGAGAAGTGGTGGGGTTCTGTCTCCTATTGGACAGATAGTGGCTTCCGCTGTTAGAATGGCTGGGTGAGAAGTGGTGGGGTTCTGTCTCCTATTGGACAGATAGTGGCTTCCGCTGTTAGAATGGCTGGGTGAGAAGTGGTGGGGTTCTGTCTCCTATTGGACAGATAGTGGCTTCCACTGTTAGAATGGCTGGGTGAGAAGTGGTGGGGTTCTGTCTCCTATTGGACAGATAGTGGCTTCCACTGTTAGAATGGCTGGGTGAGAAGTGGTGGGGCTCTGTCTCCTATTGGACAGATAGTGGCTTCCGCTGTTAGAATGGCTGGGTGAGAAGTGGTGGGGTTCTGTCTCCTATTGGACAGATAGTGGCTTCCACTGTTAGAATGGCTGGGTGAGAAGTGGTGGGGTTCTGTCTCCTATTGGACAGATAGTGGCTTCCACTGTTAGAATGGCTGGGTGAGAAGTGGTGGGGTTCTGTCTCCTATTGGACAGATAGTGGCTTCCACTGTTAGAATGGCTGGGTGAGAAGTGGTGGGGTTCTGTCTCCTATTGGACAGATAGTGGCTTCCTCTGTTAGAATGGCTGGGTGAGAAGTGGTGGGGTTCTGTCTCCTATTGGACAGATAGTGGCTTCCACTGTTAGAATGGCTGGGTGAGAAGTGGTGGGGTTCTGTCTCCTATTGGACAGATAGTGGCTTCCTCTGTTAGAATGGCCGGGTGAGAAGTGGTGGGGTTCTGTCTCCTATTGGACAGATAGTGGCTTCCACTGTTAGAATGGCCGGGTGAGAAGTGGTGGGGTTCTGTCTCCTATTGGACAGATAGTGGCTTCCGCTGTTAGAATGGCTGGGTGAGAAGTGGTGGGGTTCTGTCTCCTATTGGACAGATAGTGGCTTCCGCTGTTAGAACGGCTGGGTGAGAAGTGGTGGGGTTCTGACTCCTATTGGACAGATAGTGGCTTCCGCTGTTAGAATGGCTGGGTGAGAAGTGGTGGGGTTCTGTCTCCTATTGGACAGATAGTGGCTTCCACTGTTAGAATGGCTGGGTGAGAAGTGGTGGGGTTCTGTCTCCTATTGGACAGATAGTGGCTTCCGCTGTTAGAACGGCTGGGTGAGAAGTGGTGGGGTTCTGACTCCTATTGGACAGATAGTGGCTTCCGCTGTTAGAATGGCTGGGTGAGAAGTGGTGGGGTTCTGTCTCCTATTGGACAGATAGTGGCTTCCGCTGTTAGAATGGCTGGGTGAGAAGTGGTGGGGTTCTGACTCCTATTGGACAGATAGTGGCTTCCGCTGTTAGAATGGCTGGGTGAGAAGTGGTGGGGTTCTGTCTCCTATTGGACAGATAGTGGCTTCCACTGTTAGAATGGCTGGGTGAGAAGTGGTGGGGTTCTGTCTCTGAAGAGCAGCTAATATCATCCCTAAATAGACCCGAAGTTACTGTAGCAGCTATTGCTATCGCGGCCTACTTTGCTACGGGGCGGCAGGGTAGCCTAGTGGTTAGAGCGTTGGACTAATAACCGAAAGGAAAGGTTGCAAGTTCATATCCCCGAGCTGACAAGGTACAAATCTGTCGTTCTGCCCCTGAACAGGCAGTTAACCCACTGAAAATCATTGAAAATAAGAATTTGTTCTTAACTGACTTGCCTAGTTAAATAAAGGTAAAATAAAATACAAAATACTTTGGTGACATGCCCGGAGGTGTGTGTTCAGGTATGGTGAAGAGCCCTGATAATAGCCTCATCCCATTTGCTATATACAGTACGTCAACTGAGGCTATTACAAATGCACGGACTTCGTAGACTGGGACAGAGGTGAACCTGTTGCGATGATAGAGGATGTGATTGAAGCAGTCCCAGAAGGTTACTTGATGGCTAGGCCGAGAGAAATACCCGATAAGGTAACCTTTGATAAATGCGGGTTTGTGCTTGTAAAAGATGTAGTAGTCAACAGCGTGATTGACACAGCTATACACTTCAATACCATGGCACGGGCTATATGAGCAAGGTTAAAAAGGTGACCTTTGTACCAAGACCCCTTCCTACGCTGCAAGAGATCTGCAGGAGCAGGATGGTGAAAGACGTAGCAGGACCGATCAGGAGAAAATGGGAGATGGAAACTCCACCCCATCTCAACCACTTCATACAGGCCGGTCAATATGCAAAGAGATAGAGGACATGAACATTGAACTCCTGCACATCTAAATGAATATATCAGGCAGTGTATCCTTGGTTTGACATGACAGCAATAAAGTGAATCACCAGTCATTTCAGGGCCTTGTTCTTTTTTATTCACATAGATTACAAAGAGCAGTAACATTGCCACCACACATGTTCCACCCAGAGATTATGGCTGGGCTTTCCACCCAGTACCGCTTCATCCAAGCGTGTCTGGGTTATCCAACAAGAGTCCATTCAGTGGTTTCTAGCCTTTACAGTTGCATCCAAGCGTGTCTCTATATCCAGCTATTAACAATACATCCCACACAGGTTGTTTAGCAACCCGTTTACCACTTATCACACTGTGGCTGTTGTATCCACACAGGCTTACTGTCTCCACCCGTCAGGTTTATCTACCCTTCGCCCAGTCTTCCAACTCTGGTTGTTTTCCAGCCCTGGGGCAGTCATCCAAGCGTGGCTGTTTCTACAACTCAGGGTGTTTACCCAACCGAGTATTACAGGGAAGCAGGTAAATAGCAAGGTCTTTTCTTCGGATCTTACAACAGTTGGCCTGTCTCAGCACTGGGGAAGAAGAATCAAGTCTATTCGAATATAGGCAACTGGCCTATATTGGAGAGAACATGGCGTTCATTTGTAAAGTCGCTGGGTGAGCACTGGTGCTGGTGGGGCTCCGTTTCGGAGGAAGGAATGATGTATTCCCTGAATAGACCGGAGGTAAAGGTTGCAGCTTTTGCTATAGTGGCATAATACCTGGGGGAGTGTGTTCATGTATTTGGAAGACAGAGGAATGTGGCATTATCTCATTTGCTATATACGTCTCCGGAGGCAGGTACAGATGCACCAAGTTCCTAGACTGTGAATGCAGTCACCCTACGCAAGTGATAGAAAACATGATTGGAAGATTCCCAGGAGGGTACCCGATGGCTAGCCCGAGAGCCATACCTGGTGGTCAGAGGGAGTTCCCTTTCGTAAATGTAGTGGAAGAGATGCATACCATGATACAGTTACTAAAGTGTGGATGGTGGGGACTGTCTCTTGGTCTGTCCCGAAATATTGGGACCCGAAAGTCATCTGAGCATAGTCATCGGTTAGCATATCATCCGGAACTCTCTCGGTACCCCTGTAACACAAGGCGGAAACAAGTCACCCCTCTACCCAAAGGCAATAGATTACTATTCAGTAATAACACAATGTGTGTGATAGTTACACTTACGTGACACATGTCATGCTATCCAGGGCAGCAGCAACCTCCTCTGATGTATCACACCCAGACATGGCTGTGATGCTATCCAGGACAGCAGTAACCTCCTCTGATGTATCACACCCAGACATGGCTGTGATGCTATCCAGGACAGCAGTAACCTCCTCTGATGTATCACACCCAGACATGGCTGTGATGCTATCCACGGCAGCAGTAACCTCCTCTGATGTATCACACTCAGACATGGCTGTGATGCTATCCACGGCAGTCTGAAGCTCCTTTGAGGTAGCACATCCGGCCCTGTTTACGTGCTCTGTCGCAGAGACAACTTCATCAGCCCTATCTTGATACCCAGGCACATCTAATACAATTGCATGGTCAACTCTACATTCAGGCACATTGTGAGACATTTCACATGTTTCACCAATAGGTTGTTGGAACGATGGTTCAGTTGTAGACTGGGGCTTGGGTACAGCAGACACTACCTCCTTGGTCTGAGTCTCATCAGAGTCTGGCTCCTTGGTCTGAGTCTCATCAGTCTGGCTCCTTGGTCTGCGTCTCAGCAGAGGTAGCCCCGGCTGGGGCCGACTCAGGCTCTGTGTCATCTGTGGTGGGGGAATTAGGCACAGTGCATACTGTCCCAGAACAGGCAGCATCCTCTGTATACTGATACTCTGGCTCAGCAGATACACATGGTTCTTTAGGTACTTTAGCCCTGATTCCACTGCTGGAGTCATCGCTTTCATCTCCGCTATCATCTGTACCAGGTTCTGTAGGTACTTTAGCCCTGATTCCACTGCTGGAGTCATCGCTTTCATCTCCGCTATCATCTGTACCAGGTTCTGTAGGTAGGTTAGCCTCCTCATTGGTATCCGTGACATGGTGTAGAACCGCTGATGTGCTATTGTCTACTTCTTCACTGTTGTTTGGTCTCCTGTTGAACATCCAGGCCCTCTTTCTGCAACCACTTTTAACGCTCGACTGAGAACCAGGCTGATTGTAGGACATGTCGACCGATCTCTTCTTAATATTGTCCACAGTCACAGGTTTCTGATGTGGGCCAGTGGACGGTCTATGTGATCTAGGCATGCTGCGGCTTTGTGAAGCAAACCTGTTTTCATGTCTGCCAATCTTTGCTGATGTGACGCTGCTACCAAGACCACCATTGCGGCCGCTGCTACAGGAGACTTCGGGACACAACCTTTGAGCATTAAGGCCTGTATTGGGTTCTTTGCTTCGCCTACGGTTGACAGAACTATGGGTCATGTCTCTGCTGCCGCTGGTGGTGTGAGCTCGGCTGTGGTCCCTGGGAGACTGGGCCCCGACGCTGTCCCTTGGGGGGTGGGACCGACGGCTGCCCCTGGTGGGCTGGGGCCGGCTGCTGACATTGTCTCTCACCAGTCTTGCGTTTTGTTTTGCCAGGTTGTCCTTCACAGGGATCCATTCCAGAGGTATACGGCGTTTCACCTTTGCTGTGGTAGGAGCATGACAAAAGTTTTGTGGCCGTTTGTTGTACCGAGTTGGCAGTCCATTGTAACCCTTGGTCTTCGGTGACAGTCCTATGTCATGACTAACTTGTTGTAACCTGTTTTTGTCAGACCTACGTCTTAAGTCAAAGGGTTGGGGGTGTCTAGGGTACACAGGTACATTGTGTGGAACCAGAAGGTCGTGTTGATATGTGTTGTGGTCCTCTGTGTCATACAGCCTGTCATTAGAGGCTCTTTCATGCCACCTTCTCTGCTGTATGTTGCACAAGGGAGAGGGTGTAGATTCCCTCAACTGTGTATATTCCTCAACTCTTAGGCCCATATTGGGATGCTGGTAGTACCATTCGCCTCTGTTATTGTATGTTGAATAAACGTCATGTGACATTCTATCTTTTGTTTCTAATTCTTGTTGTTTTGTAAAGTACTTCACACTAGCACTGGACCATGTTCATGGTTCAGCTGCAAATATACACTGAATTTTCTACTGTCTGTGTAACTAATCTTATATATGTAGCTGAGGCTCCTCCTAAAAGCTTCAAGGCCGTTTGAAGTAATCACCACAATGTGTCATCAGGTAGACTATATGTATCTTTCCTGTTTCACTGCTTAGGTGTCAACCTGAGGTGACCTAGTTTCAATGTCTCACTGTGGGTTGTGTATCCATCCAACCACTGCTGTTTCTACGGGCTTCCGATACGTCCAACCACTGCTGTTTCTACGGGCTTCCGATACGTCCAACCAGCTGAATTGTCCATTCCGATGTTATGCACATAACCTCGAATCGTCCAATAACTCCTGAGTCGCCCAACCGCTGTTCATCTAACATTGCTCATACAATCCAAACAGAGCTGACACCTCCGGCCGCAGCTGGGTCTTCCCAACCGCTGTTATGCAGATGAAACTCACACTTTCCAAGTACAGATGACTCACCCAACTAATGTTATCTCCATGGGGCTCCAACACCCAGAGCAAGGTAGATCGTCCAACCACTGTTATGTATATGGGGCTCCAACACCCAGAGCAAGGTAGATCGTCCAACCACTGTTATGTATATGGGGCTCCAACACCCAGGTAGATCGTCCAACCACTGTTATGTATATGGGGCTCCAACACCCAGGTAGATCGTCCAACCACTGTTATGTATATGGGGCTCCAACACCCAGAGCAAGGTAGATCGTCCAACCACTGTTATGTATATGGGGCTCGGAACATCCAACACCGGGGGGGTTTCAGCTGTTATGTCAATGAAGCTCAGACTGTCCAAGTGTGAATGATTCACCCAGCTACTGCTATCTCCATGGTGAGCAAACATCCACACCAGATAGGTCATTCTATTAGCTATGTCAACTACAGAATAACAAGCTTTTCTGTTTGGGAGTCTAAGGTCCGAGCTGTTAGTAGCTGATTGACTTTGGACCTGTTGCCGTGCCACCCAAACACGATCTGGTGTAAACAAGGTAACCTTATCTATAAGGCATGTTTGTTCATCCAGCACATTTTCGGTGTGAACAGACACAATAAAGGCGACCTGCATGGGAACATTAGTAAGTGTCTACCGGTTACACATTTAAATGATGCTGAGTGATAATGATGACTCTACAAATAAATGGTCACAGGTCTATTAAAACAGTATCAAGATATCAGGTAAGTGCAGTAATTACCCCATAATCCATGCCACTGAGTAACTGGAACAAGCAGGAATAACATCATTTATTTGTTGGCAGGTAAAATATTTGGATGTTGTTACTGGTACAAAGTGTAATTACAAAAAGGCTGTACTTCATTATAATGAAAGTTGTACTCTACTCAGCCCGTTTGTGTGTGTAGAGACATGCACAGTGTGTGTGTGTGTGTGTGTGTGTGTGTGTGTGTGTGTGTGTGTGTGTGTGTGTGTGTGTGTGTGTGTGTGTGTGTAGAGACATGCACAGTATACATTGTTGTCACTCGGGTTTATTGACCAGTTTATCACAAAACAAAGCAGTGGTACATATCACCAAGCTATAGCTCAATAGAGACATTTTGCAATGGCACATTTATAGAACTAACACTGTTCAGTGTAGTAAAAACAGTTTATCATTGGCTACATATCCTAGGGACATTTATAGACCTAATACTGTTCAGTGTAGTAAACACAGTTCATCATTGACTACATATCCTAGGGACATTTATAGACCTAACACTGTTCAGTGTAGTAAACACAGTTCATCATTGACTACATATCCTAGGGACATTTATAGACCTAATACTGTTCAGTGTAGTAAACACAGTTCATCATTGACTACATATCCTAGGGACATTTATAGACCTAATACTGTTCAGTGTAGTAAACACAGTTCATCATTGACTACATATCCTAGGGACATTTATAGACCTGATACTGTTCAGTGTAGTAAACACAGTTCATCATTGACTACATATCCTAGGGACATTTATAGACCTAATACTGTTCAGTGTAGTAAACACAGTTCATCATTGACTACATATCCTAGGGACATTTATAGACCTGATACTGTTCAGTGTAGTAAACACAGTTCATCATTGACTACATATCCTAGGGACATTTATAGACCTAATACTGTTCAGTGTAGTAAACACAGTTCATCATTGACTACATATCCTAGGGACATTTATAGACCTAATACTGTTCAGTGTAGTAAACACAGTTCATCATTGACTACATATCCTAGGGACATTTATAGACCTAATACTGTTCAGTGTAGTAAACACAGTTCATCATTGACTACATATCCTAGGGACATTTATAGACCTAACACTGTTCAGTGTAGTAAACACAGTTCATCATTGACTACATATCCTAGGGACTGAAGCCGGCTATGTACGTTTTCAACTGGTCTGCCAGGCTGTTTTGGTTCATTTCCCTCAGTGTTTTGTAAATGGTATCCAGGTAACTGGTCATGTCATGTTGAACATGTTCCTTCAGCACTTTTTGCAAGGTCAGTTGCGTTTCTGATAAGCTCCGCCGTGCTGCTTGGTAGTTTCAATGTCCATATGAATCTTTTCAACTGTCCTCTGTCAAGGTCGCAAAGTATATTCAACACCTTCTCTGTCACCTTGATGTTTATTGATAACCTTGCCGCGTGTAGCGAAGGCCACAGGTTGTAGCTGACTTGAGGTGTGAGTACAGTCACTGTCTTTGACTCGCTTCACCAGGTCATTGCGACCGATTTTCTTGAGCAGGGTGTTCAACCCTGCCCGTGCTGCAGCTCCGTAATGCAATGCCATAACATCTGCCAACCCGGTTCTATCTGTCACATATTGCAGGTCCACTGATGCGGTGTCGATGCGTGATCTCTATCTCGCTCATAACAAACTTCATCTTCTCAATATCATCACGGGTTATATTGTCCCAAAAAATGTAGACTATTTCCTTAGGTGACATAACATTACCATTACCTACTGAGGATGATCCAGGGTAATTTTCCCATGTTGCCATCAAGCTATTACTAGTAATACCTCCCTTACTTCTGGCAGTGTCAATCAGGGCCCGGGCCTTGTCATGAGTACCTCCTATAGACTGGATACTGTCCAACTCTCCATTGTTTAGCATCCTTTGTGCAAAGAGAACATCTGCAATATGGTCCAACATCTTCATCTTGGCAGCATCTATGTAGCTGAGTCTTTTCTTGTAAAGGACATTCATGGTATCGGCTATTCGGTGACACAGGAACAGCTTGTTGAAATATACAACTGCACGTTGGCTCTGCTAGACCTCTGCTTATGACCAACTTTAGTGTTCTGTGTTTTAGAGAAACATCATGACCAACTTTAGTGTTTACTGTTTTAGAGAAACATCATGACCAACTTTAGTCTTTACTGTTTTAGAGAAACATCATGACCAACTTTAGTGTTCTGTGTTTCAGAGAAACATCATGACCAACTTTAGTGTTCTGTGTTTCAGAGAAACATCATGACCAACTTTAGTGTTCTGTGTTTTAGAGAAACATCATGACCAACTTTAGTGTTCTGTGTTTTAGAGAAACATCATGACCAACTTTAGTCTTTACTGTTTTAGAGAAACATCATGACCAACTTTAGTCTTTACTGTTTTAGAGAAACATCATGACCAACTTTAGTCTTTACTGTTTCAGAGAAACATCATGACCAACTTTAGTGTTCTGTGTTTTAGAGAAACATCATGACCAACTTTAGTGTTCTGTGTTTCAGAGAAACATCATGACCAACTTTAGTGTTCTGTGTTTTAGAGAAACATCATGACCAACTTTAGTGTTCTGTGTTTCAGAGAAACATCATGACCAACTTTAGTCTTTACTGTTTTAGAGAAACATCATGACCAACTTTAGTGTTCTGTGTTTTAGAGAAACATCATGACCAACTTTAGTCTTTACTGTTTCAGAGAAACATCATGACCAACTTTAGTCTACTGTTTTAAAAAAACATCATGACCAACTTTACTGTTCTGTGTTTTAGAGAAACATCATTACCAACTTTAATGTTCTGTGTTTCAGAGAAACATCATGACCAACTTTAGTGTTCTGTGTTTCAGAGAAACGTCATGATCAACTTTAGTGTTCTGTGTTTTAGAGAAACATCATGACCAACTTTAGTGTTCTGTGTTTCAGAGAAACATCATGACCAACTTTAGTGTTCTGTGTTTTAGAGAAACATCATGACCAACTTTAGTGTTCTGTGTTTTAGAGAAACATCATGACCAACTTTAGTGTTCTGTGTTTCAGAGAAACATCATGACCAACTTTAGTCTTTACTGTTTCAGAGAAACATCATGACCAACTTTAGTCTACTGTTTTAAAAAAACATCATGACCAACTTTACTGTTCTGTGTTTTAGAGAAACATCATGACCAACTTTAATGTTCTGTGTTTCAGAGACACATCATGACCAACTTTAGTCTTTACTGTTTTAGAGAAACATCATGACCAACTTTAGTGTTCTGTGTTTCAGAGAAACATCATGACCAACTTTAGTGTTCTGTGTTTAGAGAAACATCATGACCAACTTTAGTCTTTACTGTTTTAGAGAAACATCATGACCAACTTTAGTGTTCTGTGTTTTAGAGAAACATCATGACCAACTTTAGTCTTCTGTGTTTTAGAGAAACATCATGACCAACTTTAGTCTTTACTGTTTTAGAGAAACATCATGACCAACTTTAGTGTTCTGTGTTTAGAGAAACATCATGACCAACTTTAGTCTTTACTGTTTCAGAGAAGCATCATGACCAACTTTAGTGTTCTGTGTTTCAAAGAAACATCATGACCAACTTTAGTGTTCTGTGTTTTAGAGAAACATCATGACCAACTTTAGTGTTCTGTGTTTTAGAGAAACATCATGACCAACTTTAGTCTTCTGTGTTTTAGAGAAACATCATGACCAACTTTAGTCTTTACTGTTTTAGAGAAACATCATGACCAACTTTAGTGTTCTGTGTTTTAGAGAAACATCATGACCAACTTTAGTGTTCTGTGTTTTAGAGAAACATCATGACCAACTTTAGTCTTCTGTGTTTCAGAGAAACATCATGACCAACTTTAGTCTTTACTGTTTTAGAGAAACATCATGACCAACTTTAGTGTTCTGTGTTTCAGAGAAACATCATGACCAACTTTAGTCTTTACTGTTTTAGAGAAACATCATGACCAACTTTAGTGTTCTGTGTTTTAGAGAAACATCATGACCAACTTTAGTCTTTACTGTTTTAGAGAAACATCATGACCAACTTTAGTGTTCTGTGTTTCAGAGAAACATCATGACCAACTTTAGTCTTTACTGTTTTAGAGAAACATCATGACCAACTTTAGTCTTTACTGTTTCAGAGAAACATCATGACCAACTTTAGTGTTCTGTGTTTTAGAGAAACATCATGACCAACTTTAGTGTTCTGTGTTTTAGAGAAACATCATGACCAACTTTAGTGTTCTGTGTTTTAGAGAAACATCATGACCAACTTTAGTCTTTACTGTTTCAGAGAAACATCATGACCAACTTTAGTGTTCTGTGTTTTAGAGAAACATCATGACCAACTTTAGTCTTTACTGTTTTAGAGAAACATCATGACCAACTTTAGTGTTCTGTGTTTCAGAGAAACATCATGACCAACTTTAGTGTTCTGTGTTTCAGAGAAACATCATGACCAACTTTAGTGTTCTGTGTTTCAGAGAAACATCATGACCAACTTCTGACCTTGAAGCAGTTCAGAACGGACTGCTTCCTTTCCTTCTTTCTCTCTTTCTGTCGTTTTCCAACAGCAGTAATGGTTCATGAATCACATGTCTCTATTCCACTAAGACCTCATTGAAACACAAAGCAGAAAATGGAATCAGGGCTGTGTGTGTCATTCTTATCGAAAGTCCCGTTAACTCTCTCACAAAAACACACACGTAAAAACGCTTGCACGCACACACACACACACACACACACACACACACACACACACACACACACACACACACCTCTAGCTCAATCTAGCCATCTCTGGTCACTGTCAGCAGCTAGTTAATGAGAAGGGGACTAAAATCAATGCACACACCATGGGAGGAATTCCTGATTACCTACCCCTCGTGTGTGTGTGTGTGTGTGTGTCCTTTATCTTCCTCAGTGGGGAAAGAGAGAAATAAAGTACATTTAAAGACGAACGTCGTCCTGAATAATTACTGCTGACAAACCTCTCCCTCTCTTCTCTTCACCTCTCCCTCCCTCTCTCTCTCTCTCTCCCTCCACAGAAGCTCATATCTCTCAGAGAGTCACTGATGTCACCCAGCTCATCAGGGCTCAAAGGCCCCCAATTACCAAATATAAAGCAACTTCCACACATCCTCTCTCTCCCCTCCCCCTCTCTCTCTTTCCCTCTGTTCTGACTCTCTACCCTCCCTCTCTCTCTTTCCCTCTGTTCTGACTCTCTCCCCTCCCTCTCTCTCTCTTTCCCTCTGTTCTGACTCTCTACCCTCCCACTCTCTCTCTTTCCCTCTGTTCTGACTCTCTCCCCTCCCTCTCTCTATCTTTCCCTCTGTTCTGACTCTCTACCATCCCCCTCTCTCTCTTTCCCTCTGTTCTGACTCTCTACCCTCCCTCTCTCTCTTTCCCTCTGTTCTGACTCTCTACCCTCCCTCTCTCTCTTTCCCTCTGTTCTGACTCTCTACCCTCCCTCTCTCTCTTTCCCTCTGTTCTGACTCTCTACCCTCCCTCTCTCTCTTTCCCTCTGTTCTGACTCTCTACCCTCCCTCTCTCTCTCTTTCCCTCTGTTCTGACTCTCTACCCTCCCTCTCTCTCTTTCCCTCTGTTCTGACTCTCTACCCTCCCTCTCTCTCTTCCCTCTGTTTAGACTCTCTACCCTCCCTCTCTCTCTCTTTCCCTCTGTTCTGACTCTCTACCCTCCCTCTCTCTCTTTCCCTCTGTTCTGACTCTCTACCCTCCCACTCTCTCTTTCCCTCTGTTCTGACTCTCTACCCTCCCTCTCTCTCTCTTTCCCTCTGTTCTGACTCTCTACCCTCCCTCTCTCTCTCTTTCCCTCTGTTCTGACTCTCTACCCTCCCACTCTCTCTCTTTCCCTCTGTTCTGACTCTCTCCCCTCCCTCTCTCTCTCTTTCCCTCTGTTCTGACTCTCTACCATCCCCCTCTCTCTCTTTCCCTCTGTTCTGACTCTCTACCATCCCCCTCTCTCTCTTTCCCTCTGTTCTGACTCTCTACCCTCCCTCCCTCTATCTTTCCCTCTGTTCTGACTCTCTACCCTCCCTCTCCATAAAATAAACAGTTTTTCCTTTGTAATTCTGAGTTATTGTGAGTAGATAGAGAGAAGGAGAGAGAGCAGAAAGAGAAAGAGAGTAGAGAGAGAGAGGGAGAGAGCAGAGAGAGAGCAGAGAGAGAGCAGAGAGATAATAGAGAGAGAGCAGAAAGCAGGCTGAGAGAGCAGAGAGAGAGAGAGCAGAGAGCAGAGAGAGCAGATATAATGGAGAGCTGAAAGCAGGCTGAGAAAGCAGAGAGAGAGAGAGCAGAGAGAGCAGAGAGATATTAGAGAGAGAGCAGAGAGTAGGCTGAGAGTGCAGAGAGAGAGCAGAGAGTTGAGAGCAGAGAGAGAGAGAGCAGAGAGTAGGCTGAGAGGGCAGAGCAGAGAGAGCAGAGAGAGAGAGAGCAGAGAGAGAGCAGAGAGAGAGAGCAGAGGGAGAGAGATAGCAGAGAGAGAGCGAGCAGAGAGCAGGCTGAGAAAGCAAAGAGAGAGTGAGAGCAGAGAGTGAGAGAGCAGCGAGAGAGCAGAGAGCAAAGAGTGAGAGCAGAGAGAGCAGAGAGAGAGAGAGCAGAGAGTAGAGAGAGAGAGCAGAGAGAGCAGAGAGAGAGCAGAGAGAGAGAGAGAGCTGAGAGAGAGCAGAGAAAAGAGAGAGCAGCAGAGCAGAGAGAGAGAGAGCAGCGAACAGAGAGAGAGCAGAGAGCAGGCTGAGAGAGCAAGCTGAGAGAGCAGAGAGAGAAGAGCGAGAGAGCAAAGTTTTCACAATTAACATGCTTTTCTTGTTTCAACTATGTTTTATTATGAAAAGTACAATATATCCTTGTATACTTGTACAACTATGGAGCGTATGTCCATATATAATTATACAATTTGTTATTCAACATAAAGACAACAAATTGATCACATTGGTATTTTAACGGTGTTATTGTCACAATTATAGGAAGACACGCATGTGTGTGTGTGTGTGTGTGTGTGTGTCCAGTGTGTGTGTGTGTTTGTCCAGTATGTGTGTGTGTCCAGTGTGTGTGTGTGTGTCCTGTGTGTGTGTCCAGTGTGTGTGTGTGTGTGTGTGTGTGTGTGTGTGTGTGTGTGTCCAGTGTGTGTGTGTGTGTGTGTGTCCAGCGTGTGTGTGTGTGTCCAGTGTGTGTGTGTGTGTGTCCAGTGTGTGTGTGTGTGTGTGTGTGTGTGTGTGTGTGTGTGTGTGTCCAGTGTGTGTGTGTGTGTGTGTGTGTACAGTGTGTGTGTGTGTGTGTGTGTGTGTGTGTCTGTGTCCAGTGTGTGTGTGTCCAGTGTGTGTGTGTCCAGCGTGTGTGTGTGTCCAGTGTGTGTGTGTGTCCAGTGTGTGTGTGTGTGTGTCCATGTGTGTGTGTGTGTGTGTGTGTCCAGTGTGTGTGTGTGTGTGTGTGTGTACAGTGTGTGTGTGTGTGTGTGTGTGTGTGTGTCTGTGTCCAGTGTGTGTGTGTCCAGTGTGTGTGTGTCCAGTGTGTGTGTGTGTCCAGTGTGTGTGTGTGTCCAGTGTGTGTGTGTGTCCAGTGTGTGTGTGTGTCCAGCGTGTATCACACGGACACTGAGTCGCCATCATACCAAATATGAAACCCTGGATAGAGGGGCTCAGTGAATGTGGAGGTGAATGTGATCAGGTGGGTCAGTGTGTCAGAGGAGGCTCTATAGAAGGACAGCGTGCCGGCTGGCCAGTCCAGATACACTCCTACTCTGTGGGAGCTGGAGGGGAGGACGTCTATGGTAGTTGGATTATTATTGTGCCAGGCAGTGTAACTGTTGTCAGAGCAGTTCAGACTCCAGGACTTGTCATTGTATCCAATCCAACAGTCATTAACCCCTCCTCTCCTGTTGATTCCGTTATATGTCACTCCTATATCAACCCATCTCCCACTCCACTCTACCTCCCAGTAACAGCGCCCAGTCAGACCTTCTCTACACAGCACCTGTTCACAGGCCTCAAATCTCTCTGGGTGATCAGGATACGGCTGCTCCTCTGTCCTACATGTCACCTTTCTGTTCTCCTCAGACAGAGAGAGGAGTCTGTTTACTGTGTTTAGGTCCAGTGTGAGATCACAGACATCTGATGGATGAAACCAGACACAATATTAGAAATCATCATCATTCACATTAGAATGTTAACTCACTTTTCACTAATTCATTTAATGTAGATGTTTCTAGGTATCAAAAGGAGAAGTTAAGGTAACTTGAGACTTGTTGAATGATCATATGTTATACTGTATGGTAATATAAAACACACTTATTCCCATTAATTACACACACACACACACACACACACACACACACACACACACACACACACACACACACACACACACACACACACACACACACACACACACACACACACACACACACACACACACACACACACATTGTCAAAGCAACTCTTTGTAAACGTTGGTGTCCCTGATTTCTGCTTCTGTAGAACTACAGCAGATATTTAATATGACCAAGTAAGTAATGATGGTGGTCTTTGACTTTGTCTTAACTTGAATTAAGACTTATTCTTAGTCATTTTCTTCAAAGCAGTCAACACTCACATTTTCTAAGTCCAGGTTTCATTGTGTTCTCTCCACCATGTTCCACACTGTAGCGGTAAGCAGAAGAACAGACAGTCATTGAGGGATACACCTGAACTCACACACACACACTACACACACACACACACACACACACACACACTGGACACACACACTGGACACACACACAGGACACACACACAGGACACACACACACACCCTCTACCCAGGGTTTGGGGTTTGGGATGATGGCGACTCAGTGTCCCTTTGTCAGTGATACACACACTCGACTCGACTGTCCAGTGTGTGTGTGTGCGTGTGTGTCTGTGTTTGTGTGTGCATCCAGTTGTGTGTGTGTGTCCAGTGTGTGTGTGTGTGTCCATTGTGTGTGCGCGGTGTGTTTCCACACACACACAATGGACACACACACACACACACACACACAGTCAGCATATAACTTTGTCCAAGTGGTGGTCAGAATGTTTGTCTTAACCAGCCTGATAAGTCAAACATGTCTGATATGAACATGGACATAAACCCTCTACATACTTGAGTTTCTCCAGTCTGCAGTGTGGATCCTCCAGTCCAGCAGAGAGCAGTCTGACTCCTGAGTCTCCTGGGTGATTGTAGCTCAGGTCCAGCTCTCTCAGGTGTGAGGGGTTTGACCTCAGAGCTGAGACCAGAGAAGCACAGCCTTCCTCTGTGACTAGACAGCCTGACAGCCTGCAAAGAGTCAAATCATATTAAAATCACACTGCTATTCTTTGGTGGTGAAAATAGTGGCAGTATATTTTTCTCCATATTCATGTCACACCCTGATCTGTTTCACCTGTCTTGTGATTGTCTCCACCCCCTCCAGGTGTCGCTTATTTCCCTGGTGTATATATCCCTGTTTTTCCCTGGTGTATATATCCCTGTGTTTCCCTGGTGTATATATCCCTGTGTTTCCCTGGTGTATATATCCCTGTGTATCCCTGGTGTATATATCCCTGTGTTTCCCTGGTGTATATATCCCTGTGATTCCCTGGTGTATATATCCCTGTGGTTCCCTGGTGTATATATCCCTGTGTTTCTCTGGTGTATATATCCCTGTGTTTCCCTGGTGTATATATCCCTGTGTTTCCCTGGTGTATATATCCCTGTGTTTCCCTGGTGTATATATCCCTGTGTTTCCCTGGTGTATATATCCCCGTGTTTCCCTGGTGTATATATCCCTGTGTTTCCCTGGTGTATATATCCCCGTGTTTCCCTGGTGTATATATCCCTGTGTTTCCCTGGTGTATATATCCCTGTGTTTCCCTGGTGTATATATCCCTGTGTTTCCCTGGTGTATATATCCCTGGTGTATATATCCCTGTGTTTCCCTGGTGTATATATCCCTGTGTTTCCCTGGTGTATATATCCCTGTGTTTCCCTGGTGTATATATCCCTGTGTTTCCCTGGTGTATATATCCCTGTGTTTCCCTGGTGTATATAACCCTGTGTTTCCCTGGTGTATATATCCCTGTGTTTCCCTGGTGTATATATCCCTGGTGTATATATCCCTGTGTTTCCCTGGTGTATATATCCCTGTGTTTCCCTGGTGTATATATCCCTGGTGTATATATCCCTGTGTTTCCCTGGTGTATATATCCCTGTGTTTCCCTGGTGTATATATCCCTGTGTTTCCCTGGTGTATATATCCCTGTGTTTCCCTGGTGTATATATCCCTGTGTTTCCCTGGTGTATATATCCCTGTGTTTCCCTGGTGTATATATCCCTGTGTTTCCCTGGTGTATATATCCCTGTGTTTCCCTGGTGTATATATCCCTGTGTTTCCCTGGTGTATATATCCCTGTGTTTCCCTGGTGTATATATCCCTGTGTTTTCCTGGTGTATATATCCATGTGTTTCCCTGGTGTATATATCCCCGTGTTTCCCTGGTGTATATATCCCTGTGTTTCCCTGGTGTATATATCCCTGTGTTTCCCTGGTGTATATATCCCTGTGTTTCCCTGGTGTATATATCCCTGTGTTTCCCTGGTGTATATATCCCTGTGTTTCCCTGGTGTACATATCCCTGTCCTGTCCTGACCTCTAGCCTACCTGACCATTCTGCCTGTCCTGACCTCTAGCCTGCCTGACCATTCTGCCTGTCCTGACCTCTAGCCTGCCTGACCATTCTGCCTGTCCTGACCTCTAGCCTGCCTGACCATTCTGCCTGTCCTGACCTCTAGCCTGCCTGACCATTCTGCCTGTCCTGACCTCTAGCCTGCCTGCCACACTGTACCTCCTGGACTCTGATCTGGTTATGACCTTTGGCCTGTCCACGACCATTCTCTTGCCTTCCCCTTTTAGTATATTAATAAATATCAAAGACTCTAACCATCTGCCTCCCGTGTCATCTGGGTCTCGCCTTGTGCCTTAAACCACACTGCTATTCTTTGAGGGTATCACCTTTTATTTGAGGGTATTTTAATACATGTCTGTTTCACCATTTAGAAAAATAAAGCACTTAATGTATCTCATCACCCTATTTGAAGAAGTCCTAAGTATTCTGACCAAATCACTTATAGTGTATTAAAGTAGTCAAAAGTTTAGTATTTGGTCCCATATCATTGAACACAATGACTGCATCAAGCATGTGACTGCAATGATTGAGAAAGATCATGAATGAATCATGAATAATAATGAGTGAGACCCCATTACCAATAACAGAGACAACAACAAAACATGCTAACCTCTCACCATTACCAATAACAGAGAATACAACAAAACATGCTAACCTCTCACCTTTACCAATAACAGAGGCTACAACAAAACATACTAACCTCTCACCATTACCAATAACAGAGGCTACAACAAAACATGCTAACCTCTCACCATTACCAATAACAGAGGCTACAACAAAACATGCTAACCTCTCACCATTACCAATAACAGAGGCTACAACAAAACATGCTAACCTCTCACCATTACCAACAACAGAGGCTACAACACAACATGCTAACCTCTCACCATTACCAATAACAGAGGCTACAACAAAACATGCTAACCTCTCACCATTACCAATAACAGAGGCTACAACAAAACATGCTAACCTCTTACCATTACCAATAACAGAGACTACAACAAAACCTGCTAACCTCTCACCATTACCAATAACAGAGGCTACAACAAAACATGCTAACCTCTCACCATTACCAATAACAGAGACTACAACAAAACATGCTAACCTCTCACCATTACCAATAACAGAGGCTACAACAAAACATACTAACCTCTCACCATTACCAATAACAGAGGCTACAACAAAACATGCTAACCTCTCACAATTACCAATAACAGAGGCTACAACAAAACATGCTAACCTCTCACCATTACCAATAACAGAGGCTACAACAAAACATGCTAACCTCTCACCATTACCAATAACAGAGACTACAACAAAACATGCTAACATCTCACCATTACCAATAACAGAGGCTACAACAAAACATACTAACCTCTCACCATTACCAATAACAGAGGCTACAACAAAACATGCTAACCTCTCACAATTACCAATAACAGAGACTACAACAAAACATGCTAACCTCTCACCATTACCAATAACAGAGGCTACAACAAAACATGCTAACCTCTCACCATTACCAATAACAG
Source organism: Salvelinus alpinus (assembly GCF_045679555.1). Classification (NCBI taxonomy): domain Eukaryota; kingdom Metazoa; phylum Chordata; class Actinopteri; order Salmoniformes; family Salmonidae; genus Salvelinus; species Salvelinus alpinus. Next base: position 8,329,515 of record NC_092086.1, on the reverse strand, counting down.
AGACTACAACAAAACATGTTAACCTCTCACCATTACCAATAACAGAGACTACAACAAAACATGCTAACCTCTCACCATTACCAATAACAGAGGCTACAACAAAACATGCTAACCTCTCACCTTTACCAATAACAGAGGCTACAACAAAACATGCTAACCTCTCACCATTACCAATAACAGAGACTACAACAAAACATGCTAACCTCTCACCATTACCAATAACAGAGACTACAACAAAACATGCTAACCTCTCACCTTTACCAATAACAGAGGCTACAACAAAACATGCTAACCTCTCACCATTACCAATAACAGAGACTACAACAAAACATGCCAACCTCTCACCATTACCAATAACAGAGGCTACAACAAAACATGCTAACCTCTCACCATTACCAATAACAGAGACTACAACAAAACATGCTAACCTCTCACCATTACCAATAACAGAGGCTACAACAAAACATGCTAACCTCTCACCATTACCAATAACAGAGACTACAACAAAACATGCTAACATCTCACCATTAACCTCAAATAAAAGGTGACATTCTGTACTGTCTCCTAATAAGATACATTTTATCTCAAATCCAAAATGCTGGAGCATAGCACCAAATGTAAAACTGTAAGCTTCACTGTCCAAACACATATGGTGTGGACTATGTGTGTCTGGTAAACACATGTGGATCTGGTGAACAGTTATCACTTGTTGACCAACTACAGGAATACTGACCTCAGAGTCTCCAGTTTACAGTGGGGATTCCCCAGTACAGCAGAGAGCAGCCTCACTCCTGAATCCTTCAGGTCATTGTTACTCAGATCCAGCTCTCTCAGGTGTGAGGGGTTTGACCTCAGAGCTGAGACCAGAGAAGCACAGCCTTCCTCTGTGACTAGACAGCCTGACAGCCTGACAAAGAGTCAAATCATATTAAAATCACACTGTTATTCTTTGGTGGTGAAAATAGTGGAAGCATAACGTTTTAACATATTCAGATACATCAGTGTCCTGAAACCTGCCATATCTATTCATAAATTGATGTTTCATTTTTAGAAATTACAATTATCAAAGTATTACTTGTAGAGAGAAACATGTATAGTACAAATATTTGAGTAGACTGACCAGACCAGTTTAAAAAGCAGTATCAGTCAAAAGACAGACAGTGAGGTATCAGATTTAGATTGTATTGAGTATACAGTCCACACCATATCTATTTTGACAGTGAAGCTAACATTTTAAATGTGGCTCAATACTTTAACATTTTGGATTTCAGATCAAATGTTTCATATGAGGTGACAGTATATAATGTCACCTTTTATTTGAGGGTATTTTAATACATATCTGTTTCACCATTTAGAAATGAAAGCACTTTATGTATCTAGTCCCCCTATTTGAATATATACATATCTATTTTGACAGTGAAGCTAAGTGAGAGAGACAAACATGCTAACCTCTCACCATTACCAATAACAGAGGCTACAACAAAACATGCTAATCTCTCACCATTACCAATAACAGAGGCTACAACAAAACATGCTAACCTCTCACCATTACCAATAACAGACTACAACAAAACATGCTAACCTCTCACCATTACCAATAACAGAGGCTACAACAAAACATGCTAACCTCTCACCATTACCAATAACAGAGGCTACAACAAAACATGCTAACCTCTCACCATTACCAATAACAGAGGATACAACAAAACATACTAACCTCTCACCATTAACCTCAAATAAAAGGTGACATTCTGTACTGTCACCTAATATGAAACATTATATCTCAAATCCAAAATGCTGGAGCATAACACCACATTTAAAACTGTAAGCTTCACTGTCCAAACACATATGGTGTGGACTATGTGTGCCTGGTAAACACATGTGGATCTGGTGAACAGTTATCACTTGTTGACCAACTACAGGAATACTGACCTCAGAGTCTCCAGTTTACAGTGGGGATTCCCCAGTCCAGCAGAGAGCAGCTTCACTCCTGAATCCTTCAGGTCATTGTTACTCAGATCCAGCTCTCTCAGGTGTGAGGGGTTTGACCTCAGAGCTGAGACCAGAGAAGCACAGCCTTCCTCTGTGACTAGACAGCCTGACAGCCTGACAAAGAGATAATCATGACTTCAAACACACTGTTAATTTAACACCAGTTGTGTAGAAGGACAATGGCAGATGCATTTGGTTTATTCTCTCAAACAACATATAGATTCATATTCCCTCTCCAAGAATTGAATGGTCATAATGTTATACTAATGTGAAAATCAATGCATTTATTCAATATTTTATTCAATATAATGATTAATGAACCCTTTTGTAAGTGTGATTGATATGTGATAATGAACATAGAATATCGAGTTCATTAACTATGACAACCCTAGCTTCCTGTGGTGAAACTACTGCTCTGCAAGGTATTGGGCAACAGCTTTTGTCCTGTGTGTGTGTGTCCGTCCAGTGTGTGTGTGTTTGTATGTCCAGCGTGTGTGTGTGTCTATTGTGTGTGTCCAGTCTGTGTTTGAGAGGTGTGACCAACACTGGACACACTGGACACACACATACAGGACACACACAGTAACATATAACTTTGTCCAAGTGTTGGTCAGAATGTTTGTCTTAACTAGCCTGATAAGTCAAACATGTCTGATATGAACATTGACATAAACCCTCTACATACTTGAGTTTCTCCAGTCTGCAGTGTGGATCCTCCAGTCCAGCAGAGAGCAGTCTGACTCCTGAGTCTCCTGGGTGATTGTAGCTCAGGTCCAGCTCTCTCAGGTGTGAGGGGTTTGACCTCAGAGCTGAGACCAGAGAAGCACAGCCTTCCTCTGTGACTAGACAGCCTGACAGCCTGCAAAGAGTCAAATCATATTAAAATCACACTGATATTCTTTGGTGGTGAAAATAGTGGCAGTATATTTTTTCAACATATTCAGATATATCAGTGTCCTGAAACCTGCCATATCTATTCATAAATTAATGTATCATTATTAGAAATGACAAATTATCAAAGTATTGACTGCAGAGAGAAAAATGTATAGTACAAATATTTGAGTAGACTGACCAGACCAGTTTAAAAAGCAGTATCAGTCAAAAGACAGACAGTGAGGTATCAGATTTAGATTGTATTGAGTATACAGTCCACACCATATCTATTTTGACAGTGAAGCTAACATTTTAAATGTGGCTCTATACTCCAACATTTTGGATTTCAGATCAAATGTTTCATATGAGGTGACAGTATATAATGTCACCTTTTATTTGAGGGTATTTTAATACATATCTGTTTCACCATTTAGAAATGAAAGCACTTTATGTATCTAGTCCCCCCATACTTTGATAATTTGAAGAAGTCGTAAATATTCTGATCAATTTACTTATAGTGTATTAAAGTAGTCAAAAGTGTAGTATTTGGTTCCAAACTCATTGGTTGCATTTGCAGTTTGTTTTGGTTGTGTTTTGGGTTGTGTTTTGCCCAATAGTAACTGAACTGTGGATGATGACTGGAGTAATTTTCTGTCTAAGGGAGTAGATAACACGTTTCTAAACAATACTAAATTAATCCTGATTAGGCCTTGATTAATATAAATCATAAATAAATAATGAATAAAAACACTAAGAGTTGGTTTAAACTGAATCTAGATCTGAATCTGTTTAAAGATTGGATGTCTGGCATTGAACTTCCCTTCACGAGGGACTGTGGAACCTTTGCACAATCAATCAATTTCTACTGGCTCTTCTGTCTACATTCTTAGACTTATGAGGTAGTTAGGGAAGCAGACGTGTTGCTGTGCGTTTTGTTGCTGTGCGTTTTGTTTCCAACCTTACTTTGCTAGCTGACAACTTTACGTTTTTTTTCCTTTTAATTTTTAATAACCGTTTGTATTTTTAGTTTTTCCATCACAACTTTTTTCCCTCATTCAACTTTTTCACTCCAGACGCTTTATCTGGACATGGTTCGTCAGCACCTTCAACAGCCGAAGCTAAGTAGTAACATTAACATGATGTCTTCTAATTGCAGTCGCTGTACTCATAATATACAGGAGAACGATCGCCTTACGGCGAGGATAGCTGTGCTGCAAGCCCAGCTTCAGACGCAATCGTTAGGCAAGGGTAATTTCAGTGTAGGAAAGGATGAAACAGCGTCTGTGCCACTAGTAAGTATAGATAGTAGTATAAATCCCCCCCCCCCCGCACAGTCCCCGCAGCCGGACAACTTTCTCATGGCTTCTGGAGGGAAATGCTGTAGGAATGCTCAACTGGTGTCGCTCATTCAGCCGACAGAAACTTTCAACCGGTTTTCCCCATTAAGTAGCGAGTCGGAGTCTGAGGCCGAGTCTTCTCTTGTATCTACTCCTCCTGTTACGGGGTCTGAGACACCGAAGCTTCCCACCATTAGCTCTGACAAATTGAAAACCCTAGTCATTGGCGACTCCATTACCCGCAGTATTAGACTTAGAACGAATCACCCAGCGATCATACACTGTTTACCAGGGGGCAGGGCTACCGACGTTAAGGCTAATCTGAAGATGGTGCTGGCTAAAGCTAAAACTGGCGAGTGTAGAGAGTATAGAGATATTGTTATCCACGTCGGCACCAACGATGTTAGGATGAAACAGTCAGAGGTCAACAAGCGCAACATAGCTTCAGCGTGTAAATCAGCTAGAAAGATGTGTCGGCATCGAGTAATTGTCTCTGGCCCCCTCCCAGTTAGGGGGAGTGATGAGCTCTACAGCAGTCTCACAACTCAATCGCTGGTTGAAAACTGTTTTCTGCCCCTCCCAAAAGATAGAATTTGCCCCTCCCAAAAGATAGAACACAAAAATTCCTTGATGCCCTTCCAGACTCCTTCTGCCTACCCAAGGACATCAGAGGACAAAAATCAGTTAACCACCTAACTGAGGAACTCATTTTAACCTTGCGCAATACCCTAGATGCAGTTGCACCCCTAAAAACGAAAAACATTTGTCATAAGAAACTAGCTCCCTGTTATACAGAAAATACCCGAGCTCTGAAGCAAGCTTCCAGAAAATTGGAACGGAAATGGCGCCACACCAAACTGTAAGTCTTCCGACTAGCTTGGAAAGACAGTACCGTGCAGTATCGAAGAGCCCTCACTGCTGCTCGATCATCCTACTTTTCCAACTTAATTGAGGAAAATAAGAACAATCCAAAATTTCTTTTTGATACTGTTGCAAAGCTAACTAAAAAGCAGCATTCCCCAAGAGAGGATGGCTTTCACTTCAGCAGTAATAAATTCATGAACTTCTTTGAGGAAAAGATCATGATCATTAGAAAGCAAATTACGGACTCCTCTTTAAATCTGCGTATTCCTCCAGGGCTTAGCTGTCCTGGATCTGCACAGCTCTGCCAGGGCCTGGGATCGGGAGAGACACTTAAGTGTTTTAGTACTATATCTCTTGACACAATGATGAAAATAATCATGGCCTCTAAACCTTCAAGCTGCATACTGGATCCTATTCCAACTAAACTACTGAAAGAGCTGCTTCATGTGCTTGGCCCTCCTATGTTGAACATAATAAACGGCTCTCTATCCACCGGATGTGTACCAAATTCACTAAAAGTGGCAGTAATAAAGCCTCTCTTGAAAAAGCCAAACCTTGACCCGGAAAATATAAAAAACTATCGGCCTATATCGAATCTTCCATTCCTCTCAATTTTTTTTGAAAAAGCTGTTGCACAGCAACTCACTGCCTTCCTGAAGACAAACAATGTATACGAAATGCTTCAGTCTGGTTTTAGACCCCATCATAGCACTGAGACTGCACTTGTGAAGGTGGTAAATGACCTTTTAATGGCGTCAGACCGAGGCTCTGTATCTGTCCTCGTGCTACGAGACCTTAGTGCTGCCTTTGAAACCATCGATCACCACATTCTTTTGGAGAGACTGGAAACCCAAATTGGTCTACACGGACAAGTTCTGGCCTGGTTTAGATCTTATCTGTCGGAAAGATATCCGTTTGTCTCTGTGAATGGTTTGTCCTCTGACAAATCAACGGTACATTTCGGTGTTCCTCAAGGTTCCGTTTTAGGACCACTATTGTTTTCACTATATATTTTACCTCTTGGGGATGTTATTCGAAAACATAATGTTAACTTTCACTGCTATGCGGATGACACACAGCTGTACATTTCAATGAAACATGGCGAAGCCCCAAAATTGCCCTCGCTAGAAGCCTGTGTTTCAGACATAAGGAAGTGGATGGCTGAAAACGTTCTACTTTTAAACTCGGACAAAACAGAGATGCTTGTTCTAGGTCCCAAGAAACAAAGAGATATTCTGTTAAATCTGACAATTAATCTTGATGGTTGTAAAGTCGTCTCAAATAAAACTGTGAAGGACCTCGGCGTTACTCTGGACCCCGATCTCTCTTTTGACGAACATATCAAGACTGTTTCAAGGACAGCTTTTTTCCATCTACGTAACATTGCAAAAATCAGAAATGTTCTGTCCAAAAATGATGCAGAAAAATGTATCCATGCATTTGTTACTTCTAGGTTAGACTACTGCAATGCTCTACGTTCCGGCTACCCGGATAAAGCACTAAATAAACTTCAGTTAGTGCTAAATACGGCTCCTAGAATCCTGACTAGAACCAAGAAATTTTATCATATTACTCCAGTGCTAGCTTCCCTACACTGGCTTCCTGTTAAGGCAAGGGCTGATTTCAAGGTTTTACTGTTAACCTATAAAGCGTTACATGGGCTTGCTCCTACCTATCTTTCCGAGTTGGTCCTGCCGTACATACCTACACGTACGCTACGGTCACAAGACGCAGGCCTCCTAATTGTCCCTAGAATTTCTAAGCAAACAGCGGGAGGCAGGGCTTTCTCCTATAGAGCTCCATTTTTATGGAATGGTCTGCCTACCCATGTGAGAGACGCAGACTCGGTCTCAACCTTTAAGTCTTTACTGAAGACTTATCTCTTCAGTAGGTCATATGATTGAGTGTGGTCTGGCCCAGGAGTGTGAAGGTGAACGGAAAGGCTCTGGAGCAACGAACCGCCCTTGCTGTCTCTGCCTGGCCGGTTCCCCTCTCTCCACTGGGATTCTCTGCCTCTAACCCTATTACAGGGGCTGAGTCACTGGCTTACTGGTGCTCTTTCATGCCGTCCCTAGGAGGGGTGCGTCACTTGAGTGGGTTGAGTTACTGACGTGATCTTCCTGTCTGGGTTGGCGCCCCCACCTGGTTGTGCTGTGGTGGAGACCTTTGTGGGCTATACTCGGCCTTGTCTCAGGATTGTAAGTTGGTGGTTGAAGATATCCCTCTAGTGGTGCGGGGGCTGTGCTTTGGCAAAGTGGGTGGGGTTATATCCTTCCTGTTTGGCCCTGTCCGGGGGTATCATCGGATGGGGCCACAGTGTCTCCTGACCCCTCCTGTCTCAGCCTCCAGTATTTATGCTGCAGTAGTTTATGTGTCGGGGGGCTAGGGTCAATTGGTTATATCTGGAGTACTTCTCCTGTCTTATCCAGTGTCCTGTGTGAATTTAAGTATGCTCTCTCTAATTCTCTCCTTCTCTCTTTCTTTCTCTCTCTCGGAGGACCTGAGCCCTAGGACCATGCGTCAGGACTACCGGGCATGATGACTCCTTGCTGTCCCCAGTCCACCTGGCCTTGCTGCTGTTCCATTTTTAACTGTTCTGCCTGCGGTTATGGAACCCTGACCTGTCCACCGGACGTGCTACCTGTCCCAGACCTGCTGTTTTCAACTCTTAATGATCGGCTATGAAAAGCCAACTGACATTTATTCCTGATTATTATTTGACCATGCTTGTCATTTATGAACATTTTGAACATCTTGGCCATGTTCTGTTATAATCTCCACCCGGCACAGCCAGAAGAGGACTGGCCACCCCTCATAGCCTGGTTTCTCTCTAGGTTTCTTCCTAGGTTTTGGCCTTCCTAGGGAGTTTTTCCTAGCCACCGTGCTTCTACACCTGCATTGCTTGCTGTTTGGGGTATTGGGCTGGGTTTCTGTACAGCATTTTGAGATATAAGCTGATGTACGAAGGGCTATATAAAATTAAAAAAAGGCGGAGAGAGACGGAGATAATGAGACAGACGTAAGTCTCCCGAAAGCTAAGACGAGGAAATATGACGACGTGTATGTAGCGCTTGGCTTCACTGTGACTACGGTGGGAGACGAGGAAAGACCGGTATGTTTACTGTGTTGGCAGCAGACAGCATGAAGCCAAATAAATGAAGGCATCACTTAAAGACATTACACTTATCACGCTGATAAGCCGCTTGAGTTTTTTCAGTGAAAACGTGCCGAATATTGCCAACAATCGTCCCGCTTTGTGAATGCTACTTCAGTAAACCAGCGAGCACTGCTGGCATCATATAAGGTGGTGTACCAAATTGCTCAGTGCAAAAGACCCCACTCCATAGCAGAGGAGCGGATACTACCTGCAGCATTAGACATGACCCCACTCCATAGCAGAGGAGCTGATACTACCTGCAGCATTAGACATGACCCCACTCCATAGCAGAGGAGCTGATACTGCCTGCAGCATTAGACATGACCCCACTCCATAGCAGAGGAGCTGATACTGCCTGCAGCATTAGACATGACCCCACTCCATAGCAGAGGAGCTGATACTACCTGCAGCATTAGACATGACCCCACTCCATATCAGAGGAGCTGATACTACCTGCAGCATTAGACATGACCCCACTCCATAGCAGAGGAGCTGATACTACCTGCAGCATTAGACATGACCCCACTCCATAACAGAGGAGCTGATACTACCTGCAGCATTAGACATGACCCCACTCCATATCAGAGGAGCTGATACTACCTGCAGCATTAGACATGGTCCCACTCCATAGCAGAGGAGCTGATACTACCTGCAGCATTAGACATGACCCCACTCCATATCAGAGGAGCTGATACTACCTGCAGCATTAGACATGACCCCACTCCATAGCAGAGGAGCTGATACTACCTGCAGCATTAGACATGGTCTCTGTCATGCTGGATGACGCAAGTGCTGCAAAAATAAAAACTATGACTTCCTCATTTAGATTTTTTTTAAATCAGCACAAATTGTTTTATTAATTTTTGTTTTATAGGTCAGTGTTTCATATATTGTGCTCCTGAGTTAATGATGCTGATCAATTTGAATGTATTATTATTTATTGATTATATTTTTTTTTTTAAATTCAGTATCAAATGATCAAAAAATGTTTACAGTTTAAATAAGGCTTGATTTTTTTTTAACATTTCAGGCAAATTGATGCACTTTCAGTCTTTTCTGTTACAGACTAAAAAAACAATGTTAATAAAGTTATTCTTTGTTGTAAGTTGATCTATATTTCTTCCTTTTTCTGTTTTCTTTAATGTTAATAAGGATAGAATGTTATGCAGAGGTGTACTTATAACAATTTTATAGACAAATGATACTATTTACAGTCGTGGCGGAGAGTTGGGGGGCGCAAAATGTTTACTTCTTCCTAAGGGGGGCGTAACAGAAAATAATTGAGAAGTACTGGTTTAAACAGATCTGAATCAGGAAACCAAGAGTTGGTTTAAACAGATCTGAATCAGGAAACTAAGAGTTGGTTTGAACAGATCTGAATCAGGAAATTAAGAGTTGGTTTAAACAGATCTGAATCAGGAAACTAAGAGTTGGTTTGAACAGATCTGAATCTGATTAAAGATAGAACTGCCAAATGGGGTGGAGTTGCAATCTACTGTAGAGATAGCCTGCAGAGTTCTGTCCTACTATCCAGGTCTGTACCCAAACAATTCGAGCTTCTACTTTTAAAAATCCACCTTTCCAGAAACAAGTCTCTCACCGTCGCCGCTTGCTATAGACCACCCTCTGCCCCCAGCTGTGCCCTGGACACCATATGTGAACTGATTGCCCCCCATCTATCTTCACAGCTCGTGCTGCTAGGTGACCTAAACTGGGACATGCTTAACACCCCGGCCATCCTACAATCTAAGCTTGATGCCCTCAATCTCTCACAAATTGTCAATGAACCCACCAGGTACAACCCCAAATCCGTAAACACGGGCACCCTCAACGATATCATCCTAACCAACTTGCCCTCCAAATACACCTCTGCTGTTTTCAACCAAGATCTCAGCGATCACTGCCTCATTGCCTGCATCCGTAACGGGTCTGCGGTCAAACGACCACCCCTCATCACTATCAAACGCTCCCTGAAACACTTCAGCGAGCAGGCCTTCCTAATCGACCTGGCCCGGGTATCCTGGAAGGATATTGACCTCATTCCGTCAGTAGAGGATGCCTGGTCATTCTTTAAAAAAGTGCCTTCCTCACCATCTTAAATAAGCATGCCCCTTTCAAAAAATGTAGAACCAGGAACAGATATAGCCCTTGGTTCTCTCCAGACCTGACTGCACAAAAACATCCTGTGGCGTTCTGCATTAGCATCGAATAGCCCCTGTGATATGCAACTTTTCAAGGAAGTCAGGAACAAATATACAAAGGCAGTTTGGAAAGCTAAGGCTAGCTTTTTCAAGCAGAAATTTGCATCCTGTAGCACAAACTCAAATAAATTCTGGGACACTGTAAAGTCCATGGAGAATAAGAGCACCCCCTCCGAGCTGCCCACTGCTCTGAGGCTAGGAAACACCGTCACCATGATAAATCCACTATAATTGAGAATTTCAACAATCATTTTTCTACGGCTGGCCATGCTTTCCACCTGGCTAACCCTACCCCGGTCAACAGCCCTGCACTCCCCACAGCAACTTGCCCAAGCCTCCCCCATTTCTCCTTCACCCAAATCCAGATAACTGATGTTCTTAAACTGCAAAACCTGGACCCCTACAAATCAGCTGGACTAGACAATCTGGACCCTCTCTTTCTAAAATGATCTGCTGAAATTGTTGCAACCACAATTACTAGCCTGTTCAACCTCTCTTTTGTATCGTCTGAGATGCCCAAAGATTGGAAAGCTGCCGCAGTCATCCCCGTCTTCAAAGGGGGAGACACTCTAGACCCAAACTGCTACAGACCTAAATCTATCCTGCCCTGCCTCTAAGGTCTTCGAAAGCCAAGTTAATAAACAGATTACCGACCACTTGGAATCTCACCATACCTTTTTCGCTATGCATGTCACGTTCTTTCAAAATCGAACCCAGAAGCAGACCAGGACAAGGAGCGTAGGAAGAAGGTGAGTATTTATTTACAAGTGAATGTGAATGGGTAGATATATCCAGGTGGCGTAGCGGGCAGCGGTGGTGAGTTGATGGGAGTAAATAGGTGGATCCAATGGGGTAGCGGAATCCTCCGACGACCAGGCGGGAATGAGGTAAATGATCCGGGTGAGTAACTGAAGACAAAACAAACGGAGGTAAGTTTAAGGCAAGCAATACGTAAAAAACAACAAAACAAATTCTATCCAACTTGAGGCTGATACTATGGCACAACATACTGTTTATGGCTAACGATCCGGCAGGGAATGGATGTCAGGTCCGGGCTTATGAAGAGGAGAGATGATGATCAGGACCAGGTGTGCAGATAGCTGATGGGATACAGGTGCGGGTAATCAGAACTCTCAACTGGCTACATTGCCCGGCAACCAGACAGGGTGCGTTCCAGGACGCCGAAAAAAACACTCCAGGACAGAACACAGGCAAAAAAACGACTCAGGAAACGGGATTCGTGACAATGCAATCTGGTTTCAGAGCTGGTCATGGGTGCACCTCAGCCACGCTCAAGGTCCTAAACGATATCATAACCGCCATCGATAAGAGACATTACTGTGCAGCCGTATTCATCGACCTGGCCAAGGCTTTCGACTCTGTCAATCACCACATTCTTATTGGCAGACTCAAACGCCTTGGTTTTTCAAATGATTGCCTTGCCTGGTTCACCAACTACTTCTCTGATAGAGTTCAGTGTGTCAAATCGGAGGGCCTGTTGTCCGGACCTCTTGCAGTCTCTATGGGGGTGCCACAGGGTTCAATTCTCGGGCCGACTCTCTTCTCTGTATACATCAATGATGTTGCTCTCGCTGCTGGTGATTCTCTGATCCACCTCTACGCAGACGACACCATTCTGTATACTTCTGGCCAACTGATCACTGCCCGCACCCGCCCGACCGTCCAGCATCACTCCTCTGGACGGCTCTGACTTAGAATATGTGGACAACTACAAATACCTAGGTTTTTGGTTAGACTGTAAACTCTTCTTCCAGACTCACATTAAGCATCTCCAATCCAAAATTAAATCTAGAATCGGCTTCCTATTTCGCAACAAAGTATCCTTCACTCATGCAGCCAAACATGTCCTCGTAAAACTGACCATGCTACCGATCCTCGACTTCGGCGATGTCATCTATAAAATAGCCTCCAACACTCTACTCAACAAATTGGATGCAGTTTATCACAGTGCCATCCGTTTTGTCACCAAAGCCCCATATATTACCCACCACTGCGACCTGTACGCTCTCGTTGGCTGGCCATCGCTTCATACTCGTCGCCAAACCATCTGGCTCCAGGTCATCTACAAGTCTCTGCTAGGTAAAGCCCTGTCTTATCTCAGCTCACTGGTCACCATAGCAGCACCCACTCGTAGCATGCGCTCCAGCAGGTATATCTGGTCACCCCCAAAGCCAATTCCTCATTTGGCCGCCTCTCCTTCCAGTTCTCTGCTGCCAATGACTGGAACAAACTGCAAAAATCTCTGAAGCTGGAGACTCATAACTCCCTCACTAGCTTTAAGCACCAGCTGTCAGAGCAGCTCACAGATCACTGCACCTGTACATAGCCCATCTGTAAATAGCCCATCTATATACCTCATCCCCATACTGTATTTATGTATTTATCTTGCTCCTTTGCACCCCAGTATCTCTACTTGCACATTCATCTTCTGTACATCTACCATTCCAGTGTCTAATTGCTATAATGTAATTACTTCGCCACCATGGCCTATTTATTGCCTTAAAAACTTCTTGCAACTATAGGGGGTGCTGTTCCGCATTAGCATATTTGTGTCTCCAAATTAAACTGCCTCGTGCTAAATTCTTGATCGTACAATATGCATATTATTGTTATTATTGGATAGAAAACACCTTCTAGTTTCTATAGAAGTTGGAATTTTGTCTCTGAGTGGTACAGAACAATTTCTACAGCACTTTTCATGACAGGGTTCAGATTTCAGAAATTTTTACCTCTGATCTGGGGTCTGTTTTTAAGGCGACAGTGAATGCTATGAAGAAACCGACACTGCCTACGTCTTCCTCTGGGTGTCTGTACGTCATCACGTTTTCAATGAAATCGATGGGACGTTCACAGCCATTATAAAAGACGAAAATGTACAGAGACCCCCCTTTCTCATTGTGCGCCTGAAGCGTAAAGGACATCGGACCTGCCTCGTTCCAAATCGTTTTCTAACCAGCAATATTTCTCCGGTCATGTTTTCAGTCGTTATAGTTGTTAAAAACATCATAATGTAGTTAATTTGAACCGTTTTATAGCAATTTATATCCGTTTAGTGCGATTTTGAGGAATTTCTTTGTTGTGCACTCTGAAAGTTTGGACACGTTTTAGGGTGTCGGTCGTTGGTGGTGGACATTTCGAAGGACAGAGGACATCTATCGACCAAAAGACGTTTATAACATAGAAAGGATACATTGCCCAAGAATCTGATGGAAGAACAGCTCAAAGTAAGCAATATTTAATATGATAAATCGTGTTTCTGTCGAAATATTTTAAACGCATATTTCGCCATTTTGTTTGGTATAGCTTCACTTGGCCAACCCTGTATTGAAAAGTAAGGATAATTTTAAAAATGTAAATCAGCGGTTGCATTAAGAACTAATTTGTCTTTCGATTGCTGTCAACCCTGTATTTTTTAGTCAAGTATATGATTAGCTTTCAATTAAACTAGATCACTCTGATAGATGACGTCAGACATATTGAGGCTTGATTTCCTAGTATTTTTATTGTGTAACCACGGTTTTGTATGGCTAAATATGCACCTTTTCGAACAAACTGTATATGTATATTGTAAAATGATGTTACAGGAGTGTCATCGGAAGAATTCTGAGAAGGTTAGTGAAAAAATTAATATATTTTGGCGGTGATTACGTTATAGCGCTCTTTGGCTGGAATCGATGCTCTGGTAACGTTTGCACATGTGGTATGCTAACTTATCGATTTATTGTGTTTTCGCTGAAAAACGCTTAGAAAATCTGAAATATGGTCTGAAATCACAAGAACTGGGTCTTTCCATTGCTATGCTTTGTCTATTTTTATGAAATGTTTTATGATGAGTAAATTGGTCATACACGTTGCTCTATCTAGTAATTCTAGTCGATTTGTGATGGTGGGTGCAATTGTAAACTGTGATTTCTACCTGAAATATGCACTTTTTTCTAACAAAAACTATCCTATACCATGAATATGTTATCAGACTGTCATCTGAAGAGGTTTTTTCTTGGTTAGTGGATATCAATATCTTAGTTGAGCCGAATTGGTGATAGCACCTGAAGGAGTAAGAAACTGATGGAGTTAGAATAGTGGTGTATTTTGCTAACGTGTTTAGCTAATAGATTTACATATTTTGTCTTCCCTGTAAAACATTTTAAAAATCTGAAATGGTGGCTTTATTCACAAGATCTGTATCTTTCATCTGGTGTCTTGGACTTGTGATTTAATGATATTTAGATGCTACTATCTACTTTTGAAGCTATGCTAGCTATGCTAATTAGTGTGTGGGGGGGGTGGGGGGTGCTCCCGGACCCGGGGTAGAGGCTCGTGAAAGGTTAACTCCCTTATCTTACCTCATTTGCACTCACTGTAGATATAAACTTTTTGTTTTCTTTTGTTCGACTGTATTATTGACTATGTTTTGTTTATTCCATGTGTAACTCTGTGTTGTTGTATGTGTCGAATTGCTATGCTTTATCTTGGCCAGGTCGCAGTTGCAAATGAGAATTTGTTCTCAACTAGCCTACCTGGTTAAATAAAGGTGAAATAAAAATAATTAAAAATAATATGCGTGAGAAAGTTAGACGCTACAACAAAACATGCTAACCTCTCACCATTACCAATAACAGAGACTACAACAAAACATGTTAACCTCTCACCATTACC